>NW_023276556.1:3640000-3997917 GCF_013357705.1 Chelonus insularis | reverse complement strand
GGGACGAGTATGGAAGCATACAGTACAGTGATATGTTGCGAAGCATTATCAATAATTTGAGAAAATTACCGTTAATTGAGCGAAAGCGAGCAGTTAGAGGCATTAAGTAATTGCGAAGAAGCTAAGGGATAAATAAAGTCCTAGTATTTGTAAAAGTACTTAAGCTGAAAATAGAATTGAATAGTGGAAGTAGCTAAGTGAGGTTAGGGAATGAAAGGCGAAGGGAAGAGGGGCCCGGGGCGTCCGGCAAAAGAAAAAGTCGCCGAGACGGAAAAAAGAGAAGAGGGCACCATCATACAATTCTTGGCATGGGAGAAAGGCGCTAGAGCCAAGGTGGTGCACTCACCAGTAAACAAAGAGGGCAGATATGAGTTGCGGAGTCTAGCCGAGAAAAGTGGCGCTGTGGAAGATGCCTTAGAGCATAGCAAGCCAGAAAGTAATATGGAAGATACCGAAAAGACACTGGACACCGGTTGGGTCGACGAGGAGGATAAAGGGGATTTTAGGCAAAAATCACATGCAGAGATGGATGAAGTGGGAAGAAGTATATTGGAGAACTCCATTAATTTAAGCGGAGTGATTGACGACAGAAATATGGATGTCAGAGAGAAGGAATCCTCCCACCACGAGATTATAGTGGTCAGAAGCTCTCAAGGAAAGTCTATAGAAGCGAAGGAGCACTATGAAGAGCTCAAAATCAAAACAGTTGCTTTAGAAGAGCTAGTGAAGAGTCTCATGAGGGAGAGAGACAAAGATAGGCAAGCCTGGGAGACAGAAAAAAACCAGATGATTAAGAGAATTGTGGAGCTGGAAAGAAAAGTAGAAAGTGACAAAGATGACATCAATAAGAGGCGGTTTGAGAGGCAACCTTCGCTTCAAATTGAGAATCAACTACCCCAAGAATTCTCAAGGGAAGAAAGGGAGGAAGTAGAGCCCATCGATGACAACAACAATGAAAAGGCAGTGAATGCAAATCCGAGGTTTCGTACTTCATCACCAAGTGTGAACAGGCAGAGGGTTAGCAAAAATCTGCAAGTCGACGAGCTAGCCATAGACAGACTAGTGAGAAGGGCAAAGAACAATATTGGGAATAAGCCGGTTGCAATAGCAGAAGAGCATTTAAAATATGAAGTTAAAGAACGTAGGCGAAGAAGGAAAAACATCATTATTAGAGCTGCTACACCAGAAACCAACATGGATCATGTTGAGACAAGAGGAATGATCTTAAGAAAGCTCGGCCTGGCTAATCACAATTTGAGAATCAAGTACTGTGACAAAAGGATGTTAAAGCTAGAATGTGAAAACTTAGGTCAAAAACTAGCGATGCTGAGAAGGAAAGGCGAGCTGAAAGAAGTAGGAATCTGGGTGGACGACGACCACACAGCACGTGAGATTGAGATTCAAAAGTGGTTGAGATGGTTCGCAGGACAAGAAAGAAGCCAAAACAGAGAAGTAAAAGTGGGCTACTTAAAAATAGCAATGCAGGATCAAGTATGGGTGTTTAACGAGTTGGTGGGAGATCTTGAACTGCAGCCCTTTCGTGGCTTCAGGAAATAGAGATGCAAGAGGCGGAAAGGGGTGTAAGGTGGTGACGTGGAATGTTCACGGTGCTAGAGGAATGTGTGCGGACAGGAGAGCGGTAAACTTTTTATGTAAATTCGACATAATAATGATACAGGAGACTTGGATGAAGGCAGACCAGGCAATCAAATTGTTTAATAAGACATTTGTTGAGCATAAGTGTTGGGCAAAGGGGAGCGATAAAGCACGGTAATAGTAACAGAGGGCGGTTGTCTGGGGGTCAAGTGCTGATGATAAGAAGAAGCCAGTTTCGTGAAGCACAGGTGAGTGAGTGGGAATATGGTCTCGTAATAAAAGCCAAAAAAGGCCTTGCAATCATATCAGTGTACTTGAATGAAGGTGTCGCTAAAGCAGAGCAAAAACTTAAAGAGGTGATCGAGGATTGTGCAAGTGGCTACGAATTAGTATTCATTTGTGGTGACTTAAATGCAAGAGTGGGGCAGGAGCAAGGCGATGCCTTCGCAGACGAAGAAAGCTTACGAGCAAGGCCCAGAAGATCCTCAGACAAAGTGCTGAACAGTGAAGGGAAAAGAGTACTAAAGATATGTGAGGAGCTAGGTCTAATATTATTGAACGGACGTGTAGATGGTGATATGGACGGAAATGTGACATACACTGGTGGCTATGAAATGTTTGAGGGGTCGGTATTGGACCTAATATTTATGGTAGACAGGAATAATAGTCATGTAGTTAAAAAACTGGAAGTCATAAAGAGAATCGAGTCTGACCATATGCCTGTCACCTTTGTATTTGATGTTGGTGGGGAGAACGAAGGGGATGAAGAGCTGGGAACTATGATAAGCACGGGAAATAAAGTGAGCCGGATTTATTGGAAGACAGAAGCTAGTGATAAATTTCAAGAGGTATTCGTGAGCAAAATGCAGAACATAAGCAAAGACTGGGATTGGAGTGCAATAAAAGAAATATTTTGGAGCACCGCTGACGAAGTTGGGCTAACCAGAATAAATCAATCAGCTGGTGATACGAACAGAGGTCCAAAGGTAAAATCTCTGATTTATACTGAAGATTGCAAGAAGTTAAGGAGTGAAGTGTGGAAGTTGCTCAACGAATGGTTAAAAGACAGAATTGCAGTGAAGAAAAAATGTTATATAGAGTGCAGAAAAAAGTTACACAAGATGATCAGTGAAGGCAAAAGAAAATGGTTGGAAGACAAATGGAGAGAGCTGAGCAGGGCAAGAGGTATGACTGAATGGTGGGGAGCACTTAATAAGTTTAGAGGGAAAACGAAATCAGTAGTAGTTGGGGATATAAGTGAACAGCAATGGGTGCATTACTTCTGTGGCCTGCTTAATTACAACAGGGGAGGATCAACAGAGGTACGGGAGGTGTCACCATGGAGTGTAGAAGCAGGTGAGAGTCTCAACTCGGTGGATGAAGGCTTGGATGATGATATAGCAGGCTGGGAAGTGGCGGAGGCCTTGAAAAAGATGGCAAGCGGGAAGGCGTCTGGGGAAGACGGCATCCCGATAGAATGTTTGAAGCAGATGAATAAGCATTTCGCTGAACTGTTGAAAGAATGCTTAAACAGAATATGGAATGAGGGTATATTGCCTCCAGGATGGGAGAAAGCACGTATCGTCCCAATCTTTAAGGAAGGTGACGAAAATAAACCGGAGAATTACAGGGGCATTTCACTCCTGGACTCGGGATACAAACTGCTGACATGTATAATGGCAGAAAGATTGAACTGTTGGCTGGACAAAGAGAGATCACTGAGAGAGAGTCAGGCAGGCTTCCGTAAGAAAAGGGGAACCAGAGACCACATTTTTGTACTCAACGCACTAATAAACAACAGACTGAAGGTAAAAAGAGGGAAATTGTACGTGGCCTTCATCGATTTCAGAGCAGCATTCGATACCGTGGATCGACAAATTATGCTGAAAAAAGTATGGAGCATTGGTGTAAGAGGAAAATTTCATAAGCTCATAAGGGAGATCTACAGAACAACAAAAGCAGAAGTCAAAGTGAATGGTGTTGTTTCAGCGGAATTTCTATGCAGAGTTGGCGTTAGGCAGGGCTGTGCACTCAGCTCAGCTCTGTTTGACATATTTATTGATGATATAGATGAAATATGGGAGAGAAATAAAGAAGGTGGTACTGTGATGGGCAAAGCAAAAGTAAGAGCACTGAAATATGCAGATGATATAGCAATAGTGGCTGAAAGTGGTGAGGAGCTGACCAAGATGTTGAAATCGTTGGAGAAGTATGTTGACAAGAATAGGCTAGAGGTTAACGTCAGGAAAACAAAGATCATGGTGTTTAAAAATGGAGGTAGAAGTAAAGACAACGAGAAATGGTACTTTAAGGAGAATACTATCGAGGTGGTGAAGGAATTTAAATATTTAGGCTACTGGTTTACGGCGGCAAATAAAGCGACAGTACATATGGAGAGAATGGCGAGTAAAGCTCAAAAAGCTACAAACGCAACATGGGGGCTGTTCAAGAGAGCTGGCAGAGACCTAAAAGGTGAAAGGATATATCTGATGGAAACAATTGTCAGAGCCATGGCGGTGTATGGGGTAGAGATATGGGGACTTGGTAAGATTGAGAGACTTCAAAAGGTGCAAAGCAGATATTGCAAGGCGATTCTCGGCGTTGCTAGGAATACGCCCAAGTATATTTGGAGAAATGAGATAGGAGTTAAAGAGATAGAATTCATACTCAAAGAACGTGCCTGTAGATATTTATGGGAAGTATTAGAAATGGACGATGACCGCTGGCCGAAGATATGTTTACTCGAAGAGGTAAGAGGTATATTAAACAACAAAGAATCAGCATGGGGAAAAGCATTTGCGGAGTTTTGCTATGAAATAGAGGATACTGAGATAATTCAAGACATAAGAAATGGAGTTGCTGCGGGTGCGATAGCAGCGCGATTTGCCTGCGGTCTTGACAAACTGGAAAGAAGGTACAAAAATAAAGAGTGGGATCTAATCCTGAGGTCCACATATAACCCCATATATGCAATTTTGAAGCCTGGTGACAATGGTGCAGTGTATTGGAACCAAAGAATAAAAAACTCTAGGTATAAAGAAATCTGGGCCAGGATCAGGTGTGGTAATGTGGGAAGAGGTGGTAAAAAAGGCTGGAGGGACTGGTCATGTAGGCTGTGTGGTTGGTGCAGTGAGACATTATGCCATTTGTTGTGCTGTAGTGAAGCCATTAGGCCACAATCAGAAAAAATAAAAAAATTTTTAATTAAATGGAAGGGAGATCAAGGCGAATTGGAGATTCAAAGTCTTATTGTAGAATTGCTCAAGGGAAACATCTGTTTTGAGCTGTGCGAGTTTGTGGAAAAAGTAGAGTGTGAGTTGTATGGAAGGCGGTGACTTAGGTTTGGAGGGAAGGGGAGCATGTAGAGAAATAAGAGTGATTTTAGATTATGGATGTAAAACTGCAACCCCCTTGCGTGCAGCATAATGTACAGTGCAAAAGAAAAATTATTTTTATAATTTAAACTTAAGTTCATTTAGATATAAGTTGGTCTGTATTGAGTGTATATAGTCGAAATGTAAAAACCCAGTTGGGTATACAAGAGTAAAATATAATAATAATTGTTTATAATAAATTGAATGGTTTAGTATTGAACAACCATATTGTATTGACCTCAGTTGTCGATAATGTTAATCATCTAATGAGTAGAATCTATTTCAAATGTCTTCTTAACTCAACTTATTTTGCAATCTTTTTGTCATAAAAAAATGGCTAAACCGAATTCGCTCAAACTTCTTTCAGATCTTTTTTATTATACTATTTTTAAAGTAAAATTTGTAAAAAAAAGTAAAAAAAAGAAGTGAAAAATTCGTAGCAAAGTCAGTTATATAAAATAATAATCCGATCACGAATTAGTAGAAATTAAAATGAATATTTCCTGACGATTTAAATCTAAAATAAACTTCACTTATATATTATATCACGCATGATTATATCACAATAGAAAGCGAGTGTAGAATAAAGACGATAAAAATACACGAATAACAAATAAAAGTATAATTTTTTTTTTGCAACGTTGACCTGTGCTTGTGATAAGGCGATAATTCTCAGGCATGAGCACGTGAAATCGATCAATCGACGTAGCATAGTTTATCCAGGCTGTCGACAACTACCATAGAGAATCGACGTGCCAAGCATCGAGGCATAGAGAGGCAGTCAAGCTGGCCAGCCAAACCCGGAGATGCCGGGGCGCGTAAATTCTCGAGGGAGTCACGATGCTTCTCCTGCTTGCATACATGTGGAGAACCAACCGATCGACTATAGCTACACGACCATCGGCCCGTCATTTCCGGTGGCTTAACCAGGATAACGATGTGTAATCACGGCCGTCGAGCAGGCACGCTCGATTATAACCCGCGCGCGATGCTCCAGGGACGTATAAATAACGCAAATAACACCCGACCATCCAGCGCAAGATACACGGCCGATTGCTTTTCTCTTCTATGCTTACTCGTCCCACACACCTATACAATCAATGCCTGCTATCATTATAAAAATTTGCTTTGCAATTGATAGGTTATTATATAAATTGCTTCTTAATTTTTCAATTTATTTCATTATATTTAATTTACCTTTGTCTAGCTTTTTATTATGTTGAATTATTTTATATCATGGGAAATATTTCATATCATGATGTTTCCATTTTATTAAGTTAATTTGAAAAAAATAAATAGAAATTTATTAATATTGTTCAAAGCTTTGGGATATTTTTAAATCCAAAAAAATTCGTAATTTAATTATTTAGATATAAAATACTAAAAATATATGAAATCTCATTTTTTCAGGACAAATTGTGACTATTCGAAACATCCTACTTTTGAGTATCGAATATATTTCGTGGCAATGGACACATAATTTTTGATACATCCTTTTTTTTATCATAAATACGATACTATTGGGTGAACCATTTTTTTCGTATAAATTTGAATTGTTATTAGCAGAATGTCATATTCATTAGTACGATAAATTGAGTCATATTATGTGAATAAATTAAATGTTCAATTTTATGGTGAATATATTAAAGAGAAAATTTTATCGGATAGAAAATTATTGTTGTTATTTGGGATAATCAATTTATTCGAAAAATTGAAATAAATTTTCAGTTGAATTGAAAATAATTAAATTATTAATTGATTCATAATTTGATGTTGAAAACTAGATTTTATATACTCTCAAAACGATAATACTGAATAAATAACATAAAGATAGCATAATGCCAGCTAAATTGTGTAAATCGATTTCAAACTATTGTTTACGATTAATAAATATTATCAACAAAACATATAATTAATAAATGACAGAAAAGCTGAAATATTCTAAATACCAATAAATAAAAAAAATTGCTTTGAAAATTTTTTTAATGAATCTATATATTAATATCCAGTATGTTGATGAGAGTTGTATGCATGTGATTTTATAAGAATAATAATGTAGTAAAGCCGGCAAACCGCAAAAATTCCATGAGTATTTAGAAATTTTCTTGTGAAATGAAGCTTTAGAAATTGTATTGTAACGAAGAAGAGAGAAACTCTCCTTAAGATGATATAAAATGAAAAATTGCACAACAGCGGAAATAATTGCGGAAATCGTTTCTCTAGTGTCATCGAAAAAAATAGCATTTACAGTACTGTAATGTACTTTTCATGAGACTTCTTCCTTCCTTGGCTTTTGTTATATATTTTTTTATCTGTTGAGCTTATTCACGATTTTCATTGTATGAAGACAAAAAGAAGAATTATGTGGATTTTATATTCGTGTAGGGAAATAATTTAATTCGCAAATGCAATAACTTTTGTTACGAAAAAATAATTTATGAACTCACCGGAAGTCGTTACAACTCGAGTCGCTGAAGTACTTTTCTTTTACGAGATTTTTGTTTTCTTTCACTTACCTGAAACAAAAGGATGAAAATATTAATTTAAAATAAAACAAAACAAATATTATATGACTTATTGTAGAAACAGAAAAGCATAAAGGAGAAGTAAGTTGAACTCGAATGACTTGAAACTCTATCAATAAATTCTAACTTATAGAAATATAACTCTTCTTATTAGTAATCTTGAACTTTAGTTTCTAAATGATATATATCTGTACATACTTCCTTTATAATGAGAAATATATTGAAAGAGAAAGAAAAGCAACAAATTAAATCTGACTATGTAAATAATTATCCTTCTATTCTATTAAAAATAAAAAAAGAATTAATAATAATGAATTAATGTTTTATAGAGACTATAAAGCGGATTGACTTCCATCCATAGCTATAATAGTTGACTATTCTGTTGCAACTGCAAACTAGAGGTAACTAAATATAACGAAATGTTTTATAGCTCGATAAAGTCCATGTGGACTGTATTTATTGTGTTTTGTTTAATTAAATATCCTCTTTAACAGAGCGCTATAAAAATTGAAATAAAAAATTAATTCGTTGTGACTTGGATGATTTCCTGGATATACTTAAAATAATTATGCACAACTATTTAAATTAATCAGATTAGATAGTCATAAATGAATGTCAGTATAGCTAAAAAGCTAAGATAAAGTTTATTTGATTAATTGTTTTTTAAATAGTATATCTCTATCGAAAAACGTGAAAGAATAAATCACGTCTCTTAATAACTCTTGCTAAAAACTTTGACGAATGGATTTTCCTTGGTCAAAGGTCACTACAAATCAATAAAGAAAAATTGATAACCACTATAAAGTTAAAGCCACCAGGTTGAAGGAACTTTAGAAGTAGGAAAAAAATAATCTAAAAATAAATAAAAAGTGAAATAAAAAGAAAAATGTCTTCGAAGCATATGTGCTTGCACACATGGATGATTGTACGTGAAATGAAGGAAATTTTTTACATTGAACATTGGAGGAAATCGGAGAGTTAGACTGGATAAGGTCAACTTGGAGGGGTTGACCACGTTTGATTCCATTTTCATGGTGGTCACGTACCCACTGCTGTCTCTATAGACGAAACCATGAAAGCTTCGTGTACATGTCACTCATACATATTGAGGACATTCTCCAATGTGAAGATATATAGTTGGAGGGTAAACGCTGCATTATGGCTAGCAGAATTGTACTGCTCTGCATCGTGAGGGTGTCGCACACGAGCAAGCTCTTGTCGGATTTGCGAGACTGGTAATCAGCGCTTTATTGGCCATAGCCAATTAACGGCTGCGATTGGCACGCGAACAAAGCTCGAGCTTCGCGTGGGTAACGTATTCATTCGCTCCCTATCTCGAGTGCAGACATTGCAGAGAGAGAGAGAGAGAGAGAGAGAGAAGACAAGGAAAGGCATTGAGGGTTTACCGGAAGTTTCGGATATCCGATCAGGTATTGAGTTAATCGAATGAGTTTTTGACTTCTGAATTGGATTATCTTCTACCTATTGGAGTTTATTTTATTTTATATTTCTCGTAAGCTGAAAGGACATTTTTGGTTCAATATTATTAGCTCATTGAGGTCTTTAGCGAGGAATCAATAAGAATAAAAAATATTTTAGAGTTTAAAAATACTCAAAAAAATAGTGCTATAAAATTTAATCTCAGATATTAAAGGTTCATTTAACTTCGTTTTATCAGTGAATAAATGAAGAGTATTTGATTGAAATAATGGGAAATCTATATTTAAATTCTAGAGATTATAAGCCCTTTTTTTTTAATAAACAGAAATGTAACCACCTTACTGCAAAAAAATCTAATCAATTTCTCGTATATGTATTTTTTTACGGTTTCAACGAATTTCATGAACAAAGCTTTTTTAAGGTTTCAGAACCCTATTGCAATCGAGTTTAATATAAACTATTTTGATATTCACAGAGAGAAAAGTTTATTATCACAAAAAGAGTACATTTTTGCATAACTGCTAGATTCTCTTAATAAAATTTAAAAAGTCACCATCGGTGCATTAAATAGAATATCAAAAATAAAAAAAAAATGATTTACTTTTATCTGTTGTGTATTTAGTTGTCGAAACACTTTATATAATTTTTTTAACAAAAAAAAATACATTTGCTTGTCCGCAAACAAACACTTTGTTATTTTCCAATAGTTTTTACTCAAAGTCTTAGATAAGTTCTTTCTTCTATCGAGCGAGCTTGGAGAGCTGTTATAAGAGAAACTATCTACGCGTTTCATTTCCTTCACTTTTACTTTTTTTGATCATCTCCCTAGCCAACAGACTCTCTTGAAAAAGGGGAAAAAATTTCTTTCCAAACTTCACGACGGAGAGCTTCTTCAAGCATTGTTGTCCGAGAAAACAGTAGCACTGAGCTTGACTTTTTCTTGTTGCTATCCTCAACACCAACTCCCTCATCAAGGACTTATACACAGTATGAGGGTTTGAAGAGGATGGTGTTACCCTCGACCTCTTTTTTACGACTCTCATGTTTCCTCGTTGCCTTTTCATCTAGTCGATCTGGCTGTGCATCTTACGGATGATCCGAGGTTTTGGAAGCTAAAACTGATCCCTCACTTAACGGGGTGAGATCCGACCTCTTGATCTCTCGATTAATCGTACTTCATGAGAGATAGATGTGACTTTAAGAGAGGAAATACCTCATATTTTAATCCACGGAGGGATAAAAAGGTAAAAAGAAAATCAAGTTAAAGGTTCAATTATCGATGTATCGAGCATTGAAATTTAGATTCTAAAGTACCTTTTTGTTTTAACAAATTTGTCTGCTTTAGAAACGACCGGTGAAAAAAAAATCATCAGAAGTTTTTTTTGAAGATCAGAGATGAGGACGGAAAAATGTAGGTCATTGACTTTTTAGGTGAGGTAGCATTTAATTGAGTTCTAGCATTCGCAGCAAAACTTTAAGTCAATATAAACGATGTCTCTACCTCTAAGATTATTTGAATTGATATTAAATTTATTTTGGCTTTTTTTAATGATTTTACATTCAATACTGTGAATAAAAATAAGCTGGTTTATTAATTACATTTAAGAATAACGCCAAAGTTGTTGAGTTTTTCATAACATTTTATTCAACATCAGTAACATAAAATGTTTGTTATGAAAAATATTTTTAAAAAGTACTGAAAAATAAAGCTTTTGTTAACTGAAGTACCTTTTGAAAATTTGGTAGTTAATTTCTACGATCATGATGTTAAAATAAAGGTAAATGAAAATATTTATATTTTAAAACATTCATCGACCTTTGTTTATTTTTCACTCTAATTATTCATGTAGATTTTTCAGTTTAAAAACAGCTTTGTTTTTACTAATAAATAATTGAAAATTGATAATTAAGATAGAGATCATATTTAAAATCCAATAGTTGATATGATGAAATCATAAATAAAGTCAAGAGAAGAAAAGAGATGATTTTATCAATAAATTTGTCTGTTAAATTTCTTCAAAATGTCATTTTCTGTGGTCCGAGAGAAGGTAAAAGGGAAAAAAATTTTAAGGGTTCGTTTGTCATCCACCGGTTGGCTACAAGTACAGTAAAAAGAGAGAGGATTGGTAACAAGACTACGAAGAGGATGGAAACAATTTTGTGTTCAGTTTAAGATAGAATAGGGGGTGATGAGGGTGAAAAGGACATTTACCAGAAGCACTTTCCGGTTCTAAAGCTCCTCCCACTCATAGTGAATTCTCGTTTTTTTTCCCCTGTCTTACTTGAGGTTCTCCGGATCCCCCGTTCTATAATTCTGAAGTCTTGCCGAGTGGCACGAATTTTCCAGAATTTTACCGCACCTTACTTCACCACAAGAAAATAAATCCTTAAGAATTGCTATAAGCGAGAGAACGGCTCTTGACCTCTCATTCTTATATGACTTCTTTTTTACGAGAATGCTTGTTTAGATCATAACCTTTTTTTAAAAAAACTACATACATAAATGTATTATACGAAAGCCAACATAACAAAAATATTTCTAAATATACTTGTATGTTATAAAAGTCGTGTTTTACAATAAAAATATGATAATCTGTTTCCTTATTTATTTAAAGTAATAAATATGATTTAAATTTGTTATCATTATTGTTTATACAAGTAAAGGAATATTTTATTATTATTGTTATTTTTGCTAATATTTTTCACTAAAGTGTTTACTTTTATTTCCACTATTTAATCAAATTAGTTATTAATAGAAAAAAAGTTAATGAAATTAATTGTTTATATTACTGTTAATGATACTGATCAAATTAAATTGATACGTAATGAATTAACTCTTTAACTCAAGCTCTACTCTCAAGCTTACTCTTTAATCTTCAATTAATATCTTCTTTGATACAAAGTAAACGTATACTACTTTTCTATTGATTGTAAGTTCTTGACCTACTCACAATTTTCTATTCTCTCGTATACGGATGTTTGTCTTGACTTTTATTTTATCAAAAAAAAATAAATAAATAAATCATCCACGAGTAAATAAAAATTTTTCTGCAATAAGAAGCAAAAACAAAGTTTACTTTTCACTAAATAAAAAAAAACGAAAAGAAATATTCTCCAACTTTTATATAGTTTAAACCAACAATGAAGGTAATTGCTCATATATATACCTCCATCTAGAATATTTTCATCCCCTGAAATGTTCCACCCTTACGAGAGACGAGCTCTACAAACGTATAAATATTTGATCTCGTTTAGAACAGTGAGAGGGTGCATTCTACCTCGACGACGCTGTACGCCCGGATATCTCTAAATCAGGGAGATTTGCCGACAGAGAGACTGAGGGAGAGAGAGGAGAAATGAAAGGGAATGGCCATGACGCGGCTTTCGGAGTGTACCCTCGCGCGAGACGGACACTCTGAATAATTATTCATCGAATTTGCATACTGATTTTGAGGTCACGTTTGCTACAGGATGAAGTAATTCTCTCCCTCTTTGCTTCATATCTATACATACGAATCTGCATATTCTGGGTATTTATGTATCTCTTTCTAAGCTTAGATCATTTCCAAATTGTTTTTGAACGTCATCGCTCACTGATGCGTAAAGTAATGACTATGAGGTTTGCCGAGTCAAAGGGGGGTGGGTTTAAACGTAACATATACAGAGAGATAAACGGATGTGTATCGTAATTCTGGACCAAACGTCATTTCATCCTGGTAATTAGATCCGGCTATAACAAATGAACGGAACGACGGTGCTCAGGGTGGTAAGGGGTGAAGCGTAGGGGTAGTTATCGTACCAAGCTTCGGGGAATCCAATAGCTATGAAGTACCACTGTGCGGAGACCGACACTAATTACTCGGAAATCGACGAAGAAAATTAGTTGATTCAGAGTGAAGGAGAAGTGAAAGATACTCTAATGTATTTATTTTATTTTAATACTTTTATTTTTTTGAGCTAAAAAAAATTTTTAAAGCATTTTTTTTATCTTGGAAAAATAATTTTCTCTACTTCAAGTAGTTCATGTTTAATCGATATATATATCATCGACGTTTGGTCAATTTTACTGCGGAAAATTATTATAACGTAAGCTTGGCAAAACGGCCAAGACAAGCTAGTCGAGATAGCAATTAATCATCTCCTACATTTTCATCTTTTCTTGCTGAAGAAAAATGTAAAAAGAAACAACTTTTCTCTCTTATTTTCATCGGTTATTCTCATCTTTACCTCATTCGTCGTTTTCGTCTTATTTTTTACACTTTTTCTCTATCCTTCATTTCTTCACTTAAAATTTTTTTTTCTCTTAGTTTTATTTTATTCTTTTTTGTAGTCGTGGTAAGTGAGGAAAAGCTTTAGATCGATCTAACCTTCACACGACAGAAGGATTACCTGTCTAGTTGAAGAAATAACCAGGTGGAAAATCGCTTGGTGATAATACGCTTTTTAAAATAAAAATAATATTTTTCAATAAATGTCAATTGGTTTCTTGTCATATAAGATCATACATAGTTCAAGTTAATCTTTAAATAATTCAATCATTAATTATCAAATATATTTACAATTAATTTTTCAAAATATAAACTGAAAAAAAAAATTATTTGTTAAAATTAAAAACAACAAAATTTATTAAATGAAAATAAAATTTAATTTATCAGCCACAAAACAAATTATGAATAAATAAATTGCTTTTAATAAATGAATGCAGCCATAATCGTTCATTTAAACGGTTTTAACTAAGCATCAAAAACATAAATTAGTGTAGAGAATAGAATTTACGATTACAAAGAAAATAATGTAATTTAAATACAAATAAAAAGGTATGTAAATGAGGGCGTTTACAGTAGCACAAGTCAAGCTGGGTCAGCCATAGAGGCGTGGTAAATCTTGGGTTCAGGAAGATAGATTCCAACAAATACATGACCACACGTGAAGCTGCAACGATGCTAATGTCAGACTGGGTTCTTGTTGTCGGCTTGTTTTGGTTGCCGAGATGTGACGGGCGACATATTCGAGAGGGTGCGAAACCCACTGGAAGCTGCAGAGGATTGGAATAGAGAAGTGAAGAGAAGGGTAAGCGGAAAGCAGAGAGATGTGTACGCAAATATGTATGCTAACGAGGACGTGAATCCTCGACGTTGATACATAACATTCGAGGTGCAGTCAAAGCTCGACCAATATTGTTGAGTGACGGCACTATCGATACATCAGAAATATTTTCACAGCACGTAGAAACTATTTTCTAATGAATTGCACTCTTAAATATGAATTTAAATAAAAAAAAAACAAAAGTATTTTATCGTGATATTTTTTCTTATTGGTTTTTTTTTGAATCATTTTTAAATTATTTGCACGCTTTAAAATGTTTACAGGTGACGATTATTTCAATAATCAATTGATAAATATAACGATAAAATATTTAAATTAAATGACACGTGTATAGTAAAAAAATTATTTTATTGAAATAGAAATCTGTTCAATGTTTACAATGATATTTATCACACAAACTATAATAAATATTCTAAAGTGAATAATAAACTTGTAGTCATAGACAATATTGTCATAACGATATCGTTCATTAGCATGAAGTCATTCTATCTAATATAACATCCCGATGTATAAATAATTAGTTACAATTAATTCAATTTTCTCATATTATATTGGGAGTAAATTACTAAATATTTACAAGTTAAAATAATTTTCCACGTCACTACTGTTCGTTAATTTCTGATTGGATAATAATAATATTTACTACGGTGTTAAAAAAGAATCAAAAAGCTTCTTTTTCTAAAAAATTTCTTATGTATTAAAATGGCGAAATATGTATGAAATGAATAATTATATTTGCAAATTTCTTTATAAGCTCAAATTTGTTTTGTTTTTATGTAAATGTTGCTTAAAACATTTAAGTAATCGGAAAAAGTACCTACAATGAGAACTTTGAAATTAACAAAATAAATGATGAAGCAAATAAATTTGTCAATGTTGAAAATTACTTCAGATATTATTAACCTGATGCATGAAGATTTTTTCGCCAATGATAAAACAGTAACTTAGTTAGTGTGTTATTGAATAATATCAAAAAAGAAGTTGCCAATTTGTCAAGCTATTGTCAGAAAACTTTATGAGTATTATCTTGCTGGATATTACTAAATTTGAAGAATGCAGTTGCACGTGTGGAATAGATATAACTGAACGTTTTATTATTATAGAAATGCATAGTCAGCATTCTAGATAGTGTAGAGATACGATAGGCAATAAGGGCGACAGGTCGTTACAACGTTGATAAAGCATCGTATAACAGTCTCTAAAACTTTGTTGCAATATCCAATCGAAAGCTTCTGTCCTTACACTTACATACTCTCTTCACTCTACCCTATTTAATCTCCTCTACTCTCGCCTTCAGATGTGGTATGTCACACGGGAATTTCGGGTTCACATGTTTCCTCTTGGGATACTACGTACTCAACTTTGTAAACCCATAGAATACTATGGACAGAAGCAAAAAATTTTAGATGAAGAGTAGATAGAACTTATAAATTCTCGAGAGATGTTTTGTATCTACAAGAATAGAACCGGGATATAGAGTATGATCTCTGGAGACATTTGAAAGAGTTTTGAGCTTATATAAGTCACAACTTTTTTGGTTTTTCTAACATCTTGATGGCACATCAAATATTGTATTAAAATGGAAATAGAAAAGAATAAAGAGAGAATTTTAAAAGCAATTATTATTTTTTATTCAGAAATAAAGTGTAAGTCGTTAAGGCACGTTCATCATCAACGCTTTATTGCCACTTTCAAAGTTTCAATAAGGTCTTACTCATCCTTTCCCTGCTTAAGCTTAAACTCTGCTACTGGCACTACACTAGAGGAATTCTCTTGGAACTTTTAGCATCCAAATTTAGCGTAAAATTGCTATATATTTCTAAAACTATTTGTAGTATCATTGATTGCTCAAACGATATATTTTACCAATATACTATACATCAATATTATTGATTAAAACATCGTTCATTTAAAAAAAAAAGGTTTTTTCATATCTCACGATATCCTATTTTTCAAATTGTGTTATCCCATTTTTTCCAGTGCACAAAAAAATTTTTCCTCAAGCTTCATACCCACTTTTACGTATGGAAAAAAAATTCTATTGTGGTCTATAGTCATAAATAAAAAAAAGGCAAAAGTTTGAACAATTGAACGTCAATTAAGCTGTTGATTACTAATGGAGAAATAAAAAAAAACCATCTAGGGATGGGAAGAGAGTAGCAATGAAAAATCGCGACATACTAGTTTGACAATCGGTATCATCCCTCTTCACCCTTTAACCCCTTCTCTAATTCTCCGAATGTGAAATACGAAAAGTACAAACTCGATTTAAACGAACACGACACGCACTACCGATATAACTACACGGATAACGACGTTTTCGCGTTGGCGCGTTGAGCATCGCGTAATTCGATTTTACGACGAACGATGGGATGAAAAAGGATGGTAGCGGTGTAGTAACTAGGAACGAATAGTGAGAGAATGGGTAGAAATACGCCTATGTCAGTGTCTCGATAATACGGTGGTCTAGTAGTGACAGAATTTTACAGCAGACCACGAAAATTGTCGTTGCTCTTCTACCAGGATGTAGAATATAACTAGTCCCTTTGAAACGTTTGGTCTACCGGATGTACCAACTATTGATGCTGCGTTTGAAAAACTTTTTTTCATCTTTTTTATCATATGGTAACTTTGTCGTGATAAAAATTTTTGAATGAAAAAAAAGGTTTTCAGATACAAATAAGAAAAAAAAGAGAGAAACACTTAATGATGTCTCGATAAAACAAAAAACAACTGCTGAAGATTTTTTTTTAATTCACAAGTCTTGCTTTGAAAACTATTCGATTTTTTATTTAAAACTTAACATTGTAATATAGTGATAGATTTGTCAAGAGAACTTCGTATTATATTAGTATTGAATGAGTAAGTCATGCAAGAGATTGAAAAATTCATTTTTAATGAACAAAGATGTTCTTTGGATTATTCTCTTCAGAATCTGAAATAAAAAATAATAAAATGGAAATCCATGGGATATTGGATCTTTGTTGAAGTAAAAAAAAAGTACTAAAAAAAATGAAAGAGAATACAATTTTATAATAGAAATAAAATTGGATCACTGTAGGACAGACTAAGGGTTCGCAGGTTTGCCGTCACAAAATTCAATGTCGTAAAGTGGAAAAAGTGAAGTCGGATTTGACATGAAAAAGTCGTTTTTACTCGACATTTCGATTCCTTGGAAAAATCATTATCTAATTCTTATCTGCGATGTCGTAAATCAGCTCTTCGATTGCAGGATTTTTTGTGCTCCAAAATAAAATTGAACAGAGATTTTATAAAATGTAATCAATAAAAACAATAAAATAAAAACTGTCAAGTACTTAACAAATTTAAAATGCAAATTTAATCAATTTTTTTTGTCTTCCAATCGTATAAAATTATTTTAACCGATAATTAATTTTATTATAAAAATAAATCAAATGAAATTAAAAAGTAGAAATGATTTAATTAAAATAAATATTTAAATGTTTTTTAAATAATATTGTACACATTTTTTTATGAATGAAAATACCAAATATATTAAAAAAACAATTATTTACTAAAATACTCGAAATGTTGGTCAACATTAAGACGAGTTCAAACCAAATAATTGAATTTTTCTGTGAGATATGCTTCGAAAAAAATTTCATTACTGCCCGATAATCGAAAATATCTTCAATATAATCTGGTGGAGATTTCAAGTGCAGATGCAATTAACTGATCAAAAAAACCTTTACCAAGCTTACGTCACCATTCTTTCCTTTTACTGTACATTCTCACCTCTTTTATTTTTTATTATATTTTTTTTTAATTTCATTTCCTCGTTTTACAAAATTGAAGTTGTTTTGACGTATCTCTATGGTCTATATGGGTTTGTCGATTGGTCGAATTGAAGCAATTACCTTCAGTAAAGGCACTCGAACACTTGGCTCATACAACCTCCGAGTCTTTTGGTCCAACCTCTCCGTCTTATTCTCTTTTTTCATTCCCATTCGTTCTTTCGCGCCAACACACAACCACCCGCGACCATTCAAACGTTCCGGGCCAAGTCTCTTTCTACCTTCACTCCATCTCTTTCTGCCTCAACGGGTCGACGGACTTCTCCAGACCAGTCGAGTGGAAATTTCAAGCCGAGTTCGCAATGTCATATCAACAAATTTCCATTTATTTTTATTTTATTTCAAAATGTCTTCAAGTTATTTGTAACAAAAATTGGTTACTCAAGTATATATAATGCAGTCGGTAATTATCATTTACATTTTGCGAAAAAAAACAAATTAAATCGTCATTGATCTGTTGTGAAAGAGGCTTAAAGAACTGCGAGATGAGTCTCAGTTACGGTTTATAGTAGGGGGCAAAGAAAAAAAAACTAAGAGAAGCGTTCGTGCCTAAGGAAAAGTCGCGTGCTCTGCAGTGCCGGCTACGCAATTGCCAGTGACGCGCCCGCGCAGTAAATCCCACGCATTCATATCAGCAAACAATTGAAATTTTTCGCTAACTAAATACGAAAAAACAAGTTTTACCAATAAAAAAAAAAAGAAAAAAGTCACAAAAAAGCTCCAGTTAAATTTGTTTGCAAATTTAAATTGAATTCTCGTGTTGATGAGGGAATTAAGATCCTTTTGATGGGATGACATCAAGTCGGAGATTGAGTTCATAGGAAATTAATTGAAAAATAAAAAAATCAATAATAGAATTTGTGCAAATCGAGGTTTAAAAAGACTTATATCAAAAAGAATTTTTATTTGTTTGATTTAATTCCTATTCAAATTCGTATTCAATCGTATATACACGTGACAAAAGCTTGAGAGTAAGCGGAAAAAACGGGTGTGTCTGAAAATTTTGCAAAGATCGAGTCCTGCAAGCTCTCGAGTCCAGCGATACGAGAAATTCATGGAAATTGGATGGAAATCAAAGCGTCCTGTAGTACCGTCTCTATACCTTCGACGAGTTGTATTGGATCGTACGAATGTTGAACGAAACTTTGAATGATGAAGTAAAAAAGAAAAAAGATATTCATGAACTGAAAGTAACGGTGAGTATATCGATCAATCTGTTTTCTAACTCTAGAAAATAGACTTTTCTAAAATAAAGAATTCAATTCTTTATAAACTATTTCGAATTATATTGCAACAGTGAGAAAACTTGGTGGAAAAGTAAACTAATAGCAAGGTCAATAGTAATCAGTAGTTCAGTTAAATGTTAGTACTTTCAATATTCTCGAAAGTTAGAAACATGTGTTAGATTATCGAATATTTATTCAAAGTGACAGGGACAGTTTCCAAGTGAAACGTCAAATGTTCTAATGTTCGAAAGGTTAAAGTGACCTCAACATGTCGATATTTCGTGTCTTTAATGATTAGCTACCCAGACCTGACTCAATAATCGTTTTGGCCGGAAAGTTTATTCACCACTATGTGAGCAAACGAGTAATGAAGTAAAGTGAACAGTGAGAGAAGGAGAATAAGTTGACGTACGTGGGGTCACAAGGCATTCACTCGCATTCCTTCTCACGTTCTTTGAAAGTCATTCGAGATTCTTCCCATAAAAAATCTTACTATGATAAAAGTATAATAAGATTGTTCATTTCCATTATTTAAGATTTTCTTTTTAACAAAAAAAAATATATGACACTTTTTTTCATCACGTAACAACGTCTATAAAGATTCTGATGACAAGATTTTCTACTGCAAAAAAATTATTGGGAAATATAAAAGATGAAAAAAAAAAGAAAAGAAAAGAGAACGAGGGTGAGAAAAAAGTGGCTTTCGATAATATAAAAAATGAAATTGACTCGATTACTCAGGGATTTAATATCATAAAATACGAGGATGAAAGAGCTTCTGAAAGTTTAAATAGATTTTTCCGTTCATACTTTATAGCTTCACTCTTTTTCAGCACTTGAAATGATTAATTCCTGCGCCTCGTCTAATTGAAACATCGTACTATCGGTAATTAACGTCCTTTTAATTCACAAGCGAACGTGACCTGCCTGATTCTCAATTTTTCTCACTTTTTAACCGTTTTCATTAATTAGCAAAATTAATATTGATACATTACAAGTAATAAAAGAATTTACAATTTATTTAAAATTTATCATTTATTTTTCATTTTTATTAATTAATTAACCCGATCATGAGGTAATATTAATTATTTATTTCCATCACGTTTCAAAGTGATTATATTTTTATAAATGCGTATTAAATTTTTTTTTCATCTCAAGCAGAAACTAAATCTTGTAGGTTACTGTTGATTTTTATACTTGTGACCTTTTTTCATTCAAAAATAAATTTATGGCAGATTATCACGACAATCTGTGCGATATTTAATCTATTTATTCTATAATATTCGTCTTAATACTCGATAAATTATCATTATTTATTTCGATACTGATTTTGATCATAATATATATTTATCCAAGGATTAAATCTTCGGATGGAAATTATTCATAAATGCACAAAAAATCAGAACTTTATTAAAAAAAAAAAATACTTTCAGTCTAAATTCGGATTATGAGTATTTTTTAATACTAGTGTATGAGACAGAACTAATTTATTATTAGATAGAACATGATTAATTAGAACTGATATGGATGAATAAAATGATTAAGAACGTGTTAATAGCAATTAAAGCTTCATTGAATCAATGTAGAATATTCTTCACTACATGCAACCCCAAGAATAAATTTAATTATAAAGAATTTAGTAACAATAATAAATATGCAACGGATGAACTTTTTTAAAAATAGATACCATAGACAATAATGTATCATATAATCATCATTCTTTTCTCAGCCTTGAGTCAGAAAATATACACGTGCAGTCGATTAATTAGTCGTCTCTTTACGGCTGGACGATAATAAATGCAAACGAGACTTCGGGGCCACAACGGATGAGAAGGAAAAGGTGGAAAGAAAAAAATAAAGGACCAACGCGAAACAGACGTAATTTACGAGGTCGTTAAGCTACCCCATCTCTGAAAACCTAAACGGAGAACAATGTTACCCTCCTAAATCTTCAAACTGGCGGTAGTCACTCACTTCTCTTTACTTGGTCTTCGAAAAACCTTTATCTTTCATCCAAATTATTTTACTAGACCCTCTGTTGATCTTCAAACTCAATCACTACTCCGTAAAGAATAGGAAAATTTTTCATTGACTTTTATTGCCGAAAAGTATGATATTGGAAGTAAAGTAGACAAATAAAAAAACACAGAGACAATATTTTTTAGGGACAAAGGGAGAGTGAATTTTATTCGAAGAAAATTTACATTCAGTGAAATCTCAAAGAGACAATCATTGAAACAAGAGATAAAAAGGGTTCTATGTCTAAAACCTAAGTCCCCTTCTTGATGTATATGTAAAACTGAGGAAGTAACGAAAGAGAGAAGAATAATAAAAGGGAAAACAAGTGACAGAAGTGTACGGCTGTTTACCGCATGTAATACTTGAAGACGTCTTTCGTGAGTTCGCATCTGGCAAAACTACCAGGGAATACAGATAGAGGAGTGAGTATTGAACACGTAAAACATTTAGGGGCTCAAGCAGACGGTGAATAATACATATTGGGAGAAATAGACCACTTGAGGAATTTAAATTTCGTTAATACTTTCTTATTATCCTATTCTTTGTGACATCTCGTACAAATATGAAGAAAATATAGCTAATTATCATTTATTTCTCAGCATTGTACTAAATTTCTTCACATTAAAAGTTTTTTATTCATTTAATAAATGTGAATAATTTGTTAAATACTTAAATACTTAATAAATGCTGATAGAAATTAAATTATCTGGAAACATTCTTTTCAATTTGTTTAGGAGTTTAATTGAAACATGGATATTATGAAGTTGTAACACCATGACTAATAAATACATATTCAGTACAGGCAAATAGAATGATCCATGTACTTATTTCCATGTCGACGGGGGATTGTAGAAAATTCTTGTAAAATATGGAGCAAAGCCAGTCAACAGGGAGTCCAAGCGGTAGTGTACAAACAAGGATAAGACAAAATGAGTAAAAGCAAGGCAGGGAGAAAATGGGCTAGGTTTCACCCGTTTGTCGGACGAGAATGAAATTCTGCGGCGTCTGCGAACGCGAGCTTGTAGAATCCCACCTCCTTCCTCTTTTTCATTCCCTTCTCGCTACCTAGCCCCCATGTACTCCTCTTTTACTCTCACCCTCTACTGTGGTTCGTTAACGTTAATTAAGCCAGTCGGAAACACGAGCAAAATCTATATCTTTCTCTCTTTCTGCAACTCTAACTTATTTTTTACCTAAATTGATACGACCGATTTTACTCGATTGATACTTGAATCAAGTACGAAATAATGAACGAGTAAATACTCAAAACGAGGTATTAAAATCATAAGATCTAAGATGATTAAGAATTTATTCCATTTTTGCTTTTAATCAACTCTATTTGAATAGTTTTTTATTTTCTTTTTTTTTAGTTTTAAGTGATTTTTTTTAAATTTGTTTATTTTTTTTTGTGTAGATTTAAAAAAATATATATAAAAATTTCATTCGATTACTTGTACAAAAGTTATCAATAAATAAATGTGAATGAGTGCGTTTATATAAACATTTAAAGCCCCGAAACTAATATAAGTTTTCATTTTTTTTTCGTTTAGTAACTTTGTTCGTAAATCCGCCGTAAAAACGAAGATTTAAAAAAAACATACACATACAAAAATGTTGACATTTCAATTTTTTAAAGCAAAAAAACAATGGGACCACGATAGTATGAGATTATCATTTTTAAGTATAATTTATTTAAAATATTAATTAATTGTAAATATAAATAACCTGACCGAAAAATTCATCTGAAAATGTTTATGTGTATTTTTTCCATAAAATTATTTTTGATGATATTTAAAATACATCAATTAATTTAATTAATAATGTCAGTATAGATTTATTCAGTACAAATTAAAGCTCCGTTATGTTGAACAAATTAGAGTGATTAATTATTTACAATTGACATTGGTAATATTTTGATTTTCTTATTTTTTCATCCAAATTTTATGCAATTATTATTATTTTAATTTCATATCAGTATTATAAGTAAAATGTCGATTTTTTTTGTTTTTATTGACACATATCCATTTAATAATTTACAATGTATCTTTATTGACATGATCAGCTAAAACAACGAAAATACAAAAAGTAAAATATGATACTTTTGAATATTTAAAATTTAGTAAATTTTTTTTTAATGTTTTTTAAATTCACCATTGAGTTAGTGTGAATTCGATCAAATATTTGCGCGTCGCTAGACTTAACATGAATCAATAATTACGAGAGATTAAAAGCATACGGGCGTGAAGTCAGGGAGGGATGTGAAAAGAGGAATTATATTGTGCAAACTAGTGTATATTTTATGTATACTTTTCGTTTTATTTTCAATTCATTAATTATTTTTATTTTTCAATTTTTATCAATTCATCATAGATAAATAAAATGATGGAAAAAAATGAATCGTTGTATCAAATTTAATACCGAAACATTAATTATTAGGAAATTAATTGCACGAATAAGCCAAGTGTAATGCGGTTGTTGGCCTGTAAATTTTACCAAGATATTTAGTCTAGATAGAGAGTAAGAGAGTAAGCACGAGAAGAGGCGAGAATGGAGATAAAGACAATGAATTATAAGATATAAGTTTAGGGAATAATTGTGTACAGTAACACATTATTCGTGCATTGCTTATTTCCGACTTCTATACCCTCTTAGTAGCACAGAGAATATACTTGCATTCTAGGTCACGAAACTTAATTGAAGCATTAATTTAACCGTTGAGACAAGCGGGTTAATCGAGAGTCATATCATCTTGTCCCTGGCAGTTTTTTTAACAAGCATTTCCTCTCAATTAATTCATTCTACTCTCTTTCCACTTATTTATACCAAACATTTTTTCAATCCACCAATAAAAAGTTTAATTGGACATTGTTTTTTCTTTTACATTATTTTTTTTCAACTACTTTTTATTGCTGCAAATTATTTGAACAATTTATCTCTTTTTATTAGATTATTTATAGCCTTTTTTTATTTAAATCAATTCAAAAATGGTATCTCAACAATTTCTGTGTTATTTGTATCCCCATAATCATTGATTAGTTTTGTTTTTCTAGATAATTCATCGATAAATATTATCTTAATTTAATATTTCCTTATTAATCCATTTATTGATGAATTTTATTTCTTATTTCATCAGCAAAAACAGAACCTTTCCATCAAAATTTAATTAATTCTCCCAAGTAATTTATCATTTTCTGAAGCCGCCCAATTGGACACTTTTTCTTATTTATTTGATCGTAACTCTAGCAGAAAGATTGTCTGAGCCATAAGAATTCTAGTAATTTATTTCAATGCTTGTCAATTTTGTCGAGTTGATCTTCTGGAAGAAGAATACGTCACATTCGCCTTGAGACTTACTGTAGAAATTACTAACAAAATTCGTTGACAGAAACCTGCCAGCGTCGATGTCAAATGTTGTCTTATTCGTTCTCTAGATTTAACTCTAGCCAAAGGGAAAACGTAAAACACACACAGCCTCCAGCACCCCCGTAACAGTATATATTCAGGCCTCGACCCGCATTTGCTTTTGCAATAACGACACCAGCTGTGACTTTGAATTGACATCGCAATTAAATTTCAACCCCTACTATATGTCTCTTGATTCGTTTTTTTTTTTATTTTTTATTTTTTATGCTTCTCTTCGCTTCATGTGAAATCAGAGACTTTTTATGCCAGGACATTTACATGAAGAAGTGACAATGAAAATTGTATGGAGTAAAAGTGAATAAATGAAAATGAGATTGAGAAAATTGAATAATTCATTTGATTCTGACTTTTTAAAAATAAAAATTGGAAAAATCAGACACACTTTTATTGTCATTGTTTTTTATTTTTTTTTCTCTCTTTACCAATGCAAGATAATTTATTTAAAGTTTCTAACAAGTCTTGAATAAATTTACAAAGAATATCACAAGAAACTAAAACCAAAAAAAAAAACTGGATAAATTTTTTTATCGCTTGGAAATTTAAAAATGAAAAAAAAAAAGCCTGTATAAAATGGAAACTCGGCTTCTTTCTATCTAGCTAAAGAAGTAAATAAATTTCATGTAAACTTACTTTTCTATAGATATTTTTATAAAGTACTTTATGTACTCAATATTTATCGCTATTATACAACAAATAAGTCTAAAAACGTAGATATTTGAATGAAAAAAGTGGGAAACTAGGGGATAATAAATACTTTGAACTAAGTATATTTAAAGAAAATAAGAAAATTTTTCAGCCTTTCTCTGGAGATAAAAATAAATATCTTCTAATAATTTTATTAGTTTACTTATCTTTAGTGGCAGTAAATTGGGGTTCAAATGAAAAAAGTTTAGCAATTTACAGCTTCGATTGATATCTCTTGTTCTTTGAAGATTGTTTCATCTTCCGCAACATTTACTCTTACTGACCGAATGCTATGTTATCACTAGTACGACGGATGAAGAGTACCATCGAGAACTACCCATTCGCTTATCGTAACCGTTTCTCGATAGCAATAACTGACTGCCTTGCGGCCAACCTTTTGTAACAGCCGGCAGAGTTACTTTACTTCTTCTTTTACTTCTTTCCCTTATTCTCCGATCTAACTTTAGCAAAGCACGACATCTCTTTTGCTCTATGCTACTCTTAAAAAACTCGTTGTGGTGGCAACGGACGAAGAAAATCGACATCTTGTCCCTTCGAGTATTGGAGAAACATTATGACAGGAATATTAGAAGGCAGACAAGGAGAGTATAAAAAAGTGACAAAAGTTAACCAATTTCAAGTAAATTTAGATCTCCAAGTGTTGGGTAAAATCAAAATTCTAAAAAACCTACTCTTTTTCTCAACATTGTTTACGTTTCTTAATGAAATTGAGTAACTTTTTTGTGAAATAAATAAGAAAATCTTTTATACTAACGAATCGATATTAATTGTAGTGAAAAAATAATCATGAGTCTCTTAATTTTAAATATTCTGACAGTAGTGCATGAATGAATGAATAAATATGTATTTGAAAGGAAAACTTCACAATTATTATGCTTAAATATATCTATGGCAACATTAATCTAGGGGGCAATTGGAATCTGGTCCTATTCTGGAGTCCTAAACATGGCCTATTAAATTTTCGAAACACCTTTCTCGATATAACATTTATAAAGAGATAAATTTAGGCCCAGGAAAGAAGATAAAACCAAGATCATTCATTGATCATTGATGTAACGAGTAGCGCTATGGTGATGCCCTAGTAGGGTATGCCAGTCTTGTGAGTAAATGAAGTTATTATCCAGTCATGGCTGAGTACAGAGCCATGGTTGGATGATGATTTGTGCCAGTCTCAATGCTGGCTCAATAATGAGTCTGTTATATGCCTCTACTAGGGTAATAGGCTAGTGGTAAATGAAGTAGCACTGAGGTAGTAATAAGGTAGCTAAAGGGTAGCTCTGAACTGTTATTTCAGTTCATTTTTATTCAGTATGTTTCAATAATATTACGGTTTATCGTAAAAAAGGCCATCAGGCCTGTATATGACCGTATTTCATTGCGACTCAGGATAATATATTCTATAGATAAAATCTAGAATAATTTACAAAAAAATGTTTTTTATCAAAATATATGATTGGGTAAAATTATTCAGATAATATTAGAAATGGGGAATTTTGGTTTGTCAATTGAAAAAAATTCCTTGTTGATAATAAAATTGTAATTTCATATGTAAGATAATTATTGATATTTAATTGAGATTGTAGCGGTTATTAAAAGTCTAATGGTAGTGACAGGTAGAACCGGAATATTGCTAAAAATGATGATAAATTTTGTCAAACAAACAGAGTTGAACGGTCAGAAAACAGCTTTTTGATATTAATTATTTCTAAATATTGATAGAATCTTTCGAGAAAAAAAAATGTGAGCTGGAATAATTTTCTATTGCTAAATAATTTAAATGGTTTAATAATAAATGACTATAAATATTATTGAATACAGAAAATGATGCATTGAATCTAGAAAGTTGGAATAATCTTGATTGCAAAAATTACTTAAGGAGTAATTTGAAATGCATTCGAATTTTTTTTTCGTAAGTCATAAAAAGCCATAAAAGTTAAGGGAATAATTTGAAAAGAAAGAAATGGTAATGCAAGAAGTAGAAAATGCCAGAAACTGATGCTCGGTCAAGAAGGAGATACTGCAAACTACGAACGTAGAATCCTAGGTATTATTCCTATCCAGGACGGTGCGCGTACTTGAGATTTACTCGAGCGAGAGAGCAAAGAAGACTCTGGACAGATGAGAGAGACGAAGTAGAAAACTCGGTTCAAGAGTTTGAGATAAAGGTGGATAAAAGAGAGAATACTTCGAAAGTAGACGACAAAAAGAATGAAAAATAAAATAAAAGTAAAAAAAGTGAGGGAAAGAGACAAACACTTGGCAGTTTTATCGGACGAATTGTATCGGTTTCAAACGCTTCGATGTACTAAATTCCTTCGATTGTGAAAATTAAATTTTCTAAACCCTTAGAAAAAAGTCACCACAAAAATGTAGAAATCAAGAGTTTCTCAAGTGATTTTTTTAAGTTTTAAAAAAAAACCAATTAGTGTTTTAAATAATTAAACATACTCAGATAATTAAAAAAATTAAAAATTTTCTAGGTTTAATAAATTACGAATTTTTTCTATTACTTTCATGTAGAAACTGTAAAATTCGCGGAATATATTTGATGAATATTTAATAACTGCATAGATGATTTATTCACTTGAATAAATATGATTTAGTTCTATTTGTTAGAACTTTCAATTTGATAAAAAACAATGTATTAAACTTAATATGATTTGCTATTTTTTTTTTAACACGAAAGCAATGTTTTATCTGAATTATTTAAACTCTAATAAAGTGATAAATCTATTCTACTATTATTATATTTAATAACTGACAGCTTTGTTGTTGAGTTAAAACTTAAATTTTTTACATATAAATAATGATACCACGAAAAATGTATCATAAAAAATATTTTTTATAGCACGTTAACCTAAAACATGACTACATGATGTTATTTTTAACGAGTACCTGCTCAAGAATTGGGTTATAAGGAAAGCTATAAAAATTCTCAACACAATTATTATTTCTAGAACACTTTTAGCAAAGTACTTAGTTGAAAAACATTGTCAGTATATTCATTACATGAATATTGAGTATAAAAAAATTATTTCAATAACTTTATGCTCTATAATCTGGCTTCCTCATATTTTTTAAACAAAGTTCTATAGCCTGAGAGCAAAAACTACAAACCAGAGTATAACTTATTGAGAGGAACCTTTTAAGCTAAGGTTTAAGTTGCTACGACCAACCATTACCGTTATATAAATTTTTTAAAATTAAAAAAATCCGATTTTTTCAGTCATGATAAATTTTACGTCTGAAATATTATTCAAAGGATCATCTTTTGGTGTTATAAAATATTTTTTATATCATTTTTTTATTAATATTCATGATTAAGTACCAAAAGTATGTCAGGATACCTAAGGTGGACATCATAAGAATATTTATTGATATTCCATGTTATAATAAAATGAAATAGTTCATGGAATAATTTTATTTTTCAATAGAAAACAGATAGAAAAACACACATGACATGTGTTTATCGTACAAAAAAAAATGGAAAACGACGTACATTTGAAACCATTAGAATTCAAATCAATCTTTGAGAGTTGAATGTAAATTGAAAGAACCCTTGACGCAAATAAGCGAAACCAGTCAATCCATCAAGTGGATTCTGTATCCTCAATTTGTTTGCACATCCTCAGACTCATGAGGATTTTCGCAATCCTAGCGATGGAGTGGTAGTACATGAACCAGAGACTTTCTATGAAGAAGATGAGAGGCTTAAAGTTGGCGTAGTTAAATCTGCCGATATACAATGTCTGACCTCATTTACATATGTTATTTTATACAAAGTTTAAGCTATGAAACTCACAGTATCCCTTTTCCCTCAGTCCCTTTCAGCCTCTCGTAATGTTCTCCGGCCATAAATCGAGAGCTTCCGACTAGTCGAACTCACGGTCTAAACTTTGATCGCTTGACTCGAAACTCACTTTCCACAAAAGCATGTACTGTATAGAGATGTATTTAGGAGCAAGACAGAAACTTTTGTGTTGCTGAATCTGATGTTTGTACTCACGTCCAGAGTAAATTTAAACTAAAAAATGGAATCTGGACTTGATGAAGCATTTAGTAAGTAGGAAGAAAAAAATCATAGTCAAAAGTGGATTAATTCATAACCGAATTTTTCCACCGAAAAAAATATCTTCTATTATTATTGCTAATAATAATTTTATAATTGATTATGTTCCTGCCATCATTAAGATATTAATATTATGATAAAGAATAAAAAAATTCTTGGTCCAAGAAGATGATTTTGTCAGTGTACGAGATATATTTTCAAGAGTTATTCAAGAGGTGTTTGGTGGTCAGAAAAAATTGATTAACCTGAGAAAATGCATGGAGATTAATTGAAAAAGAGGATCGAGAGATATCTGCAAACGACGAGGAATTATCTGACAGAAAGTTTGAAGCTTTCGATTGAATAGAAAAAAAAGTAAAGAAAAAAAATATCAGAGAGAAGAAAAGTACGTTTAAACGATTGGTCGATGCTAGAAAGACGACGATTCTACTTCTCTATATCATTTCAATTTTACGGCAGAACAACTACGACGCTATGAACTTAGAACCCCACTAAACTTTTCAATGATTTGTATGACTATTTCTTTCTCTACTTTGGATAATACTGAAATATGTATATTCCACCATGAAAGTACTTATCAATAAGTCAATGTACGTATATATAGATATAGGTTGCATAGGAATCAAGTTTTTAATTTGGAAATTCGAGAGAAAAATAATCCTGACATATTCTCTGACAAGGATAAAATTTTCCACTGTTGAAAAGTGGAGATGAAAAGAATATTTTATATTTGCTCAATATTCTCTGAAGTTAGATGTCGATATGAGAAGCCCAGAGAAATATGATAAAAGTGTAGAACGAAACATAAACAGGAAAAAATATGAAATTTTGTGAAAAATTTACTTATCGAATGTAACACTTAAAAATATGACGACATTTTTCATTCAAAGTATAATTCTGAATGGATATATTATAAAACGAAAAATCTCAGACGTTTTTCTGCACTATCAAACGTATTTTATACATATATTTCATGAAACCGCATTTTTATGTAATATTTTACAATTTTACATCACTTTTTATTACACATTTAATTGTAAATAAATTTAAAAAAATTAATTATTAATAAATCTAAATATATTTAAAAAATTCTCTTCAAGCTTTTTTATTTATCAAAGTAATTAGATTTATTTATTCATTTATTTTCTTGTGGTAAAATATTTTTATAAAGACATAACTAAATAATTGCATACACAACTCGTTTTCCAGTGCAAGCAACGTTTTAATCAAAAATATGAAAGTCGAAGCGTTAAAAAAGAGGAGTAAGCATGAAAGATAAAAAAAAATGTAGAAATCTCGGAGTAGAGGAGAATAGCCTCGTATATTAGTTCTACAACGATGGAAGGAGAGTAAGGAAAGGAAGAATAGCGAGACGAGAAGGTTTTGTGTCGGGGTCCGAGGTAATATCGTTTCCCGTGTGCACACCACCATAATCCAGCATAACGATACGCGGTGCAAATATTAAAGCGTCATACTAAGGGTAGAAAAGGAAAAGGGGTGAAAAGTAAAGAGAGTAGCTAAGCTCAACAGTCAAAGCTTAGGATCGACTTACGCATCAGCTGACCAAACTATAACAAAAAAAATATATATATATGAAAAAGATTTCTTAGAGATTAAATTTGAAGAATTAATGAAAAAATAAAAATGCAAAAAAATAGAGAGAGAGAAAATAAAAATTTTTCTAGGACTTCAAGAGAGTATTTAAAGTTTGCTTTTGCTTCTCTAAAAGCCAAAGGACGTAAGTTTGAATTGCACCACCTCATTTTAGCTTCCTCGTAATTCAGTTCCGAAGCTCGTCAGTTTCCAGCCACGAGATTGCCCTTCGCTAACCGAGGAATGAAAGGAGAAGACTTTAAAGGACGTTCGGATGTACGGTAGTAAGGGTAAACCGCGACCACTATGAGTTACTAACTCTGACCTGAATTTGGAGTTAAACGCTGGTATTAGAAATTTTCAATTAGGATAAAATGACATAAAGAATATAAAAGTGTCGATTGTTATCAGCTTTGGAAGGTTTTTACTTGATTAACTTGTTAAAACAAAAGTTTTTCATTTAGAAATTTACGAGCTTTTTCCAACAAGGATTTAACTAAGCTTTACATAAATTTTTTCTCATCTTCAATAGTTTCTTTTATCCATCATAAAATAAATAAATAAATAAACTTTAAGTAAATAGAAAAAAGCCATAAGAATAAAAATTCTGACATGTTTCATATTTATTAAAAAAATTTGAAAAAACAATTTTTTTATTGAAACGGAATAATATCTGTGCAATATCTTGTCTTGAATTGTAGATTGAATGTCACATCAACTTTACACCGAAGAGAAAATATTTCTTTTAGCAATAAAAATAAAATTAAATCATAAAGTCAGACACATGATAGATTAACATCAATGTGAAGGATGAGCAGTGTTGAAATGAAAGTAGATACAGACCCGTTGTAGTGTGCCACCCAAAAGTACTCAAAGATCTAGAGGCTGAGGTTAAGAATTCAATCTCGCCGTTGGCAAACATTTTAACTTTCAGCAGTACCCCTCCCATTGACATCACAAGTCGAACGATAGAAACGAGTAGACGTGGAGGTTTAAGTTGGTTTCTTACTCCCCCAAAAGAAGTGCATTTATCCGATTTCCCTCCTAGAGAATCGTAGTAGGACTTACTCCTAGCCACTTTTATTCGTCTATTTTTCTATCTCCATTTCTTCGTGTTGAAATGGAAGTCGGGTGTTAGGTGAGAAGTGTTAGATAAAGATATAAAATAAATTCAATAAAAAAAATACATTAACTGTAGACTTGGAGATGAAATTTTTTTTAAAGAGTCATTTTTTAAAACTTACTCAAAATAATTCTTTAATGTGTGTAAAATAAAAATAAATTATTTTATCACATCAGTTAATAAATATCTTATCGATTAAATTGTAATTGCTTTTTACTGATGATTATTTATAATTAAAAAAATTAATTACGTAATTAAGAACTGATCAGATTAAAAATACACCTTTAAATCAATTTCCTTTTTTTTTGACAGAAAGTATCACACACAACGTACGTGTTAGCATGTCTTTCAGGTGAATAGAACAGGTTGTGTTGCCAAGTGTAGTTAAAGAGGCCAACGAGACAAAAAACATGTTGCACTTATGTATTCATAACTTCTTCTTTTGTCCTCATACTAAGAATCAACATACCTTTATGTATAAAGCAAACACATGCTTTATATCCGCATTTTTTAAGATACAGAATTTTCTGTGTTGTTAACTAATAATAGTAATAATATTGTCTTGAATAATGAAAGAAAAACACAACATTTTAAATTCAGATTTTAAATTGTAAACTAGAAGGAAAAAAAATCGAAGAAAAACAATATTCCTTAACATGAAAGTAAAAGAGGGCATATTAATTGTAGGATTTAAGCTAATTATTACAAGGAATGGGAAGGGTCCAATTAGTGAGAAAAGCATAGGGATGTTGTTTGCAGCGACAAAATGAGGCTAAAATAGAAGAGGGGAAATGAGAGAGGAGAGAAAAATGAATCAGAGCATAAGAAGAAGAGAACAAAGAAGTAAAGGAAAAACATTACAAGATCCTGAAGGTTTTTTGTGAAAAAAAGATGAACGAGAGAAACTTCAAATGCTTGACGATGTCTTGAGCTTTACGAGGGGATTACCAACCTCCAAATTGCTTCACTTTATCTTCCATCGGATTTAGCACTACGTTCTCTGTGGAATCGTGTGAACCCAAATAATAGAGTAAAGATAGATGTTAAAAGAAAAATGATGGAGTGTTCTAAAATATATAACAATTTTTTTCACTACTATTATTTATCATTTCTTCTATCTATTAAATAATAATCTTCTTCCTTTTTAAAGATCTCTGTGTCAAATTTTACAATACAATAGTCTAATCGTTTATTAAAATCGGATTGAATCATAGCTAAAACGTTAATCAAAAGGTATCTTTAATTATAACTAAGCGAGTCATTAGTATGAATAAGTGAACCTACAGTCTCGAATTAAAGTCCTTAATTAGAGACTTTCTTTTCATTTATTTTATTTCTTTTTTAAAATTTTTTCACTCCTTCAATTTTATTACTTTGCGTAGCATTTAAATTGCCTGATTCAACCTTTAAGTTAGTCTTACTTTTTTACTGTCTCTCTAACCTTTTCTTTTAAAATTCTCATGAATCTTAGCTTCTCTACTCATCTCTACTGCTTTCTTACTGAGAATAAAGACCCGCATTCGTAGATTAAATTGGTAAATTCATCTCGAAGGAATGAAATAACGTTGAGTTAAAATGATGGTAATGAAGTAAACAAAGTAGGTGAAATGAATCTAGAATAATTAGCTGTTTCTGAAATTAATTATTATTTCTTTTGAAAAATTTTCTTAGGGTATTTAAGTAAAAATATTAGTTGGTATTTTTGTTGGTGGATTTTTATAATGAGAAATAAATGAAATAATATAAATCAGTTTTTGTTTATATAAGTACATTAAAAAATTCGCAAATAAAAGTTTATGATTCAGAGACTCATAAATTCTTTAATATTAAATCCCTTATTTCCCACTCTAAGCCCATAAGTCTCTTGAAACTATCTCAAAAGTTATTCTTTCGACATAACAAACTAGGACATGTTGAATTACCACTTGAAACAATCCCTGCATTACAAGCAGCAAAATCACAGAAAATAATTCAAATATTCAGCATAAATATCGAAAAAAAATTCCACCATAAATGTTCTGTAAAAAAATATATATTCAGTGTGATAATCCACTTGTACCTAATAAAGTATAATAACGAGCTTTTTTATCTGTATTATCTGATAAAAATAACATTTTTATAAAAATTTTTAATGATAGATGTACTCTAAATTTAAATAATTGGTGATTTACATACATATACATATCTTTAGATTTTTATCAATTATTATCGAGTTATATAAAATTCAATCTAAATTTATTTTATTTATAGATTGTATCTAATACCATGTCTAATGAAAAATGCATAATAAGTCCATTAGGTATTAAAATTTAAATTATTTAACTCAGATATAAAAAATTTTATTCAATTTTAATATAATGGAAAGAAATTTTTTATTTCTTTTTTTGAAAAAAGATTTTTATATAAAATAAAGAATATAGCGATAAGTAGATATGTATAATATTCTGGATAGAAATTTTTCAATTTTATCAACGAGAAAATAAATATATGTGAAGTACACTTTATCCCTCTAACAGCAATCCCTTTACTCAAATACTTCTTCTAGTGTTTCGTCTACCAATTCAAACATATACGATTACAATTGCATATATAAAAGCCTGACAAAACATAGAAGATCGATAAGAGCGTAATCGGAGTTCCTGCACACCTTTACACATCAATATCTATGTCATCTAGCTTGCATAATTCTACCCTCCTGTTTCCTTTGCGTTTATCACCATAAAGGTGATGTGACACGCACGTGGGCATGAAATCGGTTAAAGTTAGCACGAACATTCGAACCAGTCATGGGTCACGTACTTGTGTATGTAACCCTCTATTTGATTGTGGCTTCAGAGTCCAGCAGTGAAAGCCAGAGAACTCTTTGTTCTGTGGGGACTTTATAGAGTCAAATAACTATGCACTCTCTATAATTTTATTTAAAGTTATAGAGAAAAAATGATGTAAGAAAGCAAATTATTGTCATTAAATGAACAACAATGAAATTCTAGAGTTAATTTATTATTTGGCTCCATGAAATTATTTGGAAAATTTTTTCAACTTTACTTGATTTAAAGGCTCATAAAAGCCAGGATATTATTTGTAGCCATTCCATTCAGGTTTTTAATCAATCAATATATAAAAAATTTGATTTATAGTTTTCGAGGTAATGTAAATCAGTTATTTAGTGCACTATTCAAGAGAAAACTTGATACTAAAAATTTAAAAAAATTGTTAATAAAACTCCAACTACAGAATCAAATGATTATTCCATTGGTATTCACTATTCAACCGAATGGAGATGATTTTTTAGAATACATTTTAATGCTCGAAAAACTAAATTGTAAAAAATTCAATAATATTCTGACATACAATGTTTGCTTTGATATGTAATATGAAAACAAAATTAATCTATAGGACCATTTTGCCAGTGATGTAGAAAAATTTTCTGTATGTAAACGTAAATAAAGATAAAAGATATTCTATTTTGTATCACAAATGTCTCGACATTGTGAGTAGAATTTCTCAACAATGAATAATGGGTAATTGTGCTAATATATTAGCACAATTGTAAATAACTAAAATGGAAGAATGAAAGCAAACATTACAAGAATGTTATCAAGTTCTTAGTATATCTTATACAGACTTAATAATCCTCGACGTCCTCAAAGAGTTTTACTTCGTTAGTTACTGTTACCCCAACATGCGTTTCACAACGGGAAAAGTTTCAAAAGTAAGATGAAACTTAAAGCAAAATGGAAATTTACTCAACACATAGACTCCATTGTAAGACGTGAAATACAAGAACAAAACACCAGAGTTTTGTTAATACTTTTCACGTAAAAAAATAATAACAATAAAGTAACAAATAGGACAAGAAGTTATAAAAGATTGAATAATAAATCTATAGTTGATGTTGAGCAACATTTAACATTATAATATAAACCAGTGTATTTTATCATGTGATAGAGATCCAAAATGAAGCAAATACATCTGGATATGCAGTTTACCGCTTGGCGACATATTCGATTAACGGCATGTCCTACATTCTGAGTCGCAGCCTCTGGCGTCCTACTGACAGATAATTTGATGGTTTATTACGTACCAACATAAATAGAAGTTATATTGATATTATGATTTTCAATAGACTTCTTTGACGAGTTAAATTGGAACTAAAGGTTGTTAAGTATTTTATAGTTGATGTTAATTAATTAACAAATTATTTGAATTTATGGAGCTTCAAAACTTTTATTATGATTTTAAAAATAGATTTGGTTATGAATAAAATTACATGAAAGTTTTTTTGTTTGTCAATAATTGTGGTAAAATCTTTTTTTAGTTTAAATTATTTGAGAATTTTTTTTTTTTAAAGAGTTTAAAGAGGGAAAGAAGCTAGCTTGCTGGAAAAAGATGAGAATGATAATAGGAGGCGAATAAGAAAGTGTGTATCACATGATTATGTTACTAAAGTGAGTATAGCTATCATAGAGGTATCTGAAACATAATACTGAAAAACAGGAATTCTTAGACTAGGAATCTTTCAAGCAAGATCAATGAATTTTTTTATCGACCATGCTATCTTGTCCCTATCCTTGGGTTTTTTCCTATATTTAAATTACTGTTTAATGAAATCAGCATTAAAAAAATATTTTTTGTGGATAAAAATAAAAAATTTTTATTTTCAGAGATTTTTTTTATGAGAATACACTGACAGAATTATATTCTTAAATCACGAATATTTTCATTTTTGATCACAATATTTTTAAATAAAATAATATTAGATGTACAACATGACATGAATGAAGACAGGATAAGAACAAAATGGATTCAGAATGTTGATCATGATCCGGCCATCATTTGTGTCATGTTGTACAAGTATTATTACTTTATTTAAGAATTTCATGATTCAAGAATAAAATGATTCTTAATTTAAGAATATCATTTTTTTCAGTGTAATTAAAATATTTCAAGATTTTCTTCCTTCGTCTTATCTTCATTCTGGGCCTTGGTTTCTTCTTGACGCAGCCATCTACGCTTTACCGTAATCGCATTTTTGAATTAGACCCGCGAAGCGAGATATTGCCTCGGCATCGCATGTCCGGGAGGATTTCCTAGAAGCCTTTAATTATTTTCTCCCTCATTTTGAGAAAAGTGTTCATTTCCGGAAGGTGAAATATTGCCCAGTAAAAAGACCGGAATTAATATCATAAAATTGATTAAATTACTACTTTGTCTTATTTCCTTAAAAAAAAATTTAATAAAAAGACAAGAAAAAAATCAAAGTTTATTTTATTTAGATTGCTGACTCAACGTGAATGTTTTTCTTATCGTCATATCCTGTCTAGACATTCACTTATCCACTTGCTATAGTTTCATCCTATATCCTGATTGCCTATTCTCTGGTCAAAGTTAATTCGACGAATACCCCATAAGAGAACTTGGCCTTTGATCGGAAAACAGTTGGATACCGCAAAGGATTTTAGTTGGAAAATGTGGGCTGGAAACGATGAGGAAGCAGGAAGTGTTGTTCGAGGATAACCAAGAGCTTACTTGCAAAGGATATACTTTCATTATCAAATACAAGCTTTGAGATTGATTAATTAATTACGGACATCCTTTATGGATTTTATTTAATCCTTATATTTTTTTACTGTAACCCAAACTACTACCAACTCGAAAAAATATATATGCAAAATATTTTAATCTACATTCATTATTTATATTTTTAGATAACATTCTAATTAATTTATTTAATATTTTTAATTAAATTTATTGAGAAAAAAATGTTATTTGAAATTAATGAATGGAATTCTTTCAAAATAGATTATTTTTGCAAGTTAATTGAAACCATAGCTTGAATTATATATTTAAAAGAAAAAACGAAAATAAAATAATCACAAAAGTAATTACATAAAATTTAAACTGATACAGTAAAATAAACATAAAACATGTTATCTCACACATTCTCAGTATACAATTTGAAATGTTAGGCAATATGGGTGCCATTATTTATTTCACAGCAGTGAAAGATAGACAGACAAGTGTAAACACCAAGATTATTTATTCCCTAACCAATTCACACACTTGACAATCGGTATACAATTCTCCTAAAACACCGTATTCTCTTTCATTCGAACCCTACACATTGAGAGAAAAAAGCATCAAACGGTTCGTAGATTAAACGTTTTGGCTAAGAACTTGGGGAGAAATACCCTAAACTACATGAGACTTTCGGCAATTTCTCGCTACGGAAGTCAATACGGATTCACCCTCTCGTTTTCCTTTCACTTTCATCTAGAGTCTATAAAATTGCTCTGTGAGGTTTAGAGACGATCTAAGCCCTCTTTTGTCATTGGTCAAACGAGAAACCGCGATACATAAAGTTCTCTCTGTGTCCTTTGGAATCTGCGTTAGTTTACACACCTTTGAACTTATTCACAACATTCGATCAATTGTCCCACCACAAATCGAACTCAATTCTCTTGAATTTAAAGTGCATCTTTCAAACGAGAAGCACGTATTTTTTATCTCGTATACACGAGATTTATAAGAACAAATCAATTTTTCTAAGCAATTGTTTAAAAAATTTCAAACGTAAATAATGGAATAAAACTTTTTTAAATTAAATTTTTTAAAGTTGAAATAAAAAAAAAACATGAAATTTATAAAAACAAAACTAATTCTTATTGATTTTCTTGTTAGTTCTGTAGAGTAGTTAATTGAATAAAACTTTAGCAACATGTACAAATTAAAGTAGATTGTGAAAGTGACATACGAGTGGTGTAAGTGTACGGGTGCGAGAAATGTTTCGATTGAAGAGACCACGTAAACATCCTGTGATTAGAGTTGCTCACAAGGTTGCGCACAGAGTACACGACTCGTAGAGTTAATGTCAATATTCGATGCTAGTATGCGCATTTACTCCTCTAACTCGATAAGTAAATTGCTTTTAATTAAGATTGGGTACAAGTAACAATGATAGATATGAAATGGTTTCATGAATATAAATGAGGACTTAAACAGGAAACTCCTGAATTTTGGTAATCAATATAAGTTCATATTTATCTAACATTTGACAGACATCATTTTCTTCGTACGTAATTCAATTAAATTAATCAAAATTAGTATTCATCATAATTACAAAAATTTTTATTTAAATTAGATAACCCAGTTAAAACTTATTTTTTGTAATTTTATGTTCTAATTTAATTTATAAAAAAAAATAATGAGCAAAGAGTATAAAGCATCCGCCAAAGAACACATATTGAAAGCATGTGATTCTTTGTAGAGTTTCATAATTATTTTCTTCTTAATTTTCAAAATCTCAACTACTGAAAAACATGAAATGTTAAAATTAAGGTATACAAAAGCCTTTGAAGCTGTGTGGCGTCCGCTTTATCACAATAATTGGAATGCATATTCCAACTTGAAGGTATGCACATAGGTAAATACATCGAGAAATTTGCATTTGCGAAACTTACACGCACGCGTGTCCGTCCCGATTGCACCCTCTACAGTCAGCTAATTACACCAACGCCACCTCGTTTTAATTCCATTACATACTGCGTCATGTAGATGCAAATTTCACTCGCACCCTCATCCTCAACATTTCCTCTCCTTCCACTTCTGTGTTCTATCTTCAATTCTAACCTATCCTGTCTCTGCCCTACAGGCAGAGAACTTTCTGAATCATCTCGTAACACCAACCCACCATACTTACTATTCATATGTATATATATATATCTATGTCTATAGGTATTCTAATACTATTAAACTATAACCTCGAAACACTATAATGCAGATATGTCTTCCGAAGCCAACTTCATTTCCCCCGAGCTAAACACAAGTCTTTATTCGTAAAATTTTAGCTCCAAGTCGGTAAATTCACACACCCAACAGCACCAACATTCAGGATCCGGATATGAATGAAGACATTTCAGAACTACGCGAGTGTAAAGTACAATTAGAGTATAGTATTCAAGATAAAGCTCTAAGACCTTCGGAAGCAAGTAACAGCAAGTCTTAAGACACTAGAAGCATTTCCACTCGTAAGCACATCCGGTTTTTAGAAATCTTGTGAATTTAAAATCTTTCATTGAATATTTTAATCAAATTATCTTGGCTTCAACTTAATTGTGCAATTTAGAATAAATTTCAAATAAATTTTTATAAAGTGGTTTTAAGAAGTTTTTTTTTATTTTTAGCATTTTATAAAAACAACTTTGAAAAATGTATTATGAAATTTTGACAAAGTTACTTTAGTTGTTATCAACTTTTCAGCATTTTAAAAGATAACAATGAATAAATTGAATGAACTATTAATGACAACAAAAAATTTTCCAAGAGTTTCAAATTCTAAAATATTCTTTTACATTGTAGAGAACACACTTCAATTTTTAAACTTCTATGAACAATTTTTCAAGTTGAATAATTCTACAAATTCTCTAAAATATAATTTTAAAAAATATTTATCTCTGTTATTCACCAACAAATAGTTAATAGAAATTTTGCTTCAAACAATTTAATATTCTCCTTCAATCAACATTTTATTAATTAATCAACAGAATAATTGCAACTCTCGTGAGTTCATGTACTTTAATTTCAACGTTAATTCAAGCTATAAAACATAAGAAAAACAACAATGCTATACACAATCACACATCTACATGATGCTTCAGGAGAACAGCAGAAGCTTAAACTACAATTAGAGTAGTTAAGATAAAGCTTCAAGACCTTTGGAACACGTTAAGCAAGAAACAGCGACAAATCTCAAGACATTTGAAACATCCCCGTAAGCATCAACAGCACATCTTGCTTTCTAGAAATCTCAGACCCATCTGCTTTCTAGCATAACATTGTCATCAAGATGAAGCAAATCCCTTTGCCCATGTAATTACAGAAGACATTGTCTAACACCGGGTGTACCATGTTAGCGTGACAAGCAACAACATCCAACCACGTCTTCTGTCTCCAGGGTGATGATGGTAGCCTTGAAGGGTGATGAAACCTATCGTAGTCCTTTGTAATGGCACGTTAATATCCCTAAGGCTGTCGATCACCACCTACTAACCATCTCTCATTGAAACTACCTGCTCTAAACGTGATCCACCATCAAATATGGTTGACTCTATCTCTTCATGTTGCTATAATCATTATAGGTAGTCAATACGCCTGCGGAGAAGTAAATACATAGATGTACAATCCATCAGAACGTTCAGTTGTCTCTATTCAGGCATTATCACTTTGGAGCAATGCAGGTTGATAGAACAACTGAAGGACCATCATTCAGACATGCTCTATATATGTTTTAGTCAATGCTATTCACTAAACAGTAGCAAGGTTATGTCTCCTATGGTTGAAAGCCATCATGGAACCACCTGGCAAAGCACATTAGCATTAAGCTCTTGTTCTTCCTTCCTTATTGTATGTATCCCAAACTGGCTAAGATAAATATTTCCTTAAAAACCCTTTTAGTTTGCTCCTGTATTCCAGAGTTTTATCATTGAAATACTGCTATTGCTGAAGCTGTTTAGAAAACAATCTTTTCTGGATTAAATTCTTCAGTTTCTTTTTACTTCGGAAAAATTGTTTCCATTTATTTATAGATTGAAAAGCTCTCTCTTTTTTTTTTTAGCTCGAAAAATCTCCAATGTTTTTTTTATTATGGTACAGTGGATAGTAATTGATAAAAAAATATTCCGTAAATGTTCTAATAAAGATCTTTCACTTGAAAAACAGACTTTTCTGGTTGAAATGCTAATCTTCAGCCATTTAGAAAGCCGTTTATTCAAAAAAAATATTTTCCTTCTGGGTTAGATTCTTTAAGCTGCTCAATTCTCTTGTGCAATCGTTCAAAGAACTCTTCTCTTGTCAAGATATTTTTCTCGTTGGTTATGCAGACGAATATTGCTATATACATACAACATAACGTATGAGACACAAAGAAAAATATAGAGAAAAAAGAAAAGAGTAAAAGAAAAAAATAAACGAACTACGGAAACTTGTGTTGTGTGTGAAAGAAAGTCCTAGGGGACATTTGGTTAGATACACAAGACTTCACAAAGGTTGTTCGGGTGCGATGTCTTCAAGTTCTTTACTACCTCTGTAAGCTGCGTCACGTTGACAGCGAGAATGCAATTTCGCGAATTCGCGGGCAACGAGGCGCGCGACTCGTTTTGTATGCACTTTATGCATTCTACTGCATAATCTACCGAGCAAGGCAAGAGACACAAACTGTCGTTGATACGGTATTCGATTGTTTGAAGAGCTATTCAGAATCTCAATGAAGACTTTTATAGAAAATTCAATGAAATCAAAAAAAAAAAATGAAATACACTCAATGAATTCTCTCAATACAATAAGTTAACATGATTTTATTTTTAACCTATAAATACCCTTAAAATCTAGGACAAAACCAAAATGTTTGAAATACATTGCAATTTGTTTTTATTGATGAAAATTGATTGCTATTGATATCAATTTTCTGATTGATGATTTATGAAAACTAAAAGGCATTTAATGAAGTTAAAGGTTATCTATAAAATATAGATTATATCAGATGGACCCCAATCTATTAGACATCTCATAATATCAATATACTAGTAGCGTCAAATATTGTACAATAAATGACCAAATGTTCGATTTATAAATCAACATTCACCAAAGAGAGAATTTTAAATCACTAAAATTTAAATTAATTGCTTACTCTACACATGTTTGAAATAGTCCAATTTATTTATAAAGTTATTCATCGTAGTTTAAATGTGGTGATATTTAATTCGCCACTTTAAAAAGCTTTCAAAATTTTTGTGATTATTAACAATAAAAGTCAATCATCATGGAATGTTTGAGTTAATCATTGTAATAAAGAATACATTTTTTGATGTCTATAAAAAATAATTGAGAGTTAATTGTAGGAATCATTTTCACACAATTAAATTAATTTTGTGTCAAATTCAGCATTCATTTTTTCAAAGTAGAAACCAATGATTGGTTCATCAAAAAAATTTATTCAGTATTATTTATTTTATACAACTAATTGAAGTAATATTTAATTTAAGAAAAAATAGAACTATTTTATGTAAAAAGCTGTAGAGATTTATATTTGTGAGTTGAAATAATTTAATCAGTAAAAAATAAGGGAAATTATTGAAGATCAATGCTTATCAGTTAGAACAAATAAAAAACCAAATAAACTTTAGTCTGATATTAATTTGTGGAGGCAAAGAAACTGGCAAAAAGAAGCAAACGAATAATTTCTATTAAATCGAAATATTTTTCAGATATTGCTGAAGTGAAGTAACTATCAAACTGGGGTAATCCGAGGTCGAACTAACCACTCGCGAGGGATTTCCTATCATCGATCAATAGCTTCCTCTCGTGAGCAGCTAGTGGGTCATATCGAGCGTATTCAACCCCGAGAGTGGTCGATTGATCAGCGATTTGGAAATCGTTCTGCAACAGAGGGTGAGTCAAAGAGGAGTAGTGGGCGGAGAGAGAGTAGAGAGCAACTTGGCCAGCCAAATAATGACCACTCGAAATATGATCGAATGTACCTGGCCCCAAAGCTTCTATTTTAATTTCCAATATTCATTAGAGGGAAAGAGAAACCCGTGTGTTCACAGATCGCTGATTTTCGTTCTCGCATCATCATCTCGAATCGATGGTCACATAATCTATTAAAATTATAATAAATAACAAAAATATTTTCAGAAAAATTTATTTAAATCGTACAATTTATTTCTTTTTTGACGGTTTCACCCTCTTCTCTGTCAACATATAAAATATTTAAATACTTCCCTTGTGTATCTTGGCAAATAAAATGCAAGAAAGAATGAGGATCATGAAGAACTTAATTTAAAAACGGAAAAGGGTCGATATCGATCCGACTCTCGACTCGTAATTTCTCCAGCATGTTTTTCAACGACTCCGGAAGCGGTCACGGAGGCATAGCAGAGGAGGATGGGAGTTGAGAAAAATTTGTTTAAGAATAGAAAAGAAAAAATATAATGATGAAGAAAGGATAGGAAAAACGGTTGAAAACCTATTCTGACAGCACGATAAAGCTTTAAAAAAGTTTCTACAAGAACTGCGTTATTAGTTACTCGATCATCGAACCAACTTTGGAATTTCTTTGAATCGTGAAAATCGTCTTTCAACCTTTTATTTTATCTTCTAAAAATAATTTATCATTTTTTTTCATTGATTTTTATTGATAACTTAACGACATGAAATTTTGCTCTGTTTGTAAGTCGTAACCAATGCCTTGCAATAAACGTGAGACAATGGCGATGATGTAGAAAAGCTGATAAAAATAAAAAAAGGTCTCGGAATTTCATCAAAATCTAATAAAAATTTTTTATACGTTCATATTCTTTTAATACTGACCGAAAATAGAGAAAAAAAAATCACACCACAATAATTCAAAATATTTTATAATAATATTTAAAGAAAGATATCATAAAAAGATGTAAATAAAAAGAATATTTAAAATGAATGTCTCCAAAAAAGTAATCAAATAAAATAGAAAATTGATTGATTTTAATATAAAATTAAATTGACGGGTTTCGATAATAGAGAAAACAGAATCAATCACACTGCAGGCTACAGTAATCAGCGTTAAATTTTATATGGAAATTCGATAATTCATTTCCATATATTTTTTTATTCGTTGGTCTTTGCATAAACCACAGAAACCATAGTCTAATCGATACAGTAGAATAAAAGAGGAATTGAACCATATAACAATGTTAGCAACAGCAAAAATAAAAGTACATATGTTCTCTCCGATTCATTTAGTGGACAATCAACGAAGCCTGTAGGAGTTACAAGTACGTGATTGTTTCCAGTACTAACGATTAATGCTTCGGTTTGTGCGTGCTTTCCATGCATTCAAGGCTGATGAACAAAAAAAAAAGACAATGTAAAAATTAGTTAGAAATTCTTCGTCGATATTTTAGCTAAAGGATTTTCTATTCTCTTACAGCAGTATCTCAACTCGCTGTTCATTGAAAAAAAATAACTTTTCTCTATGGAAACATATAATGGTTTTAAATTATTACCAACATGAATAGAGAAATTCATAACAATAAATTTAATATTTTCTTAATTAATTAATAAATCAATTTTCAAAGTTAAAATATCGAATATTTATGTGATTAAATTTAATCTGAAAAATACAACAGCCATTTTCCTATATTTTTAATTTCTTTCACTTGTAGTGAACTCCAACAAAAAACATTAATCATTCAATTTAAGTTGAGATACGTGTTAACAATTTTTGATGACATAAATGTTTTATTAATATTTAACGTTATTTCAGTATTGGCGAAGAATAGATATGATTAACTGAGGAAATTTTCATTGTTGATTATACCAAATTTAAAATTTAAATTTAAACTAAAGAATTAAATTGAATAATTTATTTACAGATTGTTATTGTCAATGAGCATAAAATATTTTACAAGCAAACATGATAAATAAACAAACAAAAACATTAATATAATTTAATTACAATGAATTTCATATTGATGAAAAAAAAATTAATTTTCGGGGGAATAATCAAGATAAATAATACGATACACAAATTGAATTATAATGGTCATACATTCACATGGAGCTCGTAAATTCATAAGATATTTATACCGGAAGCTTTGAAACCATTGTCCTTTTCATACTCACTCATACCACTTTATTTCAACGTTTTGGGGCTAAGGGTTGTATTATTAACACAATACAAAGCTGCAAAGCAAAGAAGAAGCTCTCTAATTCTCTTCGTTGCTTTGTCGTCGATGCTATTCGCTAGGTATTGTTATCATCGTTATCGCGATCATCTACCGCGTTGGAATAGATGTGGTAAAGTATAAAAAGACGAGAATAGACAGAAGTGAAAAAAAATAAAATAAGAGCATAATAAAAAAAATCGCGACGTTTCCGGATATCCCTAAGGCAATGCCACTGTGAAAAGATGCTTTCCTTATTTTTTTTTTATATTTTTTATTTTACAGAAAAAATCCAGAATACCTGGGATGTTGAGTTAGACGCCATTAATGGACTGCAAACTGGCATAAAATTCTTTCATTTTATATTTTGCTGATCTTTTTTTCTTATCTAGAAATGTTTGATTCCTGCTCTCTTTGACCGCAAAGCCACGTCGTACCGTTGAATTATTCGAATTTTTCTCTGGGATTCATTGAATATTCATATTCGAGGAGACGTTGAATTTTTTATAACAAAAAAGATAGTACTGCCCTTAAAGGTGGAGAAAAAAAAATTCATTAAAATTTTTTCCAAAGAAAATTAAGTTGATAAATAATTGGATTTTTCATATTTCTCAATCAAAGAACAAACGTTCTTTTATGTATCTGTAAAAAAAGTGTGTCAAGCCTTTAGCTGCTGAAATGTTTCATTGTTTTACGTTTAATTACGAACGGAATGTGTTTAGTTTTTTGACAAAAATATTACGTAACAAAATTATAATAAAAAAGGGAATTAAATTAGAATAAATACTACGATAAAAATAAAACTCAAAACAAGTAATTACAATTAATTTTATGAGAATAAAACATTGAACATAAAATTATTTAAATTTATTATTTAATGAATCAATATTTGACATTAAAATACCTATGAATATTCATAAATGGCTTATTGCTAATAAACTAAAAACAAATATTCAATAATAAATTCCATATTAATATGCTTTTAAAAATAAACAGATTTTCAATAAATATATTTCAAATAAATGTACACAGAGAAATCTTTTTCACTGTTCGGAAGTAAAAAAGAATGAGAAATACACACTGCAAATCCAGGAAAATTCAAATGTTTAGTAATAAAACATTGAAAGTGTTTAATAATCAAATATATAAATGTTTACAATGTCGAACGCCATAAAAAACTATAGCATTTTTGTGAACAGCAGGAAGTGACTTAAATTCGTGTACAAAATTACTATAGTTTGTTTATGGGGTTTAAAATTTTAATCACTTTAAATGTTTAGTTTTCAAAAACTTATATTTACAGTGCACGATTTGAAGTTTAGAAGTAAAAATTTGTGTCTACACAAGTTAATTTTGGGCTACTGTAAGTAAAACATTGTAATGTAGTGTGTAAGTTACTTACCATAACTCAAAATTCACTTTTTTACATACACATTTTTACTTCTAAACGTTAAATCGTGTACTTCTCATTTTTTCCGAGCAGTGAAAAAATTCTCTCCGTGTATCTACCTCTTAAGTTTAATTTTTTTTTCTTTTGATTTATCATTATTTCCAATATTAAAGTTCTAATTGGCCAGTCAGAGGGAACTTGAACTAAATATTATAAATAGAAGCATCGAGATCAATTCACTGACACGTATAGTTAAGTGTAGAATACAGAGAATAGAGTAAACAAACAATCAAAGCAAAAAATGGAATTGAAGCCAGCTTTGAACTGTTTTGAATTGAACTGTAAATGCAATACCTATTTTCTAGAGGGTGTATGTGCATATTTTGATTCTTCTCAATTTTTCTTTCACATTCTGTCACCTTTTTTTTTTCTTGATTTTTGCTTTTTTTGAATATGAAATATGTTTTATTTTTTTCTTTTCCTAGCCAAGTTCTTTATATAAACTGTAAGTCCCCGTAGGACATTTCTACATTTATTGCACACGAAGCCTCGAGCAACAAACTTTAATTAGTTGAAACTCATCGACGATTCGTCCTCCAGAGTTCTATGTAATAGTCCTTTTCGACCTTTGGTTCTCGGATAAATTCTCCGTTCGATTCCAATACCACTTCTTTGCCCTCAACTTTTTGTCTCACTAAAGTCCGAGATTAACTGTCCTCAAACTACACTTGTGTTAATTAACTATCCTCAATTAAAAACTTTTTCATACTTTTTTGTGTATATAATCAACGCACTTTCATTTGAAATTTTCCTTTCAACTGTAAAATATTGCACGTCTTTTTACGTCCAATTGACTTCTTTCAATTAAATTCATTTACAAGTAACAACGAAAAAAAATCAATTAAATATTTTAATTACAAGAAATGAGATTATTAATTATTGCAAACTTATTTCTCATTAAAGTTGACAAATTATATCTTATCTTCAATATGAAATTCAAAGTTTATATTATATATTTGAAAAATCATTTTATTTTTTTTGGTACTTTAGAGAAATTGAATGAAGAACTTTATCAGCAATACTATTTAGCAAAAGTTTATTGAACAGGGATTGAATGAAATGAGAAAAATTAGAAAAAATTAATTGAATAAACAAAAGAAGATTATTTTTCATTTGATTCTTCTAAAAGTAATTATATTTTTTCTGAAATTGGAGATACATAAAAGTGGTTACATCTATAAGTTTTTTGTTGAAATCATATTAAATTAAATATTGTCAATATTTATTCATATCATCACGATTATTTCAAACCACGTAAAATGCAAGAGCAATGTTTGCATGGTCTATCACTTGCATCTATATGTTGTTGTAGATACATTTACTCCCGACAAGTTAAAAACATCAAAAGCTTCGCAATTTTATATCCCTATGTCCATTACTACAAGTATATGGAAGCGGAAAACGGCGACAGCAATGAAAGAGTACTGGAAAGATCAATTCCACGTCATATTTTGTGAACATACGTTCGAAAAAAAAATATACAGATTTTTTTTACTATTGAAAACAAAAAAAAATTTATAACGAAAAAATTTAACTTCAAAAGTCGAATATTTGTTAATTACTACTACTGAATCATTTATATTTTCTGTGAACTTCTTTTTTTTAGATTTGTGAATTACGATAATTATTTTTCTGCAAACTTACATTCCTATTTGAATACCAACACTTGTACTTATATATAAAAAGAGTGTAATGCATTAGTAAGAAAAGAACTGGAACCTTTTCTTTGGTGTGAGTATACACGAGAAAGTGCAAAAGAAGGAAGGGACGGTAGTAGTTTATAAACAAGACACAAGAGGAAAGAGGGAAAAGCCGTGGAAATAGGTATAAGGTACAGGAGCAAAAGCTGCTATAAGAGTAAAGCGTGAAAGCACTTTTTTTTATTCGTTTTTTCATTTTTACTTCGCCTTCAAATCTCTTGACAGTTTCTACAACTCACCAGCTTTCTTTTATCTTTTGAAAAATAAAAAACGCATGTGCGTTTGCAAATTACGTGGTAGACATTATTTATTTTTTTTATCCTTTAGAAGCTTTAATTATTCCATTAAGCATTTTTCCGTAATGACTATATGAATATATAATTTTTTTAATTTTAATATGATATAAAAAATTTTTCAACGTGTTTGAAAACTATGACATTGATGAAGATATAAATTTAAGCTCAAAAAAGGAAATACAATGATGTATTGTATTGGGGACAGCGGTTTATCATGTATCAAAGTTTATTGGAGGGTAGCTGGACAGTAGCTGCAGGGTAATTGGAGAATAATAAAAAAATACCTTCATAATGTTTTTAAAGTATTTGCTAACAATCCATTACTTCTCTTCAATTACTCTATTACTATTATATCTCAATACTGCTCATTACATAAATAACTCAGATCTTATTTTCTCTTCTAAGCCTGAATTTATTTTTTCAAACGTGCCACATCAACAACTAAGTGGGCCATATCCATAACTCTAGAATAGGACCAGATTTAAATTGCTATCTGAACGGATTAATCTTGCAGAATGGTAAAATTTTTTCTTTTACTTGGTAAAAATTCCTCTCTTGTTGGAACATATTACTATCTTACAAGATACAACCAGTTGACGAATCATTGTCCAATGACTTTTTATCATCAAGTTTTCAAGCCTCATGATTAATCAACTTTTATGATAAGAACCTTTTATTGGTCTAAGATTATTGCTCTGGAACTGCCCTAAAACTTCTAACTATTAATTAATTACTGATCTACAGTGAGGTGATCACTTTAAAGTAAAAACTTGCAATCACTCTAATATGAAGCAAAACTAGCTTATTCCCGGTTTATCACTAGACCAGTCTAGCCACCCTTGACCCAATCTTGGGTTAAATAAAGACCAATTCTATTCCCTACTGAAGTAAATAAAAAACGATTAATTAAAATTTTCTATAAAGTATCTTGCTTTAGTCTTTCTATGAAGATTAATTTTTTCCAAGCGTTGAAACACATTGTTTAACAGGAATAAATTTTTTCTAGTTTTTGCAAATGCATGTCAGTGCAATTATATGAGTGACAATTGGTGATATTCAAAATGTCTTAATAACTGTTGCATTTCCAATGACTAGAAGATATTTTATTTAAATCTATTTGTTATCGTCAAATAAGTAAGAACACGATATTACAGAGTATTGTTTGTATGACCGATTTAGAAGATCTGAGTAGCTGAGATGATAGATTTCAAGTATGTCTGAGAATACTAAGGCCAGGAGCTTTATTTAAAGGGCTGACCAAAAGGTCCAGAAGAGGGATTGAAATCTAGCTTGTAGGGTTAAAGGAAGTGTTATTATGTAAGGGAAAGTTGGAGAAATCAGGATGAGTCCAAGGTTCATATTTTAGAAATCAGGGATGATAAGAAAGGGTTTTCTGTAAAGGCCTTGAAATGTACGTAAAATCTAGGTATATAATATAACTCAGTCAAAAATAATTTTAAAAGATATTTTATATCTATCTATGATTCATTCTACTTGACTTTTTCAGTATTTTTATGTAATTTTTAGCTTTCATGCCATCTCATTTCTAGTTTTTATAAGCTTTATGTGTCTCCAACTATATACTGAATTTCAATTCCCAGAGAAAGAGACTTCCGGCTTTAATGCAAGGAAATGTAATCTTGATACTTCCTCCTGGGATTAATGCAGTCTGATCTTTAAATATAACGAGTATTGAAGTAAGAAAATAAGAGAAAAGTAAACGTGTATATTTCGTGATAATATCATTAAAACTTTTGCAAAACACATAAACCCTGGATACTTTTTAATGTTTCCAACCAAACTTTACGATAACTTGGTAATCAGAAGAAAAATTTATTAAGACAGTGAAGAAAATAAAGAGAAAATATTATAATGTCCGTATGTCTCACATCGTGTCATACTTTATACAATAAAAATACATGGAAGAATTGCAAGTTCTTTTCTTACCTTTCATATAGAAACTACAATGTGTGTATATACATATATCCGTTATACACTTAAATACATCTGACATTTTTTCCCAACGGGTAGTGAGTCATATTTAAAATTTTTATGCGTAGAAAATGTTCCCTCGAGTGAAACCCGAAGCAAAGCCCATGAATTTTTTCCTTTTTGAATTTTTTTTTCTCTTCTTTTTGTTTAATTTTATTTGTTTTACTTCGTTTGTTTGGACTCCAACGAGACTGGAGTATCCGACAATGAGTGTAGGTGAAGAAAAAATATGAAGGATTAGATTTTTTTTCTTAAATTTCACAATTTTTAAAAAATTTTTAATATCCTAATTCTTATTATTATTCACTAAAAAGTTTTCTTTTAACTCTCCATTTATTTTTGAGCTTTAAAGTTTACGAGAATGTACGATTAGGAAGTTACATAACTAATTAAGAATTTGATAAATTATTGCTTTAAATTAATGCAAACTTCATTCTCAATAATAAAAATTAATTACAAAAGTTTAGCATAAATTTTATTTTGTTCTGTTAAGTTTCATTTATTCTACCCTGGTTGTTAGAACTTAAGTCTCTGGAGTATTTGAGTGAGTGAATATGAAGAAAAAAAACTAAAAAAATACAACTCAACTTCTAAAAAATTTAAGTTGAGACTAAAAATTTTATTTAATAGACTTGACAGCGATTTTTTCTTTGTATCCAGAGAAAAACAAACGATTTTAAATCGTATGTTTAGAGTTTGACAAGTAAGTAAAGTGTTTAAAGATAAAACAGGTCAAACCTCGAACATATTGTAGATCGAAGTAAATGTTATAGAGATTTTAAGTAGATAAATATTTACGCACTTGCTTTGTCCTACAAAAGACAACAGAATCCTTGACAATCCTGTCAAAGTCTATCGCCTAACTCTTATATGTACATTCTCATCATGTAACCAATCTGACATTATCTTCTGGGTTAAATGAATCACGAACACAAGAGGCTTACAAAAAATATAGACATAAAAAAAAAAGAAAGAAATGTCATAAAAATATTTCATTAACTTCCATAATTGACTCGGAAGAGATAAGGGAAAAAAGAAATATTCTTCCTATTATATTGCATTATACATTTGACGGTAAAAGGACGCGTCTTTCACAATGGACTTCAAGGCCCATTATACTCGACGAATCGGAAAAGCACAAAGCTCAGAAGTAAAAACCGAGTGAGAGGTGAAAGTAGGCGAGGGTGAAAAAAAAAATAAAGAAAAATATGAAAGAAAAGCATAAAACGTAGAAAGGTAAAGAAATATAGCAGTGAACATGGGGATGGAGAAACTCCAGAAGCTGCAGAAATACGAATCCAACAGTCCTGCTGGGTCACGCGTTTCCGGTATGAAGTGTGCATGTACACATGGGTCTTGATATACTTATAATGTATATCTTTCATGTGAAAAATCAGTTTAAATTTGGCTTTGACTTATTTTATTTCTCTTATTCTCACGTTTCGTGACTTTCAAGAATTCAAGAAAACTCATTACACCAAGTATATAAATATTCTGTTTAATACAATTAATTATTATGAAAAATAGAATTTTTTCTTCATAAGCTTCATAAAAAAAGCCGATTTCTCTATAATAAAATTGCACTGCAAGTTTCTAAAGAATGAGGAGAATAATTACCTTATGGTAATGTTGAAGAGTCCTTAGAATTATTAAAATATTAAATAATCCATTTTATTATTCTCTATGTAATTAATTATTTGAAACAATTACCCATTTTTAAGTCATTATTTTTCATTAATAAAAAATTGAATTCATAGATTATGAATCAAATAAAAGTGAATAAAGCTTAACCTTAAATGAAATAACTCGTTATAAATATAAATAAAAGTAGAGCATACAAGTATTGAAAAAATTTTTGCTACATTGCAAGGTCTTTAAAATAACTATAAAATATTTAATGACCTAATTGCAAAAAAAGTAACTCGCACATGTTTGCTATAACTCGCTGATACCTCTAACGATGTTCAACTTGTCACGTATTTTGTCCCAATTTCAACTCATTTTTTTGCACACTGCATATATAGATATAAATATATATACAGATAAAAACTGAAAACATATCCACAGTGATGCTATGACTCTAGTGGGATAGCAATTTATTTTATTCAAATAAAGGAAAAAATTGTAATGATTACTCTTTGTAACATAACTACAACAATTTTATGAATAATTTTATATTTTTAATAAAAAAATTTCTAAAAAATGTTATCATCTGCATTTTATAGTACATGTTATTGATAAAAATATTTTGATGTTACTAAAAATTCGTTATGAAGAGTAATTATTGTCGTTATTAATTTTATTTGAATCTTAATAACTGTTTCTAACACAGACTAGCAAGTTATAAAATAGCTCAACGATTTAACGTCATATGTCACTTGTTGACTGTCACATGGATGACAATCACGTGACATACCCTCTTCTTAAACGTCATGGTACCTAGTCTTTATGCTAATTTAAATAGCTGTCTTAGTATCAAGTAATTTAAAGCTACTTTTCAACAAAGAATCGTTTTCTTTCATTATGTCGTTTAATAATCATTACTTTTTTTTAAATAAAAATTTAATTAAAATATAAATACATTCAACTATGAGTTTTATATTAATTAAATATGCATTTATTTTTTTTTTTCTACATGACAGTAGTTATTGCAATTTTAATTGAGATAAAAATTTTAACTTTTCAAACTCGCTTCTTGTCAATTATTTATTATTTTTTGGTTGATTTGAATGTTAAAAAATTATTAAATCGTAAAGTTGACAGAGTAATTTCCCCGAGTACCTTAAATTACAAAAGCAAAGGTTAATCAATGATCTTGATTGTTTGCGTGAGATTTGCAGGTTTAGTACAAAAAAAAAAATTCTCAAAATGATTTTGATCAGTAACTTGACACGCTCTTAGTACATATATGTATATACTACCTATGCACTTAGTTCCGACATTTAGGGTGTCACGTGTTGGCAGAAGTAGCACGTAAATTGCTAATTCCTCAAGTAAAGAAATTGTTTTGAAACTTTGTCTTTATTAAACAAAATTTTTCAAGCCAACAAAGATTATTTTTTTAGTCATTTTACATTTTCGATAAGTTAATTTGTATTATTTAAACAAAACCTTGCTACATGTTCGTGCATTTTTCAAATAAATTGCTTATAATATTTTAACTCATATTTATTGTTGCAAAATATAAGTTGTAACTTGTGTTTTTCAAATATTATGATAGTAATTGAAAATAAAAACAAGGAAAATATACCCTCGAGCATTTTTTCACCCTCACAAAAGGTAGAGGTTTTATCGGTCTTTTCACGTAATTAATCACAAGTTAATTAATGCCTACCCTTCACTCTCAGTCCACAAAAGTAAGAGGAAAAATTAAACTCCTTGTCTCTCTGAACTAAAAAATTTATTGAAAATATACGTTAAAAAAATGAAATTGCTTCAATTATTCCCCACTTCACTCGCTGAAGTTGAATTTTCATCTATAAACTTTCTCCAATTTTTTTTATTTTCAATTTTACAGCAATCTAATCAATGAAACTTTCATAAAATATACGTTTGTTTGACGTTAAAACTTTCTAAAGCGATTTTTTTGCATTTACCTATGATTTATAAATATTCTAAATATTAGCAGAATTTTTCAATTATAAAAAAAAACTGTTTTAGTATTTTTTGTCTATAAAATTGTTGAATAAAAATTGTCTATAAAAGCTCTTTTTAATGAAACGAAAAATTTGTCTAATTACTTTTTACCAATGGAGTAATCTTGTTTTACAATTGACATTAAATAGATAAGTACGCATTGATTAGATTAAAAGAAATTTGTAACAAACATGTGAATTTTTTTTCATCTATTCTTGATGTAACTTTAAATCACGATTAGTACAATAATATTATTCATTTTTTTACAGTTTAAAAATTTAATAAACTTCATAACTAATGAATATTTATGATAAAAAAGTTCCCAAAGAATCCTTCAATTGAATCAGTTTTTTTGGCTAACTTCAACTGAATACTTTTATCTCAATCTTTAATTTATCTTGAAACAACAAGTGATTCTAACTAGCTCAATAAAATAATTAAAATCATAAATCACCAATCATTATCATGACATTGAAAAATAAAATTCTTCTCGAAAAATAAAATAAAAAAAACTATTTCAAGCTATTAAACTTTTAGAAAAGTTTTCAATAACATTATAGAAACAATTCAAGTTCATTTTCAGTTAATAAATTCTTCATTCTGTCTCATGAAAATTTTTTAACTTCAAAATAATCCAAATAAATCATTAATGTAAATATTTGCCTTTTCCTGTTGGCTCCCGATAAATTTCATCACACAGAGGATGCAAATGGATGCAATGCGGAGAAACGAGAGCGAAAGGAGGAAGACACAGAGGTATAGCATAGAGGCAGATAGTACATGGGATAAATAGCATCTAAACTCTACTACATATACTGCACGAGGCGCATCCGACATATTCGACTGCGTCCCTGTATGCGCCGAAAGTGGGGATGACTAGAGGACAAAATAATAAGAGTGGGGAGAGCACTTGCGTCGCGGGATAACAGTCTGCGAGGTGCAAACCCAACGCGAATTCGAAAGACCGTCAGTCTGTGTCCGCGCGCCGGCCAACCAACTTTAAGGTGGTTGTATTTTATCCATTCTTTCTTTTAAATCCTTCGAAAGTATCAAACATCACGCACGCGATGCCAATCAAAATTCTTCAAGTTTGCAAACGTTAACTCGAGGTTTTATTTATTCCATCCAAAACTCAAGTTATAAAGTGTTTTTTTTTTTTCTTCATTTAAATTTCCGTGACAGAATATTTTTCAACAACTACATCATTTGGAGAATAAATAAATAAATGAAATTGTGCTTAAATGAATTTAAAAAAAAATGTGAGTTTGGAATTCACACTATTTCAGATCTTCTTATCGATAAATGACCGAGAAGTCAACGAGTAATCTTATCAAATAGAATAAACAGTCTCTGTGTCGTTACATTACTTATCAACACAGGAAAAAATATTTTTTTTTCATTTGATTCGATTAATTGAATCATTGAGGAAACAAGTAAATGGAAGAAATGTAGTCTTGCAGCTGTCCTCATCCCCTTAACTCTTTCTTTTTCTTTTATTTTTTTCTTTTTTTCGTGTAATCTTACTCTCATTATTCAACACGGCAGCTGTGGCACGTCGATAGTGCACCTTTACTTAAAAATTTAAAAGCTCCTTTATCATCTGTCGTCTATCATGAATATAAAATTACTTGAAATTTTTCGGAAAAGAAGAAAAAGCAATAAAAAAATTTTTCTCTCTTTTTCCCTCTCGATGTTCTTAAATAATAATTCCATTTTTTAAAAGTAATAAGTAATTCAATCCGATATTAGAAAGACGTGATTACCAGGGATATAGAGGAGAGGTTAAAGTGGCAAATAAGGAGAGTACATGAAAGTGGATCCATCAGTAAAATATTCTTTGACATACTTCTTAGAATAAAAAAGAAAAGAAAAAAAAACAAATAATTACCAAATAAAAAACAAAAAGCAATATCATTTTTCGATTAAACAAAAGAAAAAGTGTTGTAGTCATCTTGATCATATTCACCCTATCTCCAGGAACAGAAAGTAGAAGAAATGATGTTAGAGAGGGAGAATAACATAAGGAATATCTTTTCGTTCGAGCCATTAGGGAAAAAGTCTTAAAGATAACGTGGAATGAAAGATAAAGTATAAGAACGAAGAAATAAAAAAAAAAGAGATCCGAAAAGTCGTATTCTTCGAAATCACATTTAAATGACATTTTTTATGTATGTTTTATTTTCTTTATCTGTTTTTTTTTGCCCTTGATGTAAATAAAAAAATAATGACACAAATAAACGAGATTTACTTTTCGGCATAATAAATTTAATGTAATTATCCGATGAACTTGCAGGTCTCGTGTTCGTAATTTAAATATATGAATATCCATTAGACCGCGTAAATCACATGAGAGAAATGCTTAATCACTGACAGTCCCGAAAATTAGTGACTTTATCTATTTTTTTATAACTTGCATAAGCTTTACTTCATAAAGCTTCAAGTGAATAATTATTCTTGATGAGAGCAAGCATTTTTTGAGCTTCTCGTGAAAATTTTTCAATATAAAAAAAAGTTCGTCAAAGCTTTAGTGAATATTTTTCAATTAAAAAAGAAAGTGTAAAACAAGTAAAATAAAAAAAAAATTATCTTTAATAATAGTGTCCAGAGAATTTCTTCTTTTCATTTTTTTCACTCTTTGTTAGACAGATATTGAGGACAATTACTGGGTAATAAGATCAGAGTATAATCCCTTGATTGCACGGAACATAAAGACACTTAAACGCGCGTTCATTACAGCGTTAATCAGCTCGTGCGACGAGATAACGATTACCATCCTCGTGGGTGCTGTTTTTCGTCGCCTCGAGGCGGAAAGGACGTAACAAAGACGAAAAAAGTGATCGTTAAATTACGAATAAAATTATAGACAGAAAATAAAACACATTGAAAAAGTTGTATATAAAAAAATTCAATACTTCGTGACACGTGATCGCTTAGATTGAATAATTTCATTTTAATTGAATAATTGAATACTATTTATCGTTTTAATAAAGTGATATAAAAATCTTAATTGACTCATTATAATAATTTGAACAAATAGAAAATATTCTTATTAATTTCATTATTAAATCATTTCAATTAAAAAAGTAAAAGTTAATTTTCATTATTTTTTATTAACTTGATAAAGTACATTTTAATAAATGGTGTTAATTTTCAAGAGATTTTAGCAGTGAATAATTGAATAGTTTTAAAAATAAAATTAAAAGCTAAGTCATGTTATAATTTTTTTGCATTTCTTTTTGTGTGAAATGAGTCGACAATTTTTCAAGTTTGAAATTAATTTTTGTTCGTATAGACGAAGTGTAAAATCGCGTGATTAACGATTTGAGGGTGACTTCTATTGAAATGAAAAGCCTAAGAATCGTTCGAGTAGATCACGAGGTAACCATTTACGTCCCTAGAGAAACGAACAAGTTTCTTGGCTTGAGAGAAATTTCAATAATTACGCGGTCTGAAGTTTCCGGCGAGCCATGAACTTCGACCTCACTACTCGACAGCTACACAGAGATTCTCTTTCTCACTTACTCCCCCGAGACCAGTCCTAGTGTGTTGTATATATAAATTATTGTAAAGTTTTCTTATGGCTGTGGAAAATTTGAAGGAAATGAGAAATCAATAGTTATTAAAAAAATCTTATGCCCTATCTTCAATCATTAATTTAGAAAATTTATATTAATTTTACTATGAAGGAAATTTTGATGAACTTTATCAAAACTATTTACTCTATCTCTTTTTTCATTTAATATGAATAAATTATTTGATATTTATAAATTAAATACTTTAGTTGCGAAATAAAGTTTCAATTATTAATCAATTTATTTTTCAATAACAAAGAAAAATGAAGTATAGAGGTATTCAGGAATGTAATAAAAATTCAATTGTGTACAAAACTCAGTAAACATGAGAGTTGACGATAACACATAAAATGAAGGAAAAGATGGAAAAAGAGATTTAACAAGAATAAAGTACTTTAACCTGAAAATTTGTATGTAATAAATTAGTAAAAATGTCGTAGAATAATTTTAAAATTCCACGGAAGGCGTGAGTTCACGATAAAACAAACTCTCGATGGAAATACGAGTTACGTAATTCGAGAGTGTGCTCTCGCGATTCAAGTATGAAGAGTTTTGCGTGTTGAGAAGTTGGAGGTTGCATTTCAGAGTCTCCAAGCAAGTCTCCGAATACAAATTAGTATAGTAAGGAGTCTATTCCTCTTACTAGGTACTTTCTATATAATCTTTTGAATTTTTTATTCATTTCAGACTTTCTTTTCATCGTGGAGGAAAAAGTAGATGAGGATCATTAATAACAAGAGATCTATGATGCGCCTGAACTTTGAAATAGTTACCAAACCACTCAACCAACACAGTCTTTTACAATCTACCAAAAAATGATTACAAGAATATCAAAAAATATGTAGATATAAAATAAGGAAACTTACAATTTATAACATTTAAATAAAAACAACGTTGACATTTAGACAAATGGATCCAACGTACGTATTTCTGAGGAAAAAAAAATGCGAACTTTCTAGTCTTAAATTTGATGATCGAACAAATAACCAGAATAATTGAAATAATCAAAAATAAAAGATTTTTAAATGTTTAAAAAAATGTAGAGATATATCTTAGATGCATGTAAAATAATTCAAGAGTTTCTCTCTATCTTGAAAAAGTTCTGAGAGGAAAAGAAAGATAAAGTAAAATGGGAGCAGCGAGACTTTTTCTTGGCAGTGCAATTCTTGGTCTCTTCTGGGGTGGAATACCACGAACAATTGCCTCAGACACCCTCGATGGAATCTGCGAATCATCCCCTTGTGTTTGTGATCATCATGGGAGACTCACTTGTGATTGCGAGGACAAATCTGAGGTATGTTAAAAAATTAAAAAAAAAAAAAACATTCCCTCACTTGTTATTTTATTACTTCCACTTGAATCTCAGTCTAATAATACTGAGTAATAACTATCACCCCTAGCACATCATGAAAAAAACTAGCGAAAGCTAATGAATAAAAAATTATGAATAAAATGAGAATTAAATGAATGGTGGAAATGTGATGAATTAAAGCATCTGAATCTGACAAAATGCCAGAGCTTTAACCCAGTTTTTTCTTCTGACACGTATGTTCGTTTTATTTTTTTGACAACCACAGGCATGATTTTTTTAAACTAGTTTATATATACTCCATAAGAGAAATATGCCTGAAGCTTCTATTATTTTTGCACTATTCTCACTACCCCCTATTTTTTTTCGTTTTATCATTTGATCTCTCATCCTCAAAAATTCTTCCTCGACACTACTTTCATTTCATTTTTATTATTTTCCTTTTTTACGTGATTGCCAATTCGAATTTCGATTGTCTCGTTTGGTAGCTTGTCACTCAAATAAATGAAAAGAAATATAAAAAATATTCGAATAAAATTCATTACCAATAATTGATGAACTAGACAAAAATTTAATTGAAAAAGAATGATAAAGTATAGAAGCAATGAAAATAAATTTCACCCTTTACCCCAAAAAATGAAAAAAAAAAAACAAAATATCAACTAACAAGGCAAGCGAGAGCTTTACACTAAATCATCAAACTGTCCGCCTTATAAAGTCTCAAGTTCTCATAAATAACATTGCGTTTACGTAAATCTTTTGGCCAGAGGGAGTGCAAAGAAACATCAAAATTTATTGCTATTGTTTACGAGTTTATTTTTTTGTCCAATAATAAAAGTAACATGGAATAAACTGTGCATCTAATAGTGACTTTAAAGAATCAATTGGCCCGAATACAAAGTAGGTAAAGAAAGAAGGCTATCATGACACGATTATATTTGACTTTAAGACGAATATCCTTTGAAATACTCACTTACAGAAAGCCCGATAAAGGGTAGATTTTAAGAGTGAGTCGTTTATTTTCGTTGGCGACGGACATAATGGGGGTGGCGGAAAGTCTTCGGTGGTTCCGTGACGTCGTAAAACACCAGTATAAAACCCGCACCCGTGACGGAATAAAGCCATAACTACGTGACATTCGTTGTGTTTTTAGTGATCGAAACACCTGTCACGACATAAGAGCTATTTTTATTCAAAAATCCTCTATTTTTAACTTATTCATTTCCAGTATTTTAATTCAGTTATTTATCCATTTTCATATTTTATTGTTACCATATTTTACCGTTGAATATTTTCGAAAAAATTAGTTTGAAAAATATTAATTTAATAATAATTAATTTTTTCAATTAAAAAAATGCATTTTCTTCATTTTTAACGCTTTGTTAGAATTACTATTCTCTTATGATTGCAATTTATTTAATAATCCACTGGAGTAATTAAAAATGTAAAAGTGGCATTAAAAAGCTTATTATGTCATCTCTAAAAAAAAACGACAGACAGCGAACATTTTACAATTAATTTTTCTTTATTTTCAATTTAACGACAGACAGGAAATAAACTCAATAAAATAAATAAAAAATAAAGTATATTTTTTTTTAGCATTAAACACCTGCCTTTGGTTTAAATTTTTTCTTATTTAGCCGAAGGGAGAGCACGAGTCGATATAGGGAGTGAAGTTTAATATATGCGAGCTCGTAAAGCTCGATCGCTGAATTCCGCATAATGCGGTTCGTGTTTCACCAACACGCACGGCCAATTTGTCGCGACTACGAGGGTGATCGTGACTTGGAATACGTTCTCTAAGTCGAATAGGTACCTCATTTTTCTCTCATTTCATCTTGTTCTTTTATTCTCTCATTTTTTTTTACCCATCTATTAATACAAACAAGAGGTGAAAATTAGTTTGAAAAGCTATAGCAATAAAAATCCCCGTAATAAAAGCCACTTGTTCATATGTTCAGTTTATATATAGTCTAGGTAAATTATTTTCAAGCAAGTTTTTAAATGAAACGTCGTAAATAAACAATTCCATGGGACAAACTATTATGACTACATACATATATAGGTGTATATACAAGTGTATAATAACAATACAAAAGAATAGAAAAGAGGGAGTAAGCAATGCTCTCGCAAAATTGTTTCGCATAAATCTTTTATGGATCGTAAAAGCATGTTCGTTCCAACATTTCTGTACTCTTGGAAACGATGATTCGTACATCGTACCATTAGAACCACTATATTTTTCCCTTTATCTTTATGTATTTTCCTTGTGTGATTAACGTTAACGTTTATAAAAATTTTTTTTCTATTTTTTTAATCCCTTCTATTAATTTTTATTGCTATTCAGTTGATCGATTCTCGAATAAAGATACGTTTTATGCTGAAAAAAAACTTTTACGCTGATAACTTTTATTTACTGCATCGAAAGACATCAGTAGCAATCAAGATAATTAATTCCTCAGATAAGAAATTAATTTCAATATTCATTTAAATATTTTTAAAGCATTTTTTGTGTTGATAAAACATTAAACTAAATAATTTCCAGAATGATTGACCTATTTTTGAAGAAAAGTAAATGGAGTTTTTTGTCAAAGAATTCAATTTGAATTTCTTTAAGGTAAAATTCAGAAACGTTTGCAAATAAATAGTTGCTAGGAAGATCTAGGCTATTTTCATAGGCTTCGTAAGGTTAAAAGAAGGATAGAGAGAAAGAACTCTGGCAATAATATTCAGATTCTCGACGTGAGCACCCACGAAAATTTATTGCACCGTCCGGACGTGTACGTGCCTTCAAGGCTTTGCCAGTTCTTCGTTTCTCTTCTCCTCTCCTACACCCATCTTAAGCCTTTACCAAGCACACTACCATGCTAATAAAAATGTAAACTACCCGAGGACGTAACGCAGAACGAACTTTCAAACTTTACTCTGTAACTCTTTCATCAATCATAAACTTTCCACCTTCTCACAACTGGTACAATTACATTCTCAACTATTGCTATTCTTACTTATATATTATTTGACTCTGTCACGATTTAACTCATGTAAACCGTCATAAAATCTCGCTACTTAAGATAAAGATAATTCCTAGAACATATTCTATACACCTATCACGTATGTCTAAACATTCAACATATGACTCATTGCTAAAACAATTAACATTTTATCTTTTCATCATTTGTTGATCTCATTTACACATCATATTACTGAGAAAAAATCATAAATTGTTAATTGATAAGTAAAATAATATTTTAAAGAATGAAAACAAAATTTTTTTTAATATTTGTTAGCCAAGAAATATTAATTGATGAGTTGTTTGGTAATAGAGTAAATAATTATCAACTCAATTGTATTTTTCGAGTGTCAATTATCAATCAACTACACTTCTAATTGTTCTTGGCAAACACTTAGATCGTTTATCTAGCCAATAATGGCCCTCGTTATAGCACTCAAATTAATCACACTGATCCACTTCACTTGTACAGGAGCTGATCCTAAAAGCGGAGGGTGAACACCGATTGAGTCCACATACCAGCCGGATAACGATTAAAAACTGCCCATCAGCAATACTGATGAATTCCAGCCTATCATCAATGAGTGGTCTAAGGTCTATTGAGTTTATCAACATCTCCAACCTAACTCTCTTCACTCAATCCTTTGAATTATCATCGAAAACATCGAAAGCAATTATTTCAATTCACTCAGCCAATATCGACGTTCTTCCAAGTTTCGTTTTCAAGGGTGATATTGATTCCATCAGTTTCGAAAATGTTCACATTGGATTAGTGAGTGCTTTTGCCTTTGCCAACTTAGCAGGCACTGATACATTAAGATTAGAAGACTGTCAAGTTGATTTAATAGAAGAGCAAGCATTTAAAAAATTCGACGTCAACTATCTCCACATCATTCGTGGTAATTTTGGTAATCAAGTACCAAGTCGAACAATGAACGACCTTGAAGTATTTACTACCTTTCTATTAGATGGAGTGACAATGGGAAATGTACGTTCATCAGCATTTGTCATTAAAAAACCTAAAACTGTTTCAATACAAAACTGCCTCATTGATTCACTAGAAGAAGAAGCTTTTGAAATTAGCACTCGTGGTGCCGTTCTGATAAAAAATAATCGATTTAATAATTTAGCAGCTGGAGCTTTTTTGGGAATAAAAGCCGATACTGATGATCGTCTTCCACCTCTTGGATCTACACTTCCAGAAATCAGTTTTACCAACAATACTCTTGACAATTTTGAAGAAGGTTCAGTTATGTTTGATCGTAGTAGCTTCCGACCAGTTATAGACAATATTTTCATCAATAAAACATGCGACTGTGATCATATGTCAGCATGGAAAAATAACATTCTAAACTATAGCAATGTTTATACGAAATTTTACACTGGAAATACATTACTTCAAACAAATTCCCTCGAGCCAATTGAAGAGGGAACATTTTTGTGTTCAGATGAAACAAGAAATATCATCACATTCCGAGAATTTAAACAACAAAGCTGTACTTTAGGGAATTCAACAATGTTATTTCTACTACTTCTAATTGGACTGCTCTTACTACTGATCATTGCAATCGTTTTGATCGTTTGGTGCTGCCGAAAACATCGAGGACATGGACAAAAGCGTTGGATGAGTGTTCCTACAACCGCACCAGATGTTGTATCAAAAAAAAACGGAGTTATTGGACGTGATGGATCCACTTCAAATGCTCCAGTAGATTCAAGGATAACCATGGTTGTTCCTGACGGACGACTTTATCGTGAGACTGAATTTCATGTTATTGTTGAAAAAGCAGAACCACTCACTACAGAATTGTAACGAGAGCCTTCCCGCGCTTCAAGCTCCAGGCCGAGGAATTATCGACCACCAGAATTTGGATCTGAAGAGCGCGAGTGTCGTGTTTACAAATTGTGAAGTGATTAAACATTAAAAGATAAAAATAAGAAAAAAATTAACTCAAGCAGTGGTGATGATAATTGTGATGGAAATTGTGGAATAAAAGACTGGGTGAGACATTAAAACACTGTGAGAGAAGTGAAACAAAGTGGGGACATGACCCACTGATAGCTTTAAGACTGTCATAAACAATGAAATACTTAAGTGATTACCCTTTAGTACAAGATTCTTAAGCCTCTACATATCAGAGAGGTTGTCGATTTCAATAAAAGCTTTGTTCATACTGTAAGAAATGATTCTCTGAACCTTGAAATAATAATCTCTAATTTTTTTTTGATGAAGAAAGAAAGCATATATATATATATACATATAAATATAAATATACTTTTATAGAGTCAATAGGCAGTAATTGACCCACTTAATTTGCTTTCAATGTTTTACATTTGTAAGATACGTAAAAAAATATGAGAAATTCATTTAAAATTGATCATTCCCACTTTCCCACTTCCCAAAAATTCATGATTATTTAATTTAAATTTTATTATCATTTTCATTATTTATGACGTATTTTAATTGTTTCTTAATTAAAATTAGTCCAACAAAAAAGTGTAAATACATTACGTAAGCAAGCTTTCGAAATGAGCAACATAATCGTGCCACAGATATACAAAAAAAGTTTAAAAAAAAAGCGGAAAAGAAATGAATTATTTATTTATGTTGATGCTAAAAATTTCTTGACATATGATATGTCAAGTTTCACTCAATAGTCAAAAAGTGAAATTAAATTAATAAAGCTTTTACAGAGATAAAACTATTCAAAATGAGGTAAAAAATAGAATAAACTTTTTAGAAGCAATGTTTAAAATTTTTCATGTCCAAAAATAAATTAACTAATTGTTACAATATGGAATAAATGAATAAAATACGTGAATCTTAAATGAAATAATATTGTAATTTTTTAAAACAAATAATGAGATTAAAAATTTTTTTTTACAATTATAATATAAACAAATAATAGATCAAATTATTTTAATAATAAATCCAGGGCAATAAAGATTGAAAATTTAATACTTTCCAAAATATTCTAAAAAGGTTCCAAAAAATTGCATATCATAAATCATTTAAAGTAATGTATAATGAAAATAAAGTTTTTAATTACAAAGAAAGTTAATAGATAATTCATGAATCAATCTTCCTTCTAAATAGACCAACAAAAAAAACTTAAAAAGACTGCTAAATAATTTCGTTGGAGCAAAATCCTAAATAATTAATACCCGTTGAAATATTAATTTAGCATATTTGAGGTGCAAACTTGGTTAGATTTATTTCGATTAAACATAAAGATTACTCTTGACCTTAAAAAGATGAACCGAACGGTATATGATTAATTGATTGACTCTAACCCAGCTAATTAATAGACTAGTTAGAGAGCTAGCGAGTCTAGAGCGAGGGATTGAGTTTCATGACAAAGATCGTTTAGTTTTTAATTATAACACTGTGATATAAGACTTGAGTCGACTGTACAATTTGTTTTACATCAAGAAAACGTTGATCAACCGTTAAATAAAGATGAACGCTAATTAAACGGTAATACACGTTGTGTCTTGTTCAATCTAGATTACGAACCCCTAGGATGCACGAACACGACGCGATACGTGAGGAATTGTCCAAGCGAACGAACGAACGAACTGAGTCGATTACCAACCGAGTAAGTATGCAAATGCAATAATGATTACCTAGCAAATACCATGAACGCTTACGTGAGGGTTTTCAATACTCTTGAGTCTCTTCAGAATATTTTCAAGCGATCTACTACATTTTCAATTCATAATACTTCTTCATTCTTTTCAATATTCGTACGATGAAAGGAAAAATAGTTTCGTGGAATAAAAATTTTGATCAAATATATTCTTTTTGTTAGAAAAATTTATCGTGATATGCTTAACAATAAGCTGCCAATTCATTGCTATAATACAAGAAAAAAGTACTTGCTTTTTTTAATACAAAAACTTATGAATTTACAATTCATCAATGAAGTCATAGCTAAAATTATAATGATGACTTTGGATGTTTGTAATAGGCAAACTCCGCTTATCGCGAATCTTTTTATAAGTAAAGTTTAGAAACGCTAAATGCATCATGTTTTGAATGTGAACATTGTTTTTTTTTTGTTCGCTTTATGATGTTAAGTTTGAAATTAATTTCACAGCTATGAGAGAATTAAGATATTTTTAAAGATTAGTTAAGAGAGTGATGCTTAATAAATGATAAGTAATAATAAATTACTTTGGAAATGTATTATCAAACATTTACTGTTTAATTATTCAATGGAATAAATCTATTTTCATCAAACCATAGTGCATTAATTTTCAATGATTTGTTGATGAATCCAACAGCTAACAGCGATTAATCATTTATTATTTTTCATTTATCTTGATATTGGATTTCGTGCTATTATAAATTTCAATATGAAATCTAATCAAATTAAATGACTCCAATATCTAAAGAATCATTTAAAATTGGAATTTAATCTTTTGAGAAGTTAAAACGAGGTTATTGATCTCAAATGCAATCGCTAAATTGTTCGAGTTCAGAGAGTATTAATGTCGACCATTTGGTTAGACGACGACGTCATTAAACTACGCCGACACAATCGCTTGCTGTGACCGAGGCTGTATTTGACGTCGTTGTGGACTATGTCACGAGGTTACGCGATTAGCTTAACACGACAGCTAACTATGATTAATAATATCAAACAGTTATAGTGTCACACTTGTATAGATAAATCGCAAAGTCTCATTGCGATAGTTAATCGCCGAAAATTCTGATAAATTTTCAACTTTCCAAGATTAATTAGTTAATTAATCTAATCACGATAATCAACTTGTGGAAGTTTTCATGCATTAAGAAAATTATCTCACTCACCTAAACGGGATCACACCATCCAGGGCCTGGGTCACTGTTGGAGGTGCTGCAAGGGCGAATCCTCTGCTTAACAATGAAGAATGAATGGAGAATATTTTCCGAGATGTTTCCTGTGCAAGCTTCACATTATCTTCCACTTCTTCCACTAAAAAAATTTCCACATGATTTATTCAGATTTAATTAAAAACTTTTTTTCTAGTCAATATCTAATGAAATTATAATTATACATCTTTTTGTGTTATTAACAAATAATTTTATACAATATTGATTTGAATATAATTAAAAGACTTTCAAAATATTAAATTATTTTTCTCGACTTAATTCTTAATTAATATTTATTAATAAATGAATAGAAAAAAGCTTTGTTTGCATTTTTAATTACGAAATCACGTCTTTGCCGGTGATAAAGTTTGCATATCTTCTGCATAATTTTGATTCATAGGAATAAAATGAAGGTTTTCATAATATCATATCTACGATTCTATCAGAATAAAAATAAAAAGGAATAAAACCCCATTGTTTATAAAACATGATAAAAATGAGGAAATAACTCACTTGAAACAGCAGGTAAAATAAGACTTTTCTTCATCAGACTAGCTGCACAAGCACCACCAAGAAACGACAATTCAATCTCTAAATTTTTTAATCCATTGCCGGACGAAATCCAATCGTAGCCGATGATTAAACATTTAAATCCATACGTAACAGACATATCATCTTTCATATAATCTGACGCAGTCTCTAAAGAAAATATCACTTCGTTGCCTGGTAAAACAATAGCATATTGAGGCCATTGTGTTGAAACATTACTCATCTTATGTAATACTGGTAAATAAATAGCATTGTCTTCAGTTTTTCCAGCTCCACTGAAGTTTGGAATGTAAAGTTGAAGGTAATCTTCAGGTTGTGCAGTACCGCATTCAGGAGTAAATTCAATAGTCATCCACTTGACAGATTCAGGAAATGTTACTTTATAATTAGAAACAGTAGCGGGTTTGTAAGGGTGATCACTCTCCAGCCAAGTATAATGATGACTCGTAGTAACAGGAGGGACAAAGTGACTCTGACTCTCACTGTCTTGAGACACTTGAGACATTCCCATTGCAGAAAGAAGATTTAATCCAGCAACGTGAGGTAACATCTCTTGAATCAACGTCAACACTTGGACTGCACTCTTGGGATCTGAAGTAGCAAGTGGACCAAGATGAGCCATCACAAGAGGTAAAAGTGTCGTAACAAAAGTCGCATTACCCAGAACTTCAGTAGCTACGATATCTTCTGCTCGTTCTCTAGCAAGAGCAAGAATTTCATTAGCCCGATGAACGATAGTAGTTGTCATAGTAAGTGTACATTTTCTAGCTTGCATTTCAGCTAAGGCTTTGATCGTATGAGGGCTTTCAGAGTCTTGCGGATTAGAATAATATAGGATGTGTGGTATTTGTCCACGTGTTTGAGTCGTGCCATTGAAACTAAGAGAGCAAGCCGTAAAAGTAAAGTTTGTACCATCTGGTCCACGAACGACGCTCAAACCACCATCACCATTGCTCGTTCTACCACCATGATTGCGTAGTCTTATAGCATACTTAACGTTTTCTTTAATGCTTACAGGTTTGGAAAACTTAAGCTCAACGATGTCGTTCACACAGTCGTCAGGACCAAACGTTCCTCGTTTGAAATCAAGACTACTCCATCTCTGTGTATGAGACGGATCGTTTCCCGTATTATTTTGGTCGTCTAAAAGCTCAAGCTCATAATTATACATCCCAACACCTCCGTAGATCCCCACTCCTGCAATAACTATACCAGGTCTATCGACCGAGAAACAAATAGCATCAGGAGAACCATTTCCAGTATTCCACGTTCTTGTCTGATTGGTACGTGTGAATCTCGACGGGGTTGTGTACATGAATCTACCGCAGACGGCTTGCAATTCATCCTCATTTCCACTAGACTGTGCAGCCAATTCGGCAATTACCCGCGCAAGTAAATAACAGCAGTGAAGAATTAAATTGGGCAGTGAGTAATTCTTTTCACGGCATAAAGTCTTCTTTACAGGAACTAAAATAAGATCCAGAAGTCTATCAAGAACTTCGCGGAAGGACCAGTTTAAAACTTCACGTCCAGTACTTTCAACTTGAGACTTATAGCTCATCTGTTCCACTAAAATAGGATATTGATGAGGTTCTGAAGACTTCATCATTGGCAATCCCGAGTTATCGGAAGGACTTAATTGAGTCTTGATACCATCACTATTGTCCATTACATTACTAAGAATTGGAAAAGTACACCGCAACCTTATTGATGAACTGCACAATGAGTCTAAAACTGCTGATAATAATCGATCCTTTGGTGATGTTCCTTGTTCTTTATCAATCTCTGATAATAGTTCACATAGAGATGTCCATTTCAAGTAGGCAGTAGGATAAAATGCATGATAACAAGCAACAAAAGTCTTATGACATTCTTCTAGAATAAGTTCGATCATTTTATTACTTCCTATTCTATCAATTTTACTACCTTTAATCTTTCCTTTGCTTTTAGAAGCACTTGTTTGTACAGAATCCGAAAGAATTTGCCGAAGTAGAGCACGAACTTCTCCAATACATTCAGCAAGTCTTACAGATTCTTGAGGAGTCTTCTTTCCAGGTTGGTTCGGATAAATTTCATTAGTATAAGTTCTTAAAAGTCTAAGACTGGCTTCACTGATATAAACCAAGTGATCCATCTCCAAAACGGAGTGATGAGAGGTGGACGGTAATCGATGGACCGATTCTGATAATCCAGCTTTTAAAGTATTCCAACTCCATTGAAGTAGAGAAATCAAAGATTGAAAACAGTCTTTTGTTACCGTGCGGCTGAATTCTCTGTGCAAAATATACACAGGTTCTGCTTGGTCTCTTGGCCGGTTAGGAGATTGATTCTCTGGGGTAATGATCTGATACAAAAGTTGAGGTATTTGGCCTGCATTTACATCAGTACCATTATTAGACTTCTTTGAAGACTTAAAGTAGAAGACAACATTATCGTCAGATGTAACCATCGCTTGACCACCAGATCCACAATCACTAGAAGGTCCACTGACCCTTACCCAAGCAACATACCATCGATTTGCTTGTAAAGCTATCGGCTCTTCAAATAAAATTGAATATTTTTGACGAGGCTCACATTCATACGGTATTTCTTCAGTTTCCACCAATAACTCTCCGTCACTCTCTTGATCTCCACCATCCATTCCGATATCAAAAAGTTTTATTTTTGCCATATATTCACCGCGACCTCCAAAAAGTCCATAACCACCTAATAAAATGTCTGTATCTGCACTAAATCTGATAGCTTCAATTGAATGACCTGAGTACCCCCAGCCTCCTCCATGATTTTCAAACCTGTTTACAGTCATAAAATCTTCACGACTATAAATTTTATCGTGATTTGACTGATTTAATTCATTTTCTTCAATAACTGATAATTTTTCATTTTGTGCTTGAGTGAGAGTATCTAAACAACTTAAAAGATGCATAGCAGCTTGAGTTCTTGTTACGAAACAGGAAGAAACAACTGGAAGAGCTAGTGCAGGACTTAAAATTGATGCACTTAAATTAGGTATACTTCGAGCTTCCGTAGTAATAATATTATGAGGACTTATTTCACTTGTTGATGGGTTAAACGTCCAAATCACATTGTAAAGAGAATCTAAACACGCTGCACTCTGAGAAAAATCCACTTGGTCATTGCCATTAAAACTTGTACAACTTCCATCACGTTTGTTTATCACTAAACACTTGAATGTATTCGCGTGCTCAAGATAATGAGGAATTAAGATGATGCAGTTTTTGTTTGCCATCACTGTACTTTTTGATAGGTTGATCGAATTTATTTCATCTACCTTGATGTACGTTTGATCTCCAGCTGCACCAACCCATGTTGCTCGTCTTCCCCAACGAATTCCAATATTCGGTACAATGTTAGGAAAACTATGCCATGGTTGAGATCTTTCGAACTTTCTGCTCTGTGTCATGTTTGACTCATTCCACCAGTTCATGCCCAATTGACCTTTCTGTGAATTAAATAAATAATTATGGCATCATAATAAATGATTGTGACGTTAATATGAATAATGAATAATTTTTATTTACTAACCTGATAAGCTCCAAACGTATAAACTTCTCCTTTATTCGTTAATATAACGGTATGATTGCTTCCAGCTGCTACTTGTGTAGCTATCGCTGGTATTTTTACTTGAACAGGACCCGCATGAGCGATTAAGTCACCCACACCTAATTGTCCATAAATATTACTACCAAAACTGTAAACTTCACCGTTTTGAAGAAGTACTACGGTATGGTGAAGTCCACAGGACACTTGGATCACAGGACTATTACTAGGAATTGGTACTCTAGCTGGAGGGATACTCGTAATTCGTGCTGTTTCTCCTTTTTCAGGATCACTACTTCCAACAACTTCTTCTACAAGACCTCCACCTATTGGAGCTTTTCCTGGCGCACTTTTTCGAGGTAATACACTCGGTCCAACTAAGGAAAACATTATTATTCAAATAATTAATAAATGTAACCAGTCGGGATAAAGACAATTTCTTATATCATTTTATTTACCAGATCTTGGATTATTAGAAGCCTTTATTTTTATTCCTGACCATTGAACAACACTAGGCCCAGCTTTAATTCTCTGGCGTTGTTTTCGCTCTTCTAAACGTCTCTTCAGGTACTCTTTAAAGTTTGATCCAGAACGTCCTAGAAATGAAAAAAAAAATAATTAGTGTTGTTATCACCCGTCGTCACCTACCAGACCCTAGCAAGCTGTTCAACAATTATACATATTTATAAAAAGACAATGTTGTTAATAAAAAACATTTTCACAAAAAAAAATTAATCAATATCTGTTTAAAAAAATATGATGCAAAAACCACGAAACCAGCCCGCTGAAGGTGGCTGGTAGATTCAGACTACCTTCAAACAACATGTGCAATCTCATCATGCCTAAATCTCCACCGCCTGATGGTCCAAAAACTGCCATATCACCACCATTATCACAACTTTCACGAGCGCAAATTTTACAGCAACCACATTCAGCACAACCACTGTCGCCAACGCCACAGCCACATTCCCTAAGTTCAAAATAATTTAATTAATGTAATGAAAACATCTATTGGTAATTACTTTAGGCCAATTTAAATTATGCTCACTGGCCAGGTCGTTTTGGATTCCGATTAGGCACAATACTGGTTAAACAAGATATACCAAAACCCGTGCATTCACGACATACTGTGCAGACCATGCAAGTTCGATGTCTCCATTGATGCTGACCTGGTGGACACATACCTCGAGCCTCTTCCCATTCTTCTCCTTGTTCTCCACTTTCTAGGATCACAAAATTGTATTATACACAAATTGAGAAATTAAATAACACACTACATTTATATCCGCAGTAAGTAAATGGTGCTTATAAATAACTTCATTTTATCATTCTCGTAAAATAATTCACATTCTATTTCAGAAACATGTATATTCAATTGTCAAATGAATATTAACTCAGCTATGAAAATGTTTAACTTTTTCATAATAATGATGAACATTTACCTTCTTCAGCAACAAGTAGTTCATCCTCTCCAGCTCCAGTTTCCATAGCTACTACTGTCACTTCTTTATTGGGTTGACGAACAACAGAAAAGTCTCTACCACATTGTCCTTTGTTATTAATTCCAAAAGTATATAGATGCCCTTTATTAGTCACCACAGCTGCATGAGCTTTTCCTAATGCTACTTTTTGAACTATTACGTCTTTGAGATCATTAACAACCCCCGATGCAGGATCACTATGAAGCGTATCTTTACCGAACATTAACAATAAACCTTCTTTAGATACGAGTGCTGTAGATCCATTATTACATGCTGCATCAACAATAAACTGGCCATCAATCCTAAGCATTTTCTTTGGTTTTACTGGCTTTGAAGCTCGACGGACTTTATTGTTATCACCGTCTTCTCCTCTACGTGCAGTTCCCGCGAATAAAGCAGACCCATCTTCCAAGACTAGAATAAGATGCTGACCATCATGACCCGCAACTACTTGGGAAATTTTCGACCCTTTGCTTATCGTAAATTCTAGCCAACGATTTGGTCGAGTGTTATTCTTCATTCCTAAACAACTGCCTTTTCCAGTATATAGTAATTTTCCAGATGAAGTTTTCAACACACAAAACTCTTTACCAGCAGTCACTGTTAATATTTCATCATCACTGCCAGGACTTAAAGTATGTGCTCCTTGCTCTTCATCAAATAATGCCCAGCCAAATGTATCTACACACTTTCTTGCAAGTTTTAGAGGTAATTCTGATGTTACAGAGACTGGACTACTTAATGTATTTATCGTTCGTACAACAAAACCATCCTGAAAAACAAATTTTTTGTAATGATTACATAATATTAATATAATTTTTGTCGTAAGTTGTAATAAAACATAAAGTTACATCTTTCCCGGCTGTGATCATGCCCAAATTAATACCATCGGAAAACATCACAGATGAAGGCCAATCTCTACCCTCAAGAACTGCAATTCCTCTTACTGTTAAAGTTTCTGCATCCAACTCTAAAAGTTCGCAATGCTTCTTAGGAGCACATTTAAAATACAAAGATCCCTGTGAATAAAATATGTAAATATTAGTTTGAAATTGAGAAAAAGTTTATATTATTTTTATTTGTATCTAGAATCACTTTCAAGAAGAATCATCAATGTTTTCATTGAAACTTTCTCGATTAGTGTATTAATTTTTGTAAATTTCTTTAAATTATTTTCTGTTAAGTAGAATAATTTATTTATCAACATAAAAGTGAATAAACTCACTATTCATCGATAATGCGGTTAATAAATCATTATCAATCGTTACTGCATATATTTAAAGGCAATTTTACCATTCACAATAATCAGTAATCGATTAATATTTAACTTACACTTGCATAGCCTAGCCATCCAACTTCAGTAGGGAAGAAATCCGGTTTGTGTCCATATAATTGTCCCCCAATCGTTCCCCCATAACCACTACCGATTTTTAACAACCCCCTATTAGTGTGAAGGTACAAAAATTTCCCATCACTGACGAAACTTTTACCATTTAATATAACATTATGAATTTCACTGGGTAATCCAAGGGTAAATTTATAGATTTTTGAACTTTTCGGGATACCATATGTCATCCAATCAGGTCGTGAAACTTTCCCTAACAACACAGCTTCGACACTACGTTGAAGAGATGCTAGTACAGCTGGCATTTGAATATTTTGAGTTGCTAAAGCTCTAGGGCACATTAGAAGAGCTGCTATTGCTGTTAAAAGTCTTCCAGTATTTCCACGAACTACAACTAAACTCAATAAACATGCACAAGCTACAGCAGTCAAATGTTTTCCATCGTTTGCTACTGTTGATTCCGGTCCATGAGAAGTGGCAAGATCCAGAAGAAGATCAAATAAAGGATCGATGACATCTTCAGGTTCGGATTTTAAACTCTCGGGCATTTGGCCCTGGAGAACATCCAACAAGGCACTCAGGGATTTAGTACATAAAAGCGGTTCTATTGTTCGGCTCTCTCTCATCAACGTAAAAATACTTCTCAACCCAATGCCAACGATCTTTGGTAATGTTTGAGTCGATGATATCCTGTCTTCATCATCGCTATCAGTATCAATCGTATCACTAAGCTCTGGTGGCTGTGGCGAGCTACAAGTGGAAGCTCTAAATGTTTCATTAGAAACTCTAGAATTCTTTTCCAGGATGGCATCTCTAACACTAGCAAATACGGCAAAAGCTGATGCATTGCTTGATAATTCGATTTCTGGTGGACCTGTGTAGCTTGAATCTCCATTTATCTCAAACTGAAATTAAAATAATTCAATCAATAATAGTTTTATTGTGAAAAAATATTTATTGCAATGAAAAATTGAGCAATAATAAAATTAATAAATTACTAGAAATAGTTAAACATTAATATTGCTTGATATACGATTATCTGTTTATTAAACTATGATTCATAATCTATTTTTTAAATAAAGAACTCGTTTGGTATACAATAAATTGAAATAAAAATATTATGCCTACATAATTTTATCTTGAAAAAGGTATTTACTGAGAACACCTTTCATATATTGGAGTATATAAATATGTGTGCTTTAAAGTAAAGTAGAAATTTAAATAATTGAAATCCATTCTTAAAGATCTTTTTGTTTATTCACACAATGCTAATCATTTAAAATGATGCAATACACTTTTTTAGTATTTCTTCTTTCTAACAATCAATGAATAAAATTTATCTGTATTTTTATCACCACTCTTACGTTTGTTGTGTTGTTTAAACACAAACAAATATAATTATTAATATTTCAAAATTCATACCTTTTTCTTTTCCTTCCTTTTATTGATTCTTGATTTTTTACATTTTTTCCAATCACTTTTAACTCTGAAAAAAGAAGTTTCATAAAAAATTTCAAAAACCTGTATCAACGTTTACAAAAAACAAACAAGGTATTTATTTATAAGAGTGAAATAATGAAAAAGTTCGAAATTGTTGTTGAACCATTGACAAAAAGCCAATTGTTTATAATTTTGAATAAAAGAATCAAGCAGATTAAATGTAATTAAATTAAAGATTGGAGAAACATCACGTAAACAAAGCAGCTTTCTGAGGTTATAGGAATTACATCAGTGATAATAATATACCTTTCATTTTCGGCGGTAGTCTTGAATAATTCGTAAAAACATTTAGCATAATTATCCGGTTCAAATTGAAGCCTTTCGTAATCAATAGATAGCATGGCTTCGTGACTAAGAATGTTCGTAAACGAATATACGGCATTCACCAACTCATTTTCGTAATATTATTGATCGTCACTCGTCTCCCAACACACTACCACACTGTAGTGAGTAGCACTCTACTTGACTACTCCAATGCTCAACAGCGAATGCGTCAAGTTTTCATTTCCCGCTTCAAGAACTCGTGTCTCCAGCGTTCCTGTTCAATTCTGTGCGTTTATTGGTCAACGTCCTCCCTACTTTTCTAATGAATGTAGACCACGATATAAAAATACTATCGTGAAATGAATTAATGTTTACTTTTAGCTCTCTTTCATGTTGTGAAGTCATAAATAAAAATAATTATTTTCTTCATTATTTAGCATATTAATAAACTATTGAGATTATATTATAATACTATGAAAAAAATTTATCACTTATAGAATTCAAAAATACAATATAAGATAGTTAAACAAATTTTTATCATTATCTTATTATTATTGAATTGCCATGATGATGTTTTTATTTATAATTATTCAACATACTTTCATAATTAATTTTTGCAAAAATATCCAACAAAAACAATGAATTATACTTACCATTATTGGAAATTTGAATGAAGCCTACATGACATTCAGCCATCCATTTTCTGCGTCTTACTCATGCGTAGAAGCAGACAGGTTCTATCAGACATTTGCATTTAGCGCCACTATTAAGATGGAGTACTAATTAATTTTAAATTTTAGCAAAAATTAAAATGAGAAACTAAATAGATGAACAATTCAATTTTTACTTTTTTAATAGAAAAAAATAAACTTTATAATAATATAGAGTTCAAAAACCTAAACATCTCATTATTTAAACGTACTTTTTTAAAGCGATTTCTGTTGTTTGAGGCATCAAAACTTTAGTACCACAGCTGATATTGAACGTCGTTGTAGTCTCCAAGAGATCTCAAAAGTTCCAGAAGTCAACAATTACAATCAATCTCCCGCCAAAAAGCAGAAAAACGCGTTAGCTTACATTCTTTGGTTAGCTAGAGAGTCTTTTCGCTTTGATATATTTAATAATTATCATTCTTATTTACAAATAATTGTATTTTAATAATTTTATATCATAAATCTTTGCAATAATGAAGGATAAAGAGAAGAAAGGACGAATGTTTGTTGTGAAACGCGGTAAGTAGATATTTATGAATCCTTTCGTCATTCAAGAATGATGATCAGTCATCATAGATAACCAAAATACCGGTATTTTACTATTATTAATCAAGCATTAATATTAATTTGATTATTAATGTTTGAAATCCAATTGCCTTTATTACTTCTTCAGACTACCATGAAACTTGTATGTATTCTTTATAAAACCTTTATCTTATTATATATCTTATATCTGATTTTTTGAAGATTAATTAATTCTTTGATCACTTATTAAATATGTTCTTTCAGATGGTAATAAAGAGGAAGTTCATTATGATAAAATTACCTCAAGAATTGAAAGACTTTGTTATGGCCTGGATATGGATTATGTCGATCCTGTATGTCTAATTGCTACAATCAAGATTATTTATTCATTTTTTCATTTATCAAAGATATTTTAGGTATAATGCTATTAATAAATTGATTATTTTTAGCCTGCCATCACTTCTAAAGTCATCAGTGGCCTTTATACTGGAGTTACAACTGTTCAATTAGACAATCTAGCTGCTGAAATTGTCGCTACAATGACGACAAAGCATGCTGATTATGCCATTTTAGCTGCTAGAATTGTTATTTCAAATCTTCAAAAAGAAACTAAAAAGGCTTTTAGTGGTAATTATTTATTAGAAAGATTGTAGATGAATGTAGATTTCTTTATTGATCCATTTATTTCCCAGAGGTGATGAATGATCTTCATCATATATACGATCCAGTAACAAATGAACATACTCCAATAATTAGTAAATATCACAATGACATCATTCAAAAGCATAAAGATGCTTTTGATTCTGCTATTGTTAATGAAAGAGATTTTGACTATAATTATTTCGGTTTTAAAACATTGGAGAAGAGTTATCTGTTAAAAATTAATGGCAAGGTCGTTGAAAGGCCTCAACATATGTTAATGAGAGTTGCAGTAGCGATTCATGAGGAAAATATTGAAAAAGTTATTGAAACGTATAACTTCATGTCTCTGAAATATTTCACTCATGCCTCACCTACTCTTTTTTCTGCTTGTACAGTTTCCCAACAAATGTCCAGGTAAAATTCTTATTTTTATCATTTGATTACAATAATTTTTTATTAACTAAGTACTTATAGAATATAAAATTATACAATACAATTAAAACATTAACTATAAAAAATTTTCAGTTGTTTCTTACTAACAATGATGGAAGATAGTATTGATGGAATTTACGATACTTTAAAAAGATGTGCACTCATTAGTAAATCTGGTGGTGGAATTGGCTTAGCCATTCACTGCATCAGAGCCAGAAATACTCCAATCAGTACCACAAATGGAGTTTCTAATGGCCTAGTTCCAATGCTTCGAGTTTATAATAATACAGCACGTTATGTTGATCAAGGCGGAAATAAAAGACCAGGAGCTTTTGCTATTTATTTAGAACCCTGGCATGCTGATATCTTTGATGTTTTGGACTTGAAAAAAAATACTGGAAAAGAAGAATATCGAGCTAGAGATTTATTTTATGCACTATGGATTCCAGATCTTTTTATGAACCGAGTAAAAGAAGATGGTATATGGAGTCTAATGTGTCCTCATGAGAGTCCTGACCTTCATAATAACTGGGGTGAAGAGTTTGAAAAAATTTATACCAGATATGAAGAGGAAGGACGATTTATTCGTCAAGTCCAAGCTCGAGAGCTTTGGATGGCAATTCTAAAATCTCAAGTTGAAACAGGCACTCCATATATGCTATATAAAGACCATTGTAATCGTAAGTCTAATCACAAAAATTTAGGTACAATTCATTGCAGCAATCTCTGTACGGAAATTGTCCAGTATTGTAGTCCAGATGAAATTGCAGTGTGTAATCTTGCATCAATTGCAGTAAATCGTTTCGTTGATTCTGTTAATCGTACTTATAATTTCAAGAAACTTAAGGATATCACAAAAATTGTTACAAAAAATTTAGATAGAGTTATTGATGTAAATAATTATCCACTTCCTGAAGCAGAAAAATCAAACCGCAAGCATAGACCCATTGGAATTGGAGTTCAAGGCTTAGCTGATGCTTTCTTGCTGATGGGTTATCCATTTGAAAGTGAAGAAGCTCAAAAATTAAATATTCAAATCTTCGAAACAATTTACTACGGTGCTTTGGAAGCTAGTTGTGAAGTTGCTCAAGAAAAAGGTACTTATGAAACTTATAAAGGAAGTCCAGTTAGCGAAGGAATTTTACAGTATGATATGTGGAATGTAACTCCTACCGATCTATGGGATTGGTCAGAATTAAAAAATAACATTTCAATTCATGGTGTAAGAAATTCTCTTCTTCTTGCACCAATGCCTACAGCTTCAACTGCTCAAATTTTAGGAAATAATGAATCTGTTGAACCTTATACTAGCAATGTTTATGTAAGACGTGTACTATCAGGAGAATTTCAAATAGTTAATCCACATTTATTAAAAGATTTAATCAAGAATAATCTTTGGGATGATGATATGAGAAATGAATTAATTGCGCACAATGGATCTGTTCAAGAAATTGCTCGCATTCCTAAAGAGTTAAAAGAACTTTATAAAACAGTATGGGAAATTCCTCAAAAAATTATTTTAAAAATGGCTGCAGATAGAGCTGCTTTTATTGATCAATCGCAGTCATTAAATGTCCATATGGCTGAACCAACAACGAATAAATTAACTTCAATGCATTTTTATGCTTGGGATCTTGGATTAAAGACTGGAATGTATTATCTAAGAACTAAACCAGCTGCTAATGCTCTTCAGTTTACTGTTGATAAATCAAGACTTCAAGAATACAAATCTAATCAAACTTTAAATGAATCACAGCAAAATCAATCAATTACTGGAGAAGAGGAAGAAGATCCTGTTCTTGTATGCTCTCGTGAAAATGGAGATGCTTGCATGGCATGCAGTGCATAATCAATATTTTCTACGTATTTTTAACCATTTTTTTATTCATAAGTATATCAATGATTCATGTGACATTAAAATATTTCATGAAACAGTGAATCATAAAGTAATACCTCAAAAGAGACAACTAAAGAGAAATAGATTTAAGTAGGAAACTAAATTCAACACTCTCATATTAAAACCAATATCTCAATGAGTTATTCTTGATAAACATATTCCGTTAGTACACAATTAATGTGTTATAAATTTTTTAATCTTCTTTTATATCAAACAAACAAAAGTATTTGTCACTCATGTATTGATACATTAAGTTGCACATGTTTCTTTTTTAATGATTATCTCATACGTATTTTTTTTTTTATTTTTTATTTGCAAACAAAAAAATGAAACTGATTAATGAATGTGGAATACATTTAAAATACCATTAAAAAATTATGCCAAATATCATTATTTTCTTTTCTAAAAATTGAAGGTAATTGTTGAAACTTAATAAAATAATAAATTTAAAATCTCACTTACATAAAAAAATTTGTAAATCAAAATATAAATATGTGATTTGATAAATTTTCGTTTGTAATTATCTTTTGTTAAAAATAAAATTTATTCGTTCTGGATATCATTTTTTTTTATTATTACTTCAAATATTAATTAATTCTATAATATCAAAATTCTGTCCAGTTATTTAGTAAATTCAAATTTGTTAGTTGCATTATTTATTATTTGTGGCGCTACGATCGTTACGTTCACACTTAATCCTACAGAGGCGCAGTAATCGCATTGGCTTCCACACCGTTCTGGAATATCCGCCATGACAGCTGATGTCTTGTTGAAGACTTGACGTTTTGTCAGAACATGACATTTTGTACATTTTATTTAAACAAATGGCTGACTCTTTTTTCGGATTTGATACCGCTCTACTAGTAAGTATTATTTTTTTTATACATTCTTCAAATTGCATAGTTTTTATTGCTCTAACAATAGAGATTTTGCAATGAGCATATATGTACGCTTGTTTTCCTTCCAACTACTCACGTTTTTGTTGATTTATCTACTCATTTTTTCATTTCTACAGGTGAAGAGTTCACATTCAATGTATGACGAACGGAAAAAATAATTCTATAAATAATCATCTTAACTAAAATTAGCTTGATTTTTTTTTATCAGTAAAAAAAGACGAAATCTAATATTTAACATCCTGTTTTGTGCTGACGATCGAGATACATAGCATCTCAACATAACCTAAAATCATACTCAATGTTGATGAATACTCCAAAATTCAAATAAGTTTAATATTTTGGGAATTTTTTTTACAGGGTAGTGGCTTAGACGATGCTATAGACTGTCCTTTAGATGGAGATGAAATTGAAGATGAAGAATATGACGCCTTGAACGACGAGACTTTCGGCTCCGAAGCGATAGCAGGTGACTGGGAACAAGATCATGAGAAATTGGCACAAATCACTGAATCTAAAAGACCACATCAAACCCAATCAATTCATCACACCAATCAGAAAGTAGTTATTTTTATCTTTATTTTTATTTTTTAATAATTTAACTTTTTCTAAAAAAATTAATTTTTTTAAAGAATGGTGTCGACGTGGATATTAAGGATAGTCTTTCTCACTTGGTATTGGATGAGAAGGAAGGAATTGTTCCGCGTCCAGGTGTATGGGACAGCCCATCAAGCCTTCCAATAGCTCCAAAAGCACCTCCTTTATCCGTGGCCTTGAAAAATGTATGTACAGTTGAAGAACTGGAAAGAGGTCTTATCAGTAGACCACCTCCTGGATTACAAAAACCAATAACACCAACATCGGTATTAAATACTCAAGCTCCACAAAATGATCAATTATTGCTAGATCATGCGAAATCATTACATCGACAAATCAATAGTTATTTCGATACCTTACCTCCAAGATATTTCCAACATATGATAGCTGAGTTAGCTCCAATACGCACACGAGCACCATGTGTGGTACCTTGCCCACCAATATTGCCAAATTCACGGCCTTTAGCTCCTAATCAAGCTCCAAATCTTTTAAGGTATCCTTTATCACCTCCACACCTTATGTTAGCTCATAGAAATCAACAACAAGCACTTCATAGAAATTTTATGGGCAATTTTTCACAACCACCCAGACCTAACATACCACCACCTCAATTTACAAGGCCTGAGCAATTTCAATTTTTGCAACCACCATTTAATAATAATCATCCAAATCATTTACTACCCCATTCTCAACAACAACCACAACAACATCAGCAACAGCAGCAACAACAACATTCTAATAACCAGAGAAATCAAAATAGATCTTACCATAGTGATCCACAGCCATCAAATAATCATCAACCGTTCTTTAAGAGTAATCAACATTGGAATAACAGAAATAATCAGAAGCATTATCATCATAATCATGGTGTCAATGGTTTAAACGATAATAGCGAGTATGATGAATATGCTGGAATGATGAGTAACCGTGAGAAACAATGGCTGACAAACATACAGATGCTTCAACATAACACTAATCAACCTTACTTCGATGATTATTATTACACAGTGTTTTGTGAACGTCAAAACAAAAAGAATGAAAATCAGGATAAACAAAAAGATAAAAAAGTTCATAATAAGAATGGATATCGTGAGAAAGATAAAGATCAATCACAAAATATACTCACGAAAGTTGTTTATACTCCCATGCAATTTGAAAATTCATTAGGAAAATTGCAGTGTGGTTCTGTAACAGCACCAAGGAAAATAATTGATATGGATGTAGTTCCAAGTAATGAACCAACTCAGAATTATTCGTCACAGCAGAAAGATATGAAAAAGGCTCGTCAAAGATTGTTAGAAATTGAACGCTTATTCACAATACAATTAAAGCTTGAAGATATTAATAATCCACTGGCACAATTAGCTGAACAACAAGCTCAGCAAATGCAGCAACAGCAGCCTGATCAAGAGCCAGAAAATAAACCAGTCAAGAAGACGGCGCCAGAATTGATTAATATCATGTTGACTTCAATTTTCCAGCTTCTTCGCGAAGACAAATTAGCTAGCATACTGAGTATCCGGAAAGGAAAAACTTTATTACTTCGATTTTTACCTTTTCTCAGCGTTACGGAGTATACAAATCAACTTGGAGAAATTTGGGTAGGAATCATACGAGGACTGGCAGTTATTTGTCGTCGAGATGCTAATTTCCTAGTTCGATTTTTCCCTGAATTTTATCGATGGATTGAAACCGTTAATGACTTTTCTATGGTTTTACGCTTAGCCAAAGCATTTTTAGACTCTGCGACACAAACTAATAAAAATAACAATAGCCTGGCATCTGCTGTCACAAATAAGGTATGAAATATCACCTTTATGATTAATTCATATTATTCCATAATTTATTAATAGATAAATGTTTCAATGATTTACAGAAGTAATTAATTACAATTAATAAATTTCTTCTTTTTAGTTTGGCGTATCAGTAATCTCTTCGTTATTAGAACGAGCGGAAAATTTATATCCGGAAGACGATAAATTGATATCAGAGTGGTCAACATTTGTTGTAACTCTTGCTGATACTATTGGTAGTACACCACCAAATGTTGCACCGTGTCAACCGATCGCGGCTAATACACTCAACGAACATTTGCACAGAATTCATGGTCTAACGATCGAGAGGTACGCGCCAATAGAATCTTTATTAACTGATGCTAATCCATCACGATAGACTGATAACCTGTGAGTAAATTTTATTTTATTTTTTTCGTCTCGATTTATATTCGCAATATTTATCTTCTTATTTGCATCGAAAAATTTTTTTCCGTCATTGAACGTTCTTCCATCCAAGGGATGTAAATAGAAATAATTGCGATTAAAGAACGATTAAAACAATTAATGTTTTGTTTTTTATATCGATTAATATAAATTGATTAAAAATATATGCGAAAAATAAAATACAAAATTCTAGAGTATGGAAGAAGTACAATACCTCTACAAATAGCAACATGGAATATTACTAAATAATTTAATTATTTTTGATTCTTCGTTGAATTATAATATCCTGCGCACATTATTTGTTTCTAAAATCAATTGTAGCAATTTATAGATTTTTTTGACATAAAATAATTTTATGTACATATTTTGTCTGTCGAAAATAAACTAATTGATTATTTTAATTTTTTTTTTGATCGTGACAGGTAAACATTTTTTTGTTAAGTATGTATAATCTATTAAAAAAAAACAATCATTCGGCGATAATTTATCTAATACATTGCTTTATGTACATTTATCTTGTACATAGTGTCAAGATTGAAATTTATTAGAATGTATAATATTGATCATGCGAAAAGAATTTTTTTGTTTTATATATTAAGTGAAAATGAACCGAAAAATAATGAAGATTTTTACATTGATGATCAATTATAATATGGAAGAAAAATAATAAAGAAAAATATTAAATTGTTAAATAAACAAAAATTTTTTTCTTTAAAAATGAATGAATATAAATATTTCAATTATTTCCATTGAATTAATTCAATTGGAATTATGTTTGATTAAAATATAATAAATATGAAATTATTAATTTGTTTCATACTAATAAATTGTATAGTAAGATAATGATATTCAAGAAAAAAATGAGAATATTTAATAGGAAAAGATTGAAATATTTTTTCTCTACTATCGATAAAAGATAAAATTTTTCTCTAAATGATTTTTTTTCAATAATTTTACTATTTTAATGATTATCGTTATTAAGTAGTAAGTACAATTATAAAAAAAAAGATTTATATAGTAGTTAAATACGTCAGAAAAGTCCAAATGGTTACGTTATATTCTTCTTAAAAAAGTAACCGGGCAAAAAATGATAAAGATATGTGAAAATATTTAAAAAAAAACTGATGATAAAAAGCGCAGAAATATTTGAATAGCGCTTTAATTTTTTTTAACAAATAAATGAATGATTAAAATGTTAGAAGTTATAATGAAATATTTAAATATAATGATTTTTTTAATAAAAATTACATTTGATATAACATAGTATAATAAATAAAATAGTATAGTGATAATCGCACACGTATACGTGAAATCTTCGTGTGAGATAAGAATCTATAACAAAGCATTAAAAAGAAACATAATAATTATATTATAATTATAATAATTTTAATATGAACAAAAATTTTATCTGCCTTAACACACCTATCAGAAATATGTTAAAAAAATAGGTTGTTAGGCATGGACGATTAATTAAGTAACGATTAAACATACCAATTTATTGATTTAAAAATGAAAATAAAAAAAAAACTTGATAACTTTTTCACTGTAATTGTTATTATTAAGTGATAGAAGATGTTATAAAAGACATCATTACGGCCATCCCGAAGGAGTTTTATTTCATTATTATTATTATTATTATTATTATTATTATTATTATTATTATTATTATTATTATTATTATTTTTATCTATATTATTATGACTAGAATAAAATGTTTTATGTGATGATGTATTATAATAATGATTATAACATAAATTTAAAACTTTTCATTTATAACATGCATTTAAAAAGATAAATGAATAAATTAAACATCATTTAAAATGAAATCTAAGCGATACGATTTCTCATAGATTCATCCAATATACCTGTTGAGTAAATTTTTCGCTGAAATACTTATTTATTCTTATGGAATATTTAAAATTCGAATACAGCTCATTTCTGTCATTTTCTACTGTCAATGCATATCTAAGTTTGATAACATGATAATAATAATAATAATCAATAGAATTTATTAACAGTTAAATAACGTTTATAACTGAAATGATTGCTTTCACTTATTAATTATTACTAATTGATTATCTATTTTTCTAGGAGTATCCTTATATTACAATACATAATTTGTCAACTGTTAATAAGTTATCATTAATTATTAATTACTTTATTGATTTGTCTGGTAATATTTTTTTTGCTACCACATTGAATAAAAAAAATAGTTGAAGGATTGTATACTTCTTCTATACTCATTTTTATTATTAATGGAAAAAGTGGTTAAAAAGGATTCATAATAATTTAATAATTGAATAAAGAAATATAAAAATAAGTGAACTAATGTAAATTGAACGCTGCCAGTAAATAAAATAGCAGTATCATCACTATGTGTATGTACAGATTAATTAAATTTGAAATCAAAGTCGCAAATAAAACTTTTGCATTATAGTTTGCAGATTTATGTTTATTTTTTTTTTAACCCTATTTTAGTTTCATAAACTAATTTGATGATTAAAAACATCCATTTTATTCTTAAATTCTTTCCTTGTCTTTAATTCTAACATCATAAAAACAATCATCTTTTCATTATTTCCATAAAATTTATTTTCAAATGAGGTACTATTCCATTGCACTTTTTCTTCTTTTACTCCACCATTTTTACATCAAAGTTGGACATATATATTATTTTAATTACTACCACATCGCATTCTGATTTATTATTTAATATTATAATTTAACAATATACAACATTTTTCAAATTTTTTAATCATCTTTTTGGTTTTCTATTAAATTAAGTAATTCAATAAACTTATTAATTCAACTTTTTTGTGAGCATATTTTCATTTTGAACAAGTGTGCAATGTATGTTTCTAACAACATTCTGATTGTGCGTATATTAAAGTGCTAACTAGCATGAACACTCTTTACAACAGAAATGAATATTTTTCTTTGTTTTTCTTTTATTATTTTTTATTAATTCCAAAATGATAATTATTACAATTATTAACTTCAATAAATAAAAATTTAATTAGTTACCAATTATTTATTGTAATGAATTCTCAGAACAGGATTATCAAAATGGTTTCTTATTTAAATTAATATAAATTATATATTGATTCTTAAGTTTGTTATTTTTCTAAATTTTTTATTTGAATCTCACATTTACTTTTTCTTCTGAAATGTAAAAAAATGAGAGGATTTTCATGCTGTTAAAAATGAACTACGGCAGTGAGTACGTAGATGAGACAATTTTATCTTCATCAACCGAACATAATAAAGGTTAAATAATTTTTCAATAAATACATTACATTGTCAAGATAAAAATTATTTTATCTGACTTATATAATCATCAATTACAATTTTTCTCATTCCGTGGCAGGTTATTTCAACATATTTTTTATTTATTTGGCACACAAGATTTATTTATTTTATAATTATAAACATTCAATTGATAGAATTGTTCAATTTTAGTGAAAATCAAATTTTTGATATATAAAGAATTTTTTTTTTTTAAACTAGTTAAATTTTATGAATTGTGTGAAAATAATAGATACATTCGTGCACAAACAATTATCAATCAATGTTTTCTCAAAATATTCTTTGCTAGACATATTTTATGCATAAATATATAAGATTATCTATTTTATATTTTTCTTTTATTCCCATTTATTTTATATCTTATTCATTCATTATTTCTTAGCACCGATCAAAAAGAATATTTCTTTTTCACTATAGCCTTAAAAATATATTAATAAGTTTACAGAAAAGGAATGAAGAAATTTTCGTTCTAGAAAGAACCGCATGCTTATGGCTCTTTTTTGCCTATACAATTATTGTAATAATCTATGATTTTTAACAAGTAGACGTTCAACAATTTTCTAAATTTTTCAAATTTTTGTTCATGTATTTGTGACGTTTATTTCATTACTTTAGACGTATTTGAACACAAATTCAGAACTTTTCTCTTGTAAAGGAGTTTTTCGTTGACACTGATTTTTTATCTTTTTAAAAAATGATTTTATTTAAATAGTAACGATAACATTTTTTTACTTGTTCAAATATTCATGTGAGTTATTAAGGACGTTTCTTTGAAAAATGGTTTAAAACTCAATTACATTTATCTCTTCAATTAAAAATTTACCTGTGTTTACTAATTTTTGTTCTATACATGTAAATATGTTAGGACTAGTTAGAATATGATTAAAAAACTTTTCATTTACATTATTTAAAATTTAATTAGGTAAAAAACTTGTTTGAAAAATAATTGACGTAATTATTTTTTTAAATATAAAATCAGTAAAAGTTTTTAAAATTAATAAATAACTAATACTTTGCTGATAAAAAATTCATCAGCGAATTCATAGAATATTTCAATAAACAAAAATGAATTTTAAGTTTATATTGTAATAAAGGAAATATTTAAACACTGCTTGTAGCATGACAATCTTCCAAAGTGACCAGACTACTAGCTTTCAAAGAAGCTAAACTAAGTGAACTCTGATTCAGTTCATGAGAATCGTCACAGTGAAGATAAAGACGTGAGCTCACTGATTTATGACAATCAGGACAAAGACGTTTCTTCTTCTTATCACGTCTTTTTAGAATATCATATGCACATCTAAAAAAATTCCAATAAATCCAAATAGATTAGTAATTTCTTTCATAAATTTTATTAATATAGTTTTGAATAATAAATACCGAGCATGTAAAATGTGTGAGCATGGTAATGCTTCAAGAGTATCAGCTTCCAAGCCAAAAGGTTCATTGCATCCACCACATCTAAGCTCTAGATCCTCCTCTGTGGCTAAAGCTATTCTTTCATGATGACTTTTTTGTTCTTCATCACCCAGAGAACCGTAGATCCGTGATAGTCTGCATCGTACTGTTCTTACCAAGAGCTAAAACATTAAGACAATATATCTTCTTTTTCCGACTTTTCAAAACAAAAAACAATAGCAATGTGAGTTTTCATCTTGTTTTTAACTCTTTTATACTATCTCGGTATTTTCTTTTTTTCATAAAATATTACACATTTCTCCTCAAGAATTTTTAAGCTATGAAGAAAACATTTTAATGCTCTGTAAACATCTTTAAAAATCTTCAAATAATTTTTTAATATCATTGAGACGTTTTCCAATACTTTTACATTTGTTGTAAATAACTTAAGGGCTTTGGATAAATTTTTCAAACATTTTTCTCCTCTTGAAAGTTAAAAAAAGTTGACCAAGATTGTTGAAGTTATTTAATAAATATCTAAAAGCTTAGCTAACATTGTTTGCGCTTTGAAACAATATTTAATGATCTAATGGTAATTGATAGTCGTGATATATTTTGAAAACATTGGAGATAATGTTACCTTTGCGCCAACTGAACTGGCCACTTCTAGCAATCGCGTGTTGAACTCTAAAGGTCTGCAATCACAAATTCTATGCTGAAGTCTCAAAGCCTCTAAACATCTAGCAGCACCATCCATTGCTTCCATTTGACACAATCGATCTCCAGTCGCTGCAGCAGATTTCATGGCACTTTCATACTGTCGAAAGGCTTTCTGTAACATATCAAACTTCAATTCCAACTGTATTCCAATAGTCTTTTATGTCAGATAAATCTAGTAATCAAAAGCTCATCAGTTATGTTGTAGCTTTACAATTGGTTTAGGTAAGATCAATGTATTCGATTTCTGGCAAGCTTCATTTTTACTTTTATGGACATTTAGAAAATATTTTTAATCAACTTACATTAATATCTGATTTTGCTCGGTAAATATCTCCCATTATTCGTATACTTCGAGCATAACTTGCTTGGTCTCCTGCAACTAGAGATAATCTTGTCGCTTCCTGACAAACAGACAAGGACATTTTTTTATAACGAAATATTCAAATCCTCAATTAACATTATTCAATGCACAAATATATTTCACTATTTGAGACAAATTTATTTAGTATGAACTTATATTTTATTAATATCTAAAATTATATCAGTTATCAAATAAACTTTACCGAACAATAGTCATGAGCATCACCAAGTTCTCCTTTCTTCCTCAAAGCAGTTGCCATTTGTAATAAGGCAGCACGATGATGTCTAGAATTCAAATCTCCTAGTTGTAAACTTCGGGAGAGATCGTATGCTCTTGACGCATATCTCACACTTTTTTCTGCATCCTGAAGACGGCAAAACAGTTCTGACAGCCCGACATATACCTAGAAGTTAAATTTAATACTCGAAAATATATGACAATAGAGTATATGTACTACTTGTGAATCTAAGAAATATCATTTTATGTTTTCAACTTTAAACATTTTTAGTTTAATATTAATAACAAGCACAGAAATAACAAAAACAATTAAGATGATCGTATTAATATTAATAATTATAATTATAGTAGCAGTACATAAGGTTGACTGAAGATAATTGTAGTTATGTAAAATGGGTTAAACATATACCTGAAGTTCAAGGGATGGATCCTGAATAGAATGAGCAATTTTATGAGCTCTCTGGAAAGCTTCCAGCGCTTTACAGAAGCCGGCTAATTCAAGGTGAACCCTGCCCACCGTTAAATGAACTAATCCAGCTGTAGCACATTGGTCACACTCGTTGTACAGACTAGTTAGATTAATTTAAAAAATAAAAACTAATTATAGTTACAATAAACATATTAGTGCGAAGTTCACATTCAAAAATATTTATCATTCATGAATTCAGTAATTTATTTTACAATTAATTCATGAATTAATTAACATAAAAGAGTAAGGTTTATTCTATTGTAACAAGTGATTGTTGTAAGCAATTAAAATGCTACAATTTTGAAGCACTGTTTACCTGTGTCTGGCATAAGCTAATGCTCGTTCTAGTGCTCCAAGTCTCTCGTGGGCTCTTGCTAAATTCAAATAAGCCTCAGCTCGCATGTTAGGGGAGTCTAGGTCATCAGAAATACTCAATTGCCTGTGAGCGAAGTCTATACTATCTCTGTAAAACAAATGATTACAGCTAATTTTAGTTTTATTTGTTTCATTTATCTCCACAAGTACAAGCAATTATGCTATTCAAAAGCTTTGATTGTTAACTGGTTAAATACTTCAACAAACTATTGTTTTCGATGACCATTTCACAATAATTGTTGATAATTGGATTCGCAGAAACTATCAATGTCAATAACATAAATATTTGATAGCATTATTTAGTTGCTATTATTTTAGAATAATTCATTTTAGAAGATGCTTTTGTATTCAATCAAGTACAGGATTGATATTGAGTTTAAACAGTTTTAGTGTTAGTAAAAGCAATTCTATCATTGAACTTAATTGTAGCATTCAATGGCAATACCACAATGCTTCTATTTTCTGTCTATTCGCGTAATGACAAAATGAATAAATTATTCGTGTTCTCACTAGTCAGACTGTTGTGTCTGTTCGTAGCACATGTGGCTATTCCTTAATGAATCCTAACGTCACATGAGATTTTACAGTGTTCAGAATTGCAGATAAATGCTCACTTCAGCTTGGATTACCACAGTGCTATTAGCACACCCAAGGGAATATAATGTCCTTGATGTCCTCAGACCACAAAACGGATTTACTTAGAACTTATGATGACGTAATTTGTAATTTCTCCCTGATAAATTTATTTACTTTTCATTGTTGATTTAAAGCCGCTCTTTTGTTCTCTATACCTAGGATGAGTTCAAGTTTTATTTAATTGATACTCAACATTACTGTTATTCTCAGAAAGATTAATTCCGGTACGTGTGATAATATTTTATTCCTCAATTATTTCGTGTTTAGATAATAATTAAAAAAAAATATATGTGGCTTCTTTAGTGGTAAATCGAGTGATCTTGTGATATTAATCAAATTATTAATCATAGGTCGAAAACAAGAGTGTTGACTTGTCAGAAGTTTATTGGCAGTGTAAACCTAACAGAACTTGTTAACTCAGTAAATAACTTCAATGTATACTCATATAATAGAAACTAGGGCAAGTTGTTGCAATTTTTATACCGTGATTTTTATTATATTAATTTCTTTTTTTAAATGAAAAATTTAATTAGTTCATTATTATTAGTTAATAATATTCTGGTCAATAAAAAATTAATCAATAACATTTTTTTATTTAAAATCAAAAAAAATTTTATTATGCATTTTTTGGAGAAACTTTATTATTCATAACTCATTTCTCTGTAGAAAGAAGGAATTTTTTTATCACTGCACTATGTCAAATTTGCCAATTTCCTTCTCTTCAAGAATTCGCGACACCTTGATTTTTTATTACTATGAAAGAAAGTACAGGATATGAAGTCTAAAATGATGACAAATTGAGATAGAATCATAATAAAGGAGAGAAAAAGAACTTTTTTTTTGTAGAGTTAGTAGGTTATTGAAAACTTTTCGCGTGTTTGCACACTTGGAATGGAATCTCAAGGCATTCAACAGGACGCCGGAAGGTGGTAAGTGCTGCACCATGTACTATTTGTCAATATCGGTCAGTACTGGTCAATGGTATTTGCCAATAGGTATTTGTGGTTTCTATACCATCTCATATACTTAAGCTCTCTATCTCTGTTAGTATACTATAGAAGCTCTTCAACGTCAACGTTGCAATCTAGTATTCAACAAAAGTATTTCTGCGAGTTTACTTGAATACAAGAAAAAGGTTTTAAAAGTACTCTGTTCGAAAAAATAGAACTATGGAGATGAAGGCGTTCAAGAGAAAAATGGAAATGTATTGATAAAAAAAGAAACGAGTTGTAGATAATCGTTGGAATCGTATCAGTAAATTTTCAATCTAAAAAAAAAGACTCCAGATATTTTGTGAGAATTTTTTATCCAAAATCCCCGAAACAATTTTTTTTGTTGTAATAAAAAAGTATACATAAAATTGGAAGTTAAAGGATTTTATAAAGCAGCTAAAAGAAATCTCTCACATTCGTGAGATAGGTAAAAGTTTTGCTTTTATGGACACTAGAGTGAAAAAGAACTCTTTAAACAATAACAAAAAATGACTTTATTTGAAATATAGATTGATTCATGCATACAAAAGACGTGCTTGATAAAACGACTGTAGAGATATAAAATAGGAATAAAATGCAAAATACAATTGAGTTTCTTTCTTTAAATGTTTCTGGAGGTTGAAACTAAATTTATACAGAATATTTGAATGAATGGAAAAAAAATTTACACTGTATAAACTATATCATAATAAAAATGTTCGACAGCTTTTTTTCAATTTCAATCATCTCGAATCGTTAGAAAAAGATTTTTCAGGTAGAAATTTTTTAATTGATTTACATGAAAACGATTCGTTGATGCTATTCATGATTAGAATCATGAATAAATCAAACTGCAAACAACAGAATTTGGAAATAGATACAAAAAAATTCAGTATAAAATGTAAAGAATAAAAAAATAGCAGTGAAATTTGGAAAATCTGACATTTTACATTTCTTTATCAAAATAAATTTTATATTTGTTATCCAATAAAATTAAGTGAAGCAAGTGATGAATTTATGATCGACTTGAGGTTTAGAAGAGCTTCTTATTCATATGAAGATGATCCTCAAACATGCATTGTTTCAAACTTATATCAAAAACGTGTCTAAAAAGAGGAATCAAAATTAGTTCAGCAAACTTTTTATGAGATAAAATTAAATCTTTTCATTAATGTATTATACAGTCATGATAAAAATAACTTAATCGATTCTTTAGCTTTAAAAATTAATCAATCACAGTTTTTAAAAATATTTGTTATTCAAATAGATACTGAAGTCTTAATTTTTCCAATAGAATTTTATTTCTTTCTATTTTTAGTTTTTTTAATATTTAAAAAAATATGAAACTAATTAAGTGGCCTAATTAAAACTTTAGCAACCTGTTAACTTTCACGATATACTTAATAGAAATATGAGAGATGAGAGATTGAACACCGTAATTTAAAAAAAATGTTGACTTATCTACTATATACCTATATTTTCCCCAATCCATGTAAGCTTGATAAAGATATCCCAACAGGGTAAATTTGTCTTCACGTTGTCTGATATTTTTCAATGCACCCCTCCATTTTCGCACTGCTGCTTGCTGCTTATGTGCTCGATACAATTTTAAACCTTGTTCTACCTGAAACATAGCACAATGCAATAATAAATAAAAAATGAGTTAAAGAGAAGTCAAGAGAAAAATTCATGTACAAAAATAAAAATAAATGTATTGATCATCGATATGCATTTATTTTGCTATAAAGAGCTTTTTTGTCTATTTTTTATATATTTATATTAACCATATACACGTATTAGTCAATCTATATTGAAAGAATAGTCGAGAAAAAAATTGACAGAATATAATAATACCTTTAAGTGAACTGTCGTTTTACACAATATCAACTGAATATCCTAGTATATTGCTCTGCAAGTGTTTCGTCTATTCTACTAGAGATATATGTCAAGGATGCTTTTAGTTTGATGTGTCTTTTTTCTGGTAAATTGCTTGCATTTATTAAAATGTTTTTCATTGTCTAACCCATTGTTTCTTTTCCTTCTCTTATTTCATAGCATTTTAAGCTATTTGCAATGTTTCTATAATAATTATAATATTTACATAAAGATTAATTAAATTTTTTATAATTCTTTTTATTTTTTAACATCTTAGGTATCGTTTGATGCAAATAATTAAATCTATTAAGTTTTAGAAGGCAACTCTTTCTAAAACTAATACAATTAACTTCAACAAGTCTTTAAAGTTCTTCAAATGTTCCTTCAACTGTCGTCTGACTTTTCAATTTTACGCTTGATAAATTACATAGATTTGTGGAGAAGAATCTTCAGTAGAAAATACTGATTAATTTTAACTGAATATCATTTTTCAAAAAATTCAATTCTCAGTTTAATTTAATTTTATTAAATTGATTACATTAAATTAATTAATGATTATCAAAGTGGAAGAAATTCTAAAATACTAAAAAGATTAAACTCAATGAAGTAAGTAGAACATGAATATAATGACCAAGTATACAGTTGAAAGTGCATAGAGAGAGACTAAGAGCTTCGTCTACAAGTAAAAAAGTTCGAAAAGCTGCTTCAAGAGTAAAAGAAGAGACAGTTTAAGTACTTTTAAATCCTAGTTCTTGTTGACAATTTTTTTCTATCAACTATGTTGCAAATGATCTCTAATATGCTTCAATCTATAAGTCAATAGTTTTATTATTGAATAAATATTTATAATTAAATCAACAAACTTATAAATATCAAAATGTCCTTGATTGTTTTTTTTTCTTTTATAAATATCTCAGGGTCCTTAATATTTTTCAATATTATCTTCATTTTAATGATCATAAAGATATCTTTTCATCATCCTATAAATAGAATCAAGGTAGGTACCAATCAGCAAATTAATTAAGCTCTGAACTATTCCAGTGTTAGTATGTATTTATAAAAGCAGAAATGTATTCATTTTCTATTAAATTAAAATAATCAACCAGAAACATTCTATTTTAGTCTAGGTAACATTCACAACAAACCTAAGGATTGTTAGGTCACGAATTGGGACACTTACCCTATGGAATCTAAACTTACAATGGCATATTTCAGTGCAAGGTTACATTTCAATGGTAAATACATAACATACTTCATGGTAGAATCTATTATAGGTCAAGTTTCTCTGATGTTTACCAGCTCATTTAATAAATGAATGTGAAGAAAGTTGACATTGAAGGTTTTATCTGATTTCCTTTATATCCAATCATATTAAACACGTGTAGAATATTCAACTCTTACGCAATGTGGCCGATTATCACGCAAGGATTGGAATAAAGATGAAGGTTTGCTTGAGAGGGAAGGAAGGAAGGTCGTATCGATTCAACCCTGAACTTTATCCTCAGGTAATTCATGAGCACAAGGTATAGCATAAATATAGTAGGGTAGTAGAGAAAATATGAATTACAAAAAAGAGTTTAAAGAGTAATCTTGAAATATAAATCACTTAGGAATTTTTCTTTTTTATGAAGAATTGAGTAATTAACTGGAATAGTAGATGAGATACTCAGGTATCATTGAAAGACATGAAAGATTGTCTCTGGCAAGGTTGAATTCCTGCTTTTATTTCGATGAGGTCACATTCAAAAGAACTCCACTTTTAAAATACTACGCGAACTATTGATGAATTTAATGTCAGATCTCTTATCTTTTACTCTTATCTTCATACTTCTATGATACTGATAAAATAGTTTCTAATCATATTAAGAGTTATTGATAAAATAAAATATTTTTCTTTCTTTTTTGATAAAATATATATGAGGGAATATAGAGCATCTGTGCGTTAAGTATATTTTAATGTTTCAACATCAATTATCTTACCTTGATAGTTCAGCGATCATAAATTTCCATCAATCTATCACCCTATTTTCGAGCAAAAATTTTGCGGAGCTCACGTTTAGCTTAGATTCCAATACATAGCGGGAAATAAATATCGATAATACAATGTATTTGTTGGAACAAAATTCTTCAATACAATATTGATAAAAATATTGAAAAACTGATTTTCATAAAACATGCATTTTTTTAGATTTTCGTATAAATTTCTTCGTCCGCAAATCAATACGGATTATGATCGGTTATCAATAAACCTTGAATTAATCACCAATAGTTGACCGTTCAAATTTTTACAAAATTTTTATCATTCTATTTTAAACAACGAAACATATGAAAATATTTTATAATCTGTTGATCTGAAAAAAATATTCAAACAAAAATTTCTTTTGATGACTCATTTGATTTTAATGTTCTGTAGATTCTGTAATCTATGTATTTAACCTGTTTTATTGTACCTTTATTCAATTGATAATAGTCTATAAGCATTCAGGCCAATTTTGAAGAATATTAATCTCTTTACTTTGACCTCTCCAAGTAAAACCATTTACATCGATCCAACAGTCGAGCACGCAACCACCCAAACAACTGGGCCAAGTTCGTCGATTTTCTCTTTTCGTCTTTTTCTCATTCTTCGCGATGATGTCTGATGTCGATATTTACCCTCGACCCTTTTGTCTTTCTCATCGACCTTTCGTGTAGGTGCAAGATTGCTTTATCAACTTGCGGCCCAGTTTCTTTTTTGGATTCCAGCTAAACTTTTCTCTATCTACAAGCTCGTTTCTACTTTAACGTTTCTTTTTAAGGCTGTGCTAGTAACGTTGAGAAACGGCGAAAAAGAATGAAGATACTGAGAGAGCTTATTTTCAACAAAGAAATGGAACTTCAATTTCAAAGGCTTTTTTAGCTCAAGAAAAGACTATTTTACCTGAAAAAAATCATTTCGGAGATAAATAAAATGAATGGAACAAATTTGTTACTTTGCATATTCAATTAGAAATTTAAATAATTTATTTCCATTTAAAATATAATCCCTTAATAGTGAAGTATTTTTTGTTTAATAATTTATAAATTAAATTACGTTATTACTTGATCAATCTAAGTTATTATTCAAAGTCTAGAGAGCACTTACTATAATAAATTGACCATACTATATATTCACATATGATTGTCAAGCATAGTGGTGTCGAAAGTATAGAATGTTTTGATACAACAAAGCCGGTACTGCCATTCATATGATGACGCATAACATCAACTGATTTCGTCAATTTGTGTAAAATTTTTCCTAAGGCATTGACTGAAAATAGTGGAATATTCGTAGTTATAGATCAACAGTGAGAATTTTGGTTTTGAACATTGTGAACAGAACAGTAAATATACATATACCTTCAATCAACTTGTTATTGCATCAGCTAAAATAACTTTCGTTTCTGTGTTCCGTTAGGTTTATTGAAGAATAATGGATCAACTGCGAACATTTAAATTTTACCTCGATGGAAATTTGATAACACCACGTGATTTGCACTACAACTTTAGAACTAAAGTGCTTACGTATAATATCGAAATCGAAATTGGTTATTTGGACAAAAATGATGGACGTTTTCACTTCACAGCTGACTTTCATACAAACGTCATTTGTGATATCGGACTAGATAAAAAAAAGAAAAGTATCGTATCTAATACGTTTTCAAATAGCATCTTATTTGATGGATTCTCAGATGCAGATACGGGTAACGAACAGACCAAGTCAATTTTTCTGAAATCACTTCGAAAAATAAATGAATTGACAGATGATCCAAATCAAATCAAACGTGCTGAAGAACAGAATCCTGAAATTCATATTGATATTTTTAAATCTCAAAGTAATCAGATATTCAATAAACTAAATTTAGGGACTTCTTCTAATGGTAATAAAATATTTTTATTTGGCAATTCGAGTTGTACATTCGGAAGTACTTCTAAAACATCCGAAGGTATTTCAAAGCCTGTATTTGTTGAGACATCACAAGTTAATACTTCTACATGGAAAACAGTTGATTGTACAAAAGAGGAGAAAATAATGACTGTAAAAGTCATAATTATTATTGTTGAGAAAGCTGAAGACAAAACATTTAAAGTAATATAAATTAAAAATTGTTAATTATTGTTCTATATTTTTATTAACTTATCTTCATAAAATATCAATATGTTATTGAGATATTCTTCTATATAAAAATAAATAATTCCATAATTGAAAATATTTTTCTCTTTTGATATTGTAGTGTTTTTATAATTTTTGCAATTTCCAAAAAATATAAATCAATTATAGAAAATATTTAACTATTTCCAATTACGTTTTATAAATTAAATCTATTGAATTTATGTGAATAAATTAAATATATTAAAATACATAAAATTATTCTATTTTTTTTTATAATATTTTTAAAAAATATGTAAGACGCCTCGAGCGAAAAAAGATAAATACATAAAAGTTTATGGACTGTTACATCGTAGCTACCCTACACCAATTCGGTGTTGAAATTACACTGACATTAATATTCTTACATTTTTATTTTAAATTTTAGAACTACTATCTTACTTATTTTTCTTAAATGTAGTAATGGGTATAGCGTCCACATAAATGTTGGGTAAATTAAAAATAAGATAAACATTTTTATTTTACTTATGTAGATATCTCTTTCAAATATTATTATATTCTTTTACTTTTCTTAAACTAATAGTCCAGTAGCCAAAAAAAATACCTAGTTAAACTTTTTATTTTCTCCGCTTCCATAGCAAGAACGGTGATAGACAGGAGGAATAATGAAGATACTATTTTTGTAGAGAATCGAATTCTCTGCGAAAAAGTATGCGAGAGCACCTGTTTATCTAAATCAGGTAAAAAAGTGCAGTGCTCCAAATACGCACTCGAAAATGGACTTTTGAAATCATACTAAAATACCTGCTAACTGTTATGTTTTTCCATTTGATTTTAGGTCCATTATTTCGCCTCGGAAAGGCATTGTCTCCAGCTAGTCTTCACATAACATCTTTTTTGATGGATTCTTTCAAGTATAGAGAATGGTATAGTACAAATCAAGTCGATTTTCTTGAAATCACTTCAGAAAAACCAGTTTTTAAAAAAAACTAATAAACGATCCAGCTTAAATTTAATGTGCCGAAAAATAAAATGCTGAGTTTCATATTAGTATTTTCAAATGCCAACGTAATCAAACTGTACCATCTAATCATCGTTATAAATTAAAAGGAATCGCCAATTTTAGCACACAAACAAGATATTTCAGAGGCTGTATTTGTCAAAACACTACAATTTAATCCTATGAAGTGGACAAAAATCAGTGGCAAGATAATGAAAAAAATTATGAACATGAAATCGTTTTTACAATTATCGAAAAAGTTGGAGATAAAAAATTATATGTAATAGAAGTTTAACATTGTCAACGATCTGTTGTAAATTTTCATTCTTTAAATATATTTGCGTAGCTAAAAAATTGTTTTCATGAAAGTTAAATAATTTTATAAATAAAATAATCCTGCTCTTTCAATACAAGAAGTGTGGCTTCAGTAATTTATATTTAACTGAAAATAAAGATGAAAAATGATGAGAAAAAACTGTGTAAGTAATTGGATGTCACTGTTCAACTTTTGAATTGGAATAAATTTTTTACACCTTCTTTTTTGTTGCAGATAAATGTAAGTTGCAAAAAAAATCTTCATTTTATTTACGTAGAAATCGCTTTTATTTTCTTATATTTTTTTTTTCTTTTCTCATTTTTCTCTTATTCTTTAAGCCTTGTCATCCCCGGAGTCCCTTGTCTAACTATATATTGAGACTTTTCCTACAGAAAATATTATCATTGTCCTCAGATCTTTTTCACCACATATAACCCACGTAAAATGATAAAATATAGAATCTGAATAGTAGAAAAAACTTCATTTATCATTGAATAACTAAAGAAAAAAATTAATGTTATCATTATACTCTTTATTTGACTTCAATTGATGCGAAAATGATATATGCATTGGTGATATTTTTAATTATTAAAAATTGCCGGAGATGATTCATTTAGCAAGAAGTATATATCGATTAGCGATAAATCAAGCCATAGATAAAAATGATAAATGAAAGTAGGAAGAAAAACGACTATCATTTACAATAGCTTCGATCTTTCCCCTAAGACTTAAGTACATTTTCTTTTTTGCTGACGCTTCTTATTTTTTTTAACTGTCTCAGAATCTGAATCAAAACCACAAAAAATCTTAATTGGTCTTTGTTCTATCATGAATAAAAAATACGACATTCTTTTCTTGTGTAGTAAATTTCATCATAAAAAAATACCAGATCTTTCATTATAATATTTTTCTCCAACTTTTTCAACGATGTTGCTTTTATTATTATGTCTACTACTGCTGTAAACAGCTCCATAAATTGTTAATCATCTTTGAGTTATATAGCATCCATTATTATTTTTCATAACCATTTTCATTACTACTTGTGACAATAACAAAAGCCACAGTAACAAAGAAATAGTGAGTTGTTTACACTCCTCTCAAGAGATGAAGTAGTTCAAAAGCAAAGAAAGTACATAACAGAGAATAGGCTCCAATCGAGCATTTCATCGATGTCTGCTATTGGCAACACCGTTCAAACCTTTTAACTCGTCGACAGTTGGTTTCCTTTCTCTTTTACGCCTTACAGTTTTTATTTGCACCTTCACGGTTACTTTCAAGTCATACTTAATTTTTTTCAACTTTTCTTTCACCTCTAGCTATATTTTATACTTTTTCTTATCATATATTATACATAAAATCCTCCTCTTATTCTCTTCTCTACATTTTTATCTCCTTATTTTCATCAGAAAAAACCATTTTTTACTCTCCACCACTTTTATATTAATAAAAGTCTATTTGTTTCCTTCATTTCATTTTATTTGAATGATAAAAATTCAAATTAAATTGATTTTTATTCACTTACTCGTCTTCTTGCCAATTGCTGATCGAGTCGATGTCTGCAGCCTATAAGACACTCCCATATTCCAGCTCCAGATCGTCCATTTTGATAGTGAGTGCTTCCATTTCCATTTTGATATCGATAATCTTCTTCAGCGAACTCGTAAACATCCAGAGGAAATCTAGAATCATCTGGACTGCCAAGCAAGGCCGTTGCTGAAAGCTGATGGCTGCCAGAACCTCTGGAAAATAATTAAAAGATCAGAAAAAATTTAATCCACTCACTTTTATGGATTTTCTTTTTCATTATTACATGGATTAAATTACACAATATCGGAAAACCTGTTTATCAGGATTGTTTATTGTGCCAATGTTGTTCTGAGTGAAAGGAATGGCTTGTTTAAATGTGATTCTATTGGCCATGAACCAATACAGGTGCTTTCAGAAGCGTCGACATTTGTATAGAGCAATGGAGAAAGGACACTACAACTGAGATATGAGGGTGGAGAATGGAGACAGAGAATAACTTGGGGACTCTGCTTTACAATACAATGAATATTCTGCTGACACGCCTGACGCTCCCCTATAGTGGAGCATAGTACCATCGTCGAGCTCTTGCATTCAAAATTATCACAACTCGCCACAATGTGGGATGCTTCACGCGACCCGATTCTCCGGATGACTAGTTCTTCGATTCCAACCAACAACTACCGTATATCATCCAATATAATCACTTATTATTCCTATTATCTTTACCCTTTTTCAAGCCGATTGTACTAGAAATTTTCATCAACTTCTTCGGTATGTTCCAAACTTTGGTTGAGAAGTGAGTGTATTTGACAATGGACCAGATATTTGTTTGTATGAATGTATAATTATCATTATCAAGCTCTAATTACCATCCCTAACTAAAGATAAAGTTGATTTTATAATATTTTATATCAGTTTTTACTAATGTATTAATAAATTTTCTGATATAATAATCAACTATGTGAGAGCTTTTGTAACATTCAATAGAATTAACTGAAAATAAACTTTTTGCCATGAAATGTGTAATAAATTAAAAATATAATTCTACAGATGAAATAATCAGAGAACATTAATTCTTCTATTTTAGTAATAATTATTGATTTAACTTGTAATTTTCAATTGAAGATAATTATAATAATTCCTTAACATTTTTCGCAAATGATCATCAATAAAAAACACCAATCAATATCTGCTATACAATTTGTACTCTTTGTTATTTTTCAAAAACTTTTTACTGAAGTTTACGACACAATAATACAAAAAAGATTACTAATCAGGAAGTTAATCAGGATATTTATGAAATTAAAACAGTTTTTATCCAAATTTTTTGTCCATGTGGTATGTTAGTTCTGGTTGAGCAAAGAGAATGTATAGATAAAGATAAAGGACTGTTGGCTGATTGCCCAGGAGTCCGAGTTTGTGAACTTGTGGCATTGGCTATTCTAGACACGGGGATGGAATCACGCTTTGAGCCTCTTTTCTCTTCTGTCATTTTCAAGCCTCTGCAATGCGACTGCTGCAGCCTCGAAAGTATCTAATAAATCATATTATGTATTTTTTGTTTAGATACTTTTCGTGAAGGCGGAAACAAATGATAGTTATTAAAGTATCATATAGTAAACTCATCAAAAATATACATCCATAAAATGAACACTCTTACTTTTATTAGTGAATTTTTATATCATGTCGATGTAGAGGATATAATCCTTGAACTATGACGTTAAAAAATCTCTCTTGTTAAAGTATTTTTGTCCGTGGAATAAACTGGACTTTTATGATATGACAGCTCGTTAAATTTACTGTGAGTGTACTCAGAACAAATTCAAGTGTTTAATAAACTTGAAGTGTTTCTTTGTATTACTTAATGTCGCAAAAATGTAAATAAATATTTTTAATTGTGTTTTTAATTTTAAAAAATAACTGCAATATTAAACTGCCATTTTTCGCAAAATTTAAAAGCCACTGAAAAATATTCAACAATTTATTTTAATAAATTAATGAAACTCTCCTAAATTTCAAGTATTTTTTATACTCTCGAATTACTGACGTCAATGAATCAATGTAATACTTTGTAATTAAATTAATTAAAGTTTATTTTAAACTTATTTAAATTTTTTCTTCGATGATATATCACTCAATTAAAACAAAAAAATTTTTTATTAAATTAACAATTTTTTCTATGCTCTTTAATTGGTAAAAAAATGTTGCATAATTCTTCATTGAATTTGTGAACAAACTTTATCTACTTCTTAAGTGTTTTCTGTGCTCTTAATTTATCGACGTCAATGAAAGAATGCAAGACCTATTACTTTAATTAATCAAGTTAATTTTAAGCTTACGTAGATTATCGAAAATATTCTTCAAAATTTCATAAAATTTATTTTAACTAGTTTAATTTATTAACCATTCCATCACAAAGTTCTGCAATTAATATTGAAAATAAATTTTCATTATGCCTTAAAGAGCTTTAAAGGAAAAATCTAATGCTTATCTCCTTTGAAAATCATGTTAAAAGCATAAATTTTTATCTATACACTGATATGTGTAGATAAATGTCACTTAACATTGCAGTGATCTCAAAGTGATTCGTTAACTCTTGTAATAAGAGCAGTTTAATTAATAGGTAAGATGAAATTTAATACAAACCCGAGATAATTCTTGGACGCAACAGACTCCCATGACATGGCTGTACCTCTTCTGCTTTTGTTCCACTCCAACTCGTTCGAATCCTCTTCTTCTCCCTGCGTCCCCCAGTTCCAATCTCATCTCTCTTTAGTGTCATTATCTCCAACACCACTACTACACGTACATGCCACACTTAGGCAATACATGCCAATTTCACTTTTAAATCAACACTTGTCACCACCAAATTTACTTCTTTCTACTTCAATCCACGTTTGTTTTCTATGATTTACTACAACACTTGTTTTATCGTAATGTAAAATAATACTATGATGTACTACTTTTTCCCTAATTCTTATTTTCTTCTCCACGTTTGTAAATTATCTCCAACAAAAATGTGACAATTTCCAGCTTTGAATCACTTGCAAATGTATCCAGCTGACACATAAGTCCCAGATATCATTTTACAGTGCATTCTACCCAGCCTTCGTTTCATTTAAAAATGTGCAAAAATTTTTTCGCTCTACTTTTATTCAAAATGCTTGAAAAAATAACTGAAATAAGAATAAAAATTATTGTTAAAATGATTACAATTCATTTTTAATGGCTGAAAACGAAAAAATTCTGAACGTCTGACTAAAATTTCTCTGTACTACTTGCCTTTCTTCTTATTTATTTTATTTTCAAAAAATGGAAATTTTTATTAAAGATAATGAATATATGCAAGTAATTATACCCTCGTATAAGATAATTTTTTAGCATATTATTGTCTTTTACTATTATTATGATGATTATGACGATACTAACAAAGATATATTTTTGTTTGCAATCCTCTTCTTGTCTTCTTGCTTTAATCACTTCTCTCGTAGCTAAAAGATAGAATTGTCTACTGAGTCGCGTTTCACCTCGTTGCGTTTCACAAATTGTGCTGAGGTTTAATTACTCTGCTTGTTATCACATTTTATCATTTCTTATGAGTACTAATAAAATTTTTCTACTTATTTTAAACAAGAGGTCGTGGTCTCTTTGTTGCATTTCTTTCTTTGCTCTCTTTGCGTTACTTCTTTATTAAGCTTTTTTTTGCCTTAAAAAAAAATATAAATAGCCTTGAGGAATTTGCATCTTATCGCTTACTCTTACAAATCTTGATCACTCAATCTCGTTTTTATTATACTTTTTAATAAATCTATTTATAAATCATCATTATAAATGAAATAATTAAAGTTAATTAAATTTATTTATAATTCAATAAACTGAAAAACAGTTTATCAGGATTAAAGAATTATTTAAAGAGAGTTATTACAAATGAACAAGAAAGAAACGTTTGACTTTATTTTTATACAGAGTCCTTTTTAAATTCACTCAACCTGTCGACTCAATGTTTCACGAAAGCTTTATAATTGGATGTTCATTTGCGAATTTCTAGAGCAAAAATTATACTTTTATAATTCAACATGAAAAAGAAAAATATCAAAAAGAAAAAAAAATTAATTAAAAAAAAAGAATAATAGCGTTATATTCTTTTGTTAATTTCAAGTAAATTGAGCTTAGAATTGCTGAAGCTAGGAAAAATTCCGAGCGAAAGAGTAAGAATAATATTTGGGGCGGGGTTGATGAAACTTTTCGGGCGCCTTTCGCTTACGCTAATTAACTCACTTGCTTTTTTTTCAATATTAAAAACTCCTAATTTTATATTTTAGTATTTCCCTTACTATGATACTGATTCACGAACTAAATAAAAAAAAATATATATACTCACTTATTTATTATTTTATAAAAATATGAATGGTCAATTTATTATTATTTTGATTAAAAAACTTTTTAATGCACTTGAATTTTTAATTTCACTTATTATTAGGACATTTGATTCCTATTATATTTAGCTGTTTAATTAAATCGATTAGAAAATAAAAGAATAATGTGTGAAAGTTTTACGAATTCGTATAAATAGCCGAGAGATCAAGGAACGTAAGTAAATGGTGCGACGGTCGAGGGAGAACTGTCGCGCCAGAGCCGCAGCAGCCCGCAACTTTGCCACCCCTTCTCTCAATTCACCCCTCTTTTCGTCATGGCCTTCTTCTCGGTCAGCCAGAGCTTCGCCTACATCTCGTTATCCACCCTAGGCTACTATCGGTAAACTTCTTAAGCTGTATCTAAGCTTTAAGATATATAGAAACTAAACATCTCGGTTTATCATGAGGCATATGACCTTTGAAGTATCTCCCTGGGGGTGCGACGATATGAGAATACAACCAGAATAAGCATCAGGCTAGTGTTTTGGGTAATTTAAGACCAAGAATACGCTTGACTAACATAAGTGGAACAAGGCACAATTCGTCAGACACACTCTCTTCATCCTCTTAAATAATGCAAATGTGGGAGTAAGGGCTTTTATGAGGTGGATATTTTTTTACTTCATCTGGAGATGAATAAACAAATTCTTTCCAAATCACTTATCGATCTGGACTTATTTGATTGATGTTTTTTTTCGAAATATCCTATGTATGAACTTACTGATTAGTTTATTTAGTTAATTATTAAAAACTTTACAGTTTTTTGGAAAAACCCTTTGGTTGTTTATTGAATTTCCAAAAAAAAAGTTTAAAGTGTAATTTATCAAAAAATGTCAAAGTTAATATATCAGTTAGCAAAAAGTAATTTTTAGCAACACCTTTTTTACTGAAGTTTAATGTTAGTTATATATGGTGTGTATATCTGGTAAAGGTAATTATTAGAAAATGTTTGTTATTATTGGATGAAGAGTACTTTGAAATCAGTTTAATACTGAATGATACAGAAGTTGAGTAAAATTGAATATATACCTGTGAGGTATGATTTTGATGTCTGTTTTCACGTGAGAAAATTCAATTAAGCTCTTAAAGCTAAGTTAGCAATATTTTTCACATGTATTTTGAAAAAAATTATTATTGAATTATCTTTTAACTATTAAGAAAGATTGGTGATTTTTAGTTGTTACAAATTTTATTATCATTAACTACCAACATAGAATGATGTAAGGCTTATAAAAATAAATTGTTACATTAATGTGGTTGATGCATCAAGTTTTAAAAATTCAATTTGGTATTTAAATTGACTGAGAATTATTTTTTTTCACTATTCCATCAAATATTCAATAATGAGGCATTTCAATAGCTTGAGGCGTCAATAAGATTTACCTTGCTGCACGTTTTTATTATTTTCTATTTTATTTTCACCCTCTTCTCTATGTTCTACTTTCTCTTACGTTGATTTTACGTTCAACCAGACACGATGTCGTTCGCGTTATCGACGTCATTCATATCCCCAACGATAAAAGATATCAAATCGTTCCAAGTCCTCAGGCGAAAGGTACAAGGACTAAAAATTCAGAAGATGAAATGAAAGTCTCGAGGCAGCAGATTTTCAAGCCTCCCACAGTAATACTGCACTTGTGAGTGTGGATTTCAACGAAAGAAAAATAAGATTTTTGTTTAGATAGAATGAAGACTTTTAAAGAAATGCTTTCTTTGATAAATGCTCCAAAAATCAGTTGAAAATTTTTTTCTTTCCATTTATCTTCATTCTTTGTTCAACATTCGATCAAATTTCCTCGAAGTACTCTATTTAAATCCAATTATTAAAAAAAAAACTTTTAATTCTTTTGTGTCAATTGATTTTTTATTTAAAAATATTTCTTTTATTGAATTTTTCTTTTTATTTTTACCAAACAATAAAAACAAATTTACATAGCTTAATTTTCTATTAAAATTTATCATTTTCCAATTATATTATTATCTGAATGAACAACGAAATCATTTTAAATATTTTCCGGTACTCAAAAAAGCCAGTGAATTCAATCATAAAAATTGAACAAAATTATAAAAAGACAGATTTGAATGGTTCACTTTTTTTAACGCTATTATCGAAAAATTAAAATTCGTTTCAAGTTTGAATAGTGAGTGTTGAGTAAATTGCTTTATCATTTACTCTACTACATCAACGATTATTTTTCGATCAAAAAATTCCAATTACTCCAATACTGTGCCTATTATATCATGAATCTTGCAAATTACATCAAAATAACTAGATTACACTGCCTGCCATAAGATCAGATAATGTAATGCGATTACGAGCTAATTATGGATGGACGTGCATGAAAATATATTGCTTTTGACATCATATATCTTCTATATCTATTCTACGGTACTACAGAATATATTGCGTCGTGTATAATTATACCAAATAAACCAGTAATGCGTTCAATTGAATTCCTCACAAAAGTATCTGAGGCCATTGCTAAAGCCGTGCTCTATTGTGGTCGAGACTTTGAAGAATGGTCAGATTAAGGGAGTTCTAAAAACTACGTAACTCCTTTTACGTAACTCCTATCGATTGAACGAGACAACTTTTTCTTTTACACTAGGAGATAGGTTCATCGAAAGTCAGACGTTACGTCCTATGCTACTTTGTGTCTCGTGGAAAAGGTCTTGTATGAACCTCGCACGTTTCATCTACATACACTAATGAAAGTTCAGTTCAGTTTAGCCTTTTAAGACAAACATATTCCAACTACTCCGACACATTGTTTGCATCTCTTTATTATACAAAGTTAATATCAGTTTTGTACGAGTAGTAATTTATATTCGATAAACGTTGCTAGAGTTGGAAAGAATGTGCACAAAGAGAAATGGATCTATTGACAATGTAATGCTAATACATCTGTAACATATTTTTTCAATATTCAAGGAGGACTTTTTTGTAATTTAGAAGAAAATTTTATAATGAAATGATCGTTATTTATTATTCAAATACTTGCCGAGAAAACTTGTTGAAGAAAAAAAAAGTTTGTAAAATCGATTTATTCGTATCCAATAATGTATTTGTTGTTTATTTAAAAATAATAAATATGTTCTGTCAGAAATATTATCGTGAGATAAATTTATATAGTGTAAAATTGTTCGGGTATATTCCAATACTTTACAGCAATAATATTTTTTTTTTTTATTCTGAAAAGTAGAAAAAAAAACATTAATTTATGTCTATATTTATTCGTATAATGTTCTGCTGTTTGATAAAAACTTATTGGTTATATAATAGTATTTAGCTGTTGGAAAAAAATACAATCGTCTATTATTTAATGAATGTTAATTAAATCTTTGAAGTTAGTTCGTGATTTATCAAAAAAAATTTTAAGTAGAATTATCTAATTTTGTTCAGACACTTTACCATTGCGGTAGATGAAAGAGTTTGAAACAGTAATAAATGTTTCTAACACAATAAACAATTGTGGTATTTTTAATAAAGAGAATTCAGAATATTATTTGTATAAAAATATTTTCTTTAACTACCTGAGAACAGAAAAGAATGTCATAAAAGTTGTCAGAATGTTTTAATAATTTATATTTTTTCCTGCAACAAAAATATACCACGCAATACTTGGAATCAAATTCAATCTACAGGAGGAAAGTTAGTAAAATGCCGTTGAAAGGATAAATTAAAAGTAGCCTGTATGCTTAGGAAATAAAATCTGGAGAATTAATCTACTGAATGGAGATTAGTAAGAAATCTAGAAGACTTTGAAAAGTAAACTTTTGTTTCCTGATATCCTTGATAGGATTTCACTGGTACGATCAAGAGCATCGAATTCAAGTCCTAGTATCCTAGATCCTTGTCGTGTTGATAGAGTAAGATAGAATGGAACATAAGGGGGAACTAAGGGTCCTATAAAAGAGGACGAGGCATTGGCCCCTCGTGAACTTTCAGCTTTGGCAGATGTAGGTGGGTATTCCTGCTCGCCAAATCCTGGAAGGAAGATGGCAAGTGTGAGGGAATGAGGAAGAGAGGGCATGTGACCTGTTTTCCATCCTCGTCAGGTCGGGGTCTAGCAAGAGTCGCGCGTTCCTGATGCGAGGACGCACGAGTATCACCCGAATAAAGCCGAAAGCTTCATAGAGGTGCAAAAGACGGAGAGAGAAAGCAAAATTGGACTCTCTTGTGTTCTGTGCTATGCTCCACTATATATGTACTGATGCAGCCCGACCACGACCTCGCCAGTACGCTCAACATCCTCTGTCCTTATATCAGGGGTGCGCGAGCGCACCATACCTACTTACTGAAAAATTAAATCTCTCGATCTCTTCTCCACCTTCTTACTTTCAACTTCCACCGACTACAAAGACTCCTGCATTTTTTATCAAAGAAATCTCTCTTTTCTTCGTTTTTTGATAATGTATTCAAGGATTATCTGCAATATTGCTTATCACTACTTCAAAATTCAACAACCGGTGTAATAACATGTCATATTAGTCGTATCATATGCAAGAAGAATTTCTATCCATATTTTAATAATTGATATCTTATCTTTTTTTTCTTTTAAAATAAAATAACAAATTAACATATCTTTTATAAAATATCTTTTTTATTAATGAACACTTAAATTAAAAATATTAAAATTAAATTATTTTTTTAGATTCTTTTTTAAATAATTTTCTCTCAACTTTTTGAATACTTAATGATGAAATAATGAACCTAATCAACAAAAACTATCTTGACCGTTACTAATTCGAGTTTAATTTTTATTTAATAATTGATCTCATTCATTATAATAATATTACTGTAACTATCATTTAAGGATCTATGAAATTACATTTAGATATAATATATTCATAATTAATCATCAGTTACTCTTTAGTAATGTATGAATAGGATAAGTTCATCGTTTAGCAATACAATAAAGTTTCGATTTAAACACTGTTCAATTCATCAATCATCACATTATGAGTTATTATCAAAATTGCTTTCATCGTTTTTATTTAATATCATTCATACAAAGTATTTTTTTGGTTAATTTAATTCTAGTAATCTAGAGTATTTTACAATTGAGGAACAATTTAATTTAACAATATCCCGAATATTTAGCTCTTATTGACTTCCGCATTACAGTGCAGTTAATAATCACAGCAAAATCACTAATGGGAATATTACGGTACAGCTGGTAATAGAGACGAGGTGGTTAATTGGTACCTCCATCTTAACACGTATGATGCAAATAAGAACCCTTAATGAGTCACTAATAAGTGGAATTACATATTCATTTCATTTTATGGAGCTGTTTCTAGTAACTATTTTTTTTCATTAACTATTTTAAAAATTCATAATAGCAAAAATATTTTTACAAACTTTTTTTGCTCAAATACAAAAAAATACGAGAATGCTTTAGAATTTTTATTTTTATAATAAAATTACAGAGGTTCAATAACGTAAATACAATTTAATTCTACAGAATATTTTTCTATAATAAAATCAGTTGAATTTTTGTTTATGCTAAAAATGTTGTCGTTTAGTAACTCTTTAGAATACTGTAGTTAATATTAATTTTATTGAAAAAAATTATATTTAACTAGTAATCCATAGTATGTCATATAAAATACATTTAATTTCATTTTTAGAATCAGCTTTCGTATCATTTGAAATATTTACTCTTTGACATTTTGTAAAGTTAAAAAGATGAGAAGACTTTTCAGAAAAATATACTCTTCTTTTATTTAAAATTTTTTTCGTAGTAGTATGATACTTGGAAAAACCATTAGATAAAAGAGTTCTGTTTTTTTTTATATTCTTTATTTTAATCTTTCATGCAATTCAAGGGTTTAATAAAATAAATTTTTTCTTCTTTTTTCTAAAATAACAAAGTTTAACCCATCCCTTTCTATCAAACTGAAAGATCCTTTTTTACTATAAACGATAAAACTACTGTCAGATTTATTTAATAGTATTAAATTGATGTAAATCCATTTAATTTATTTCCCTCGTCTCAATCCAATTTTTATTCGACTTTTTATTTATTTAAAAAATTCCAGGAAAATGTGCACGTGAGATTGAAATATTATTTCGACGCTGATTTAGTAAAGTATGATGAATTGTTTGTTGTAGAATTTATTTTGAATTGACATAACAAGAGGAGTCAAAAAGACTCGAGTGTTTTATGCTTCGGATAAAATTTAACGCTCGACCCAGTTTTAAAAGCCAATGTATCCCGATATTCCCAATAACTCTGAAAAATTGTTCCCTTCTGTCTTGCATTTGTTCATGCGTAACTGTCGACCAACATTTCTTCTATTTCACTCTTTATATGTATTCTCTTCCATCTTTGCGAATTTTTTAAGGATTTATACTTCTTAAATTCTACTAAAGCTGACAAACGGATCTTTTGGTGCTGTTATTTTACTTCAAAGAAACTTGTCAATTCAATGCTATCACTTTAATGGATTTACTGTTGAAATTTTTCAACTTTATTAATTTAACTTTTTTCCTTTACGATACCAAACTAAATTATAAGAAATTTTGAAGTTTTCTTTTCTTCTTTTTTCGATTGAATTTATAATTAATTTCTACAAAAAAAAAGTTCTCCTAATGAAAATCAATAAACTTGTTAGATTTTGAAAAAAAAAAATATTTCAAATAGTTTAACAGTCATTTGTAAACTGACGTAAAAGAGAGATAGCAGAAGAGAGGTTAAATCGATGTCTGACAGGGTGAATTATTGATGAATGCGAATGATAACGAGATTCGAATATGTGTTGTTAACTCATATGTATGTGCAAAAACATCGTTGAATCAGAGAAGATGTAAAATGCATATTCGAAGTAAAGGGATGGAGAAATTTACGGGTGAATCGTTTGGATGCTCGTGGTTGGTATATGCTCATGTGAGCGTAAGTAGATTAACCACAGTCAAAGTACTCTAGAATTGGCAAGTGCGAAAAGTGGCCGCATAATCTCTTGTTTTAGTTGCTATAAACGTAATCAATACTTCCATGCAACTAAATTCCTATTAAAATTGTTTTCTCTTTAACAATAGTTTCGTATTAACGTTGATTCTCTTTTGAGTTTTTATTATGAGATTATAGTAGGGATTAGCGTTCAAAAAACCCATAAAATAATTGAATTGAAGCCAGAAAAATTGTTCGATAAATGAAAGGAAGCTTTTATTTGTATATATAAAAGATGATGATTAGTTTTTCAATTAAAAGATTAATGAATGATTCCAATTAACACCACTTGAATAGGGGTTTAGTTTATTTAAATAATTAGTGTTAATTAAATTATAATAATAAAAAAAAATATTTACTGATCAAATTATAAGAAATATAAATATCAATGAATAGTTAACTTGTTGCTTGAACAATAAATAAATATTTAGTTTACTGAATTTAATTGTATTTAGTAAATAAATTCTATTGTAATGAAAGATTGACCATGTGTAAAATACATAAAATCGTTTTTTTTTTTTTTTTATTTTGAAAAAATTATTAGTTTACATTTTAACTATCATGTTTTTTTAAGTTTACAATCTTATTTGATTCTGATTACTCTGAATGATGCTGATTTAAATTATTTAATGATAATATTATCAAGTTTGAGAATGAAATAAACTCGTAGTCAGAATTGTGACTTGAATTAATACTAGAAGAGAAATAGATGTAAAAAAGATGTGAACGTGAATAAAGACATATCCTGACTCTTCAAAAAATTAGAGCAAAAACATGATGATTTCTAGTACATACTCAAGTGATAAAAAATGCATTAAAAGTTTTACAGTCTACGTGTACACAGTCTGTCAATATAAAAAAACATCATCAAGTATCTAATTCAAATTACCAGAGTGTATCTTTCATTTTTTTTACGAGGGTATAAAATGCAACGAATTTATCGTTCACCGTTCAACCTTTTTAGCATCGTCAACGCTACTGTATACAACCCCCAAGGTGTCAGTTCGACGAGAACAATCACATGACATACAAGCTATAAAATTGAGAAAAAAAACTCGATTTTCAAACTAAATTTATTTATGGTTATTTTTTTATTTAAATTTATGCACTTTTTTCTTTTGACATTCTTATGAGACTAAATTTATTCAACGAAAATTATTAAAAAAAAAAATGTCAATCATGGGTATAAAAAAGAGATAATTCTTTATTTATTAAAAAATATTCAAACATAATTCTAAAACTTGATATTTGTTCAGCTAAGATTTCAATTAATAAATGTTATTATAAAATCTGATGTAATCAAATAGATTAAATGAAATAATATTCTTCAACAAAATAGAATAAAAAAATACAAGATTCCAGAAAACTATCGGAAAAAATCAACATTAATTTCCTAATGATTGGCGTGTGACGATAACCATTAGCAATGTACATCTCCAAGCTGAGTTTTCCGTCTCTTGTCTTTTGGATTGTTGCCAAGATAATTTTAGATTTTATTCGACGCTCAATAGACCATTCTAATTCCCCGAATCTGTGGTGTACACCTTCCCAATTGACGTTGTATTTACATTTGAGGAGTTTATCATCATGAACAGAAAGAGGAAAACTTTTTCCTCTACACAAAAAAATAAACTACTCCTACTAGGACTTCACACTAATAAATTCTATAAAACAAAATGAATGAGTGCAAAAAATACTGATGTTAATGCTAATTTATTTTTAAACATTGCTTGACAAATTTTCATTGAAAATGTCATGCAATTAGTAATGAAACCTCAGAGAGGTGAATGCAAGTAGTTTAGTTCGACTGTTAGCTCCATTGAGTGGAGTTAGTGAGCTGAGAAACGTTTGAAAGTGAATCAGTAAAAGAGTAGGTAGTGCTAATTAATGATAAAAGACCCAACCCATGTAGGAAATTTTGCCAAACTCATGCATCTATGACAAGGTAGTAGGCGGAGTTTATCATGGGTCCGAAGACATTTTCTCGTATTGCAATTGGCCGGGAATTTTAAAAATAGTCAAGACTGGGCTGTGACTGTGACACATGTAACACGTAAATATCCAAACGCATGTCTCCGTGGTCTGGGGTGCCAAGACATCTTTTGAGAGGGAGAAGAGAGTTTGAGATGTGAGAAAGAGACCATGTGCCATCAGACGGAGATATTACCCCAAGATGCTTACTAACTTTTCACTCTGATCTCTAACGTCGGACTTAAAACACATGCGTATAAAATCTAGTGACATTTTAATTCATTTTTTTCATTTTTATCATTATTTTTTACACTAAAATTAACACTATTTACAACTTTTAACAATCATATTCTAAACATTATTTATGTATACAGTTGTTCTTATTTTCAATCAATGGTTAACTAATTAATTCAACAAGTGCAGAGTAAATAGATAATAGGTGATCAACTAGTGTCTTGGATAGTGCCTTAAAATATGTGCTGTGTTGAATAAGTTGATAAAAAGAAATCTAGTGTTATTAATTAGAAGTAAAGATAATTTTTTTAAAGCCTTTTTATTGACATCTATACATTTATAAGTGAAATGATGACCCTGATGACAGACGTAGGAGTTTATCCCTACGAAGCTAGACTATCATATGAAAGTTATCATCCACATCGTCATCGGCATTTTTATAGCAACACCGATACTGGATATTTGCAGAGCTATGTATCGGAAAGAGATGAACATCCATCAAGAACTCGAAGTGTCGATAGTGTAACTTCACCAGAAAGTATTACTTCTGGCCACTATCGACATGATAATCTTATCAGGTTTGCTCAATTTTTATTTCATTTGAACTTCTGATAGTTCATTAATAATTTTAGCATAGCCATCATTCACTCTATGGATTTTTAATTTCAACTTTTTTAAGTTTAAAATTTTATCATCATTTAACAGACATAACTATTATGTTATTTAAATTTTTTTAATAAGAAAAAGTTGAGAAATAATGAAAAAAGAGACTTGGTTAAAGAATAATTGAATTTTTTTCTTTTAAATTTATTCACTAATTTGGTTCTTGTTCTCTATTACGTCAAATAAGGTTTCAGAATAATAATGAATAATTTCCAACAATATTATACCTAGAAGAAGCTAAGTTTAATATTTAAACTACTAAGACAGTAGACGTAATGAATAGAGCATTTCAAAAATTCATTTAGTTGGCAAAAAATTCATTCTATCAAGTAAAGTAATAAGAAAGAAATAAGGAAGCTACACATGTCTTTTTCTTGGCCTTAGTAGCATAGGGTTGACACATTTATCGGGACGGTAGCAGAAGTAGGATTGAAAGTCTCACAAAGTGGGGATGAAGTTGATGTCCAACGTCAAGAAGTGACGATTACTTTATTGGCCTTTAAAACGTTTTCACTTGATACATATATAAAACATAGTCCTTGCATTTATCTATCTACTTATCTCATTAGTTTAACATAGCTACAAACTACGTAGGCAATTTATTAATAAATTAATTAATTATTTCATGACTTATAGCCTGAATTAATTTCCTAAATTATTTAGTAAAGAGATATAAAATAAATTAGAATATCAAATATAAAAAAAAAATTCATGATGTTTTAGATCACAATTCCGTTACATCCCAGACTCAGATGATGCGTCGTCAGTGGTATCAGCCGACGCATCAGCAGATCCAGAGTCAGCATCTGCCGATGGCGATGAGACTAATGAAAGTGAAGGTGTTGAACATGTTCCTCATCCACACGTTTTGGATACCAGTTCACCACATGGACCTCGAAGGTGTCTTTTGTGGGCTTGTAAAGCTTGCAAGAAAAAAACTGTCACTGTTGACAGAAGAAAAGCTGCCACATTACGTGAACGAAGACGTCTCAGAAAGGTTGGTAATACTTTTTCTGTTTTATAACAAGAAAGATAATTTCAAAGATCAAAATTTCTTGTTACCTCCATGGACAAAGATGAATCTTCTCAAAAGTCAGAGTACTAATAAATTTTATTACTTTTGAGTCGATTTAGTAATAGTTTTTTTTGCAAAGTTCCAAGCTAGCATTATTAAATCTCATAACTTCTGCGTGAATGCCATATTTAGAAACAACATACTCACGTCATTTCATTCTGCAGCTTTCAATAGGCCTTATTACATATCAATCTGGAATAGTCCTTAAATAGTGATGATTATTCGTCCAGAATAGAGCACTAGTCAATCACAGATTTTTAATTGATCAGCTAAGTCAATTAAAAAGCAGGATGAGTGCCAGATGATGTTGACCCAATAATTTTATGTCGATTTTCGTGAGATTATTCGGATGTTTTAAGATTTCCTGTTCCTTATAAGATACACGATGTTTTCTGGCAAAGTAGCTTTGTATGCCAAATCACCAGTAGCATTTCAACTTTGTCTTGCTGAACAAAATAGAATGTCTAGCTTTATTCATCTAATGTTCTTCTATAATTAGTTGTGAATAATTGACATCAGCATTGACAAAATTATTGATATTTATTTAAAGCACTTTATATAAGCCATTCACAAAATATATTAGCCTATTATTACTTTAAAAAAAAAACTAAATAATTGTTGATGAGATTTTGAAGATTATCTTGATAGGATTATGCTTTTCATCACCAAAACCTAAGTACAACAATATCAGTTGAATGTAACCTGATGATAAGATAGAGTAACCATTTATAAGAACTATACTAAGATGTCTTTATCATAGTACTTGATAAGTAAAGTATCATCGAAGTATTTGAACAGTAGCAGGATGGTCTAAATAGAACATTTCCCAGGATCTTCTGGATCCTTCTAGCGTAGTTTTCATAGTGGCTTATCTGAAGTTTAGCATTTAGTATTTATCTACAAACTTGTAGAGTAGTAATCTCAAAAGTTTTTTCAAGTTACTTGTGATGATATTTTATTTATTTAGAATAATGTCAACTTCTCTGATGATTAATATTTGAAAGTTACTTTAGTATTTATTGAAGTGCCCTTTGATATTTGAAAATTCATTTACCATTGTTGATGAAAACTCTAGAGAAGGGCTTGAACAGATTCAATTCTAAGAGAAGTTATTGTTAGATTAAAGTTCTGCTTGATTGTTTGCTTTAGTCAAGAATGTCTCGTTCTGAACGAAAAAGCAACATTTGCCTAGATATTCAATTGGAATTCTCAATTTACGTAAAATGTGATATTAAAGAAACTCTTATGCTTGATTCCTGATTTTACAATAATTAAAATTTGATCTAGGGATTATTTTTTTAGATTCTGAGAAAAACAGCTTATTCAGTAGTTATTACTTTAGGATTATCCGAATCTTTGTTGATCTTTGATTCATGGAGATTTTTTTTAAGGCTTTAAGCGTAATAAAAAGGTGGAAAAGGTTTTTTAATTTTATAAATATGATTCAGCAAATGATCTTATAATGTAATTTTTACTTTTTTATAAATAAATCAGACAGCTGATCAGATCGATCAGACTGTAGTAACAGTTAAAAGCCCAACTTTGATTGAACCCATGAGGCTACTAGCTGTCAATTCCAATTTAATTAAAACAAACTACAAGTCAGCTGACCCTGAAGGGTTGAACTCAGAACTTCTCGTATGGGAATTAAACTTCACGGACAATATCTGCCAGAGAATAATTTGATGAGTTATGAAAACCAAAGCTTCATCGATTACTTTACTCGAAAAAAATTGCTTTTTATAAAAATAGCGAAAACAATTTTTAAAAGAAAATGAATTTTTTAAATTCTACTCTTCTCACGTGATCTAATATTTAAATTCAAAAAATCTATCCTTTAGCAATATTATTATACTTTTTAATAAAGAAAGTCATAAATTTTAGGTAAACATTGACTTTAGTGGAGATATGAAATGAATTTGCTTTGTCTGACTTTGATAATTTTAGTAAAGTATTTGAAGTTTTCACAAACTATTTTTACTATAATAAAAGTCATTTTCATTTTTACAGACAAGATAGATTCTGCAGAATTTTATTTGAAAAAGTTGATTTATTTTATTCTTACTTTTAAAATTCATCCAAGTTTCAAGATCTTTAAAAGAACCAATCAATAACTAACTTCAAATACTAAATTTATGAACTTACCAATTTGATGTAAATAAAAACTTCCATTCAGTTTATTTAATAAAGTAAAATTGCAAAATAGATTTTCATAAGGTTTAAAATACTTCTGATTCCTTTGATTAAAGGCAGTGGAACTTTGTAGCATTCTACTGAGATCTGAAACTATATAAAATGATAAATTTAGTCGACTGTACTCTTTTTGACATTGTTCTATACACTATCTAACTTGTTAATTAGATCGTATCAAAAGTTTAGTAGTGCTGTATGTTGCTGTTAAAGGTAGTTTTAATTGAATTTCCGTTTAAATTGATGAGATTCCAGTAGTCTCAATGACATTGATTTCATCTGCTTGAAATTTGTCAATGTATTGAATACTAATGTCTATATACTTGATGCTTGTTTAATTCAATAAATAATTGAGTAATTAATATTTAGGTGAATGAAGCTTTTGAAGTACTCAAGAGACGAACCAGCAACAATCCAAACCAGCGATTGCCTAAGGTAGAGATTTTGAGAAACGCCATTGAGTATATCGAAAGCCTTGAGGCTCTTCTTCAAGGTAATCGGTCGTCAGGAGGTAACTCAAACCACGTCACTGCGGATAATGTGGTAAGTAAACTCATTATTCAATTTCTCGTTGATTTATTCAGCTTACGTTATGTTCAAGTGACTAAAAAAATAGAAAAAAAAATTATCTGCATTTTTGTTCACGGCAAAGTTGAAATAAGCTCATGATCTAAAAGTATAAAAATCTAAAAGCGTTTTTAGAGTATTCGATAATGGTTTCAACTTCTACCAACAAATTCTAGGGATATTTCATTGTAAAAGAAAAATCCTCTCTTTTGGACTTCTGTATGCACGTCACGACTCGATTATTGCACTAACCAAGAACGACCAATGCTAATACCTAAACTTTGGAGAAACTTTGTTATTAATTGCATCTAATTTCTTCCAGTAAAATTGTTGGATTTTACTAAAAAAATGGCATTATTGGATCAAGAATAATCATATTTTTGATCATAATATTATTAAATAAAATAATAATACTTGTACAACATAACACGAATGATAGCAGGATAGATCTACCGCATTTCTGTCTTTATACTGCCACCATTCTGGATCCATCCTGCTCTTATCTTGTCTTCGTTCGTGTTATGATATACACGTGTTATTTTTTTATTGAAAATATTATGATCAAGAATGCAAGTATTGTCGATCCGAAAATATGATTTTGTCAGTGATTGTATTAATAATGTATTCAAGTCAGTGTATCACGATAATACTTCGTTTATTGTATTAATCAACTCTCTCGAGATACTTCAAACACTTTGATGTATTTATATATGTGTATATATTTTGAATAAGCTTCTGAATAGTTTACAGTAGAGGAAGCAATTCTTTTGATGAAATTGTAGTTTATAAACGCTTGAGAAAGTTTTTAAAATATATCAAAGCTCGGGAGAGTAATTTTTTTTTAAACGATATATTTTTGAAGATAATCTTTTATAAATGAATATGTTAGTTTTATAACAAGAATGAAATTTAGCTTGACAAACTTTTGAAACTATTTGGCCCGGTATTTTTAATTATATAAAATATTTGACAAATTTTTATCAACAGTTTTAAAAGATGATGAAAAATTTTTTATCGAAAATAATATTTTATTTAAAAGATTGCTAATTAACTTGACTGAACTCAACTTTTTTGTAATTTATTTTCTCATGACTTTTTATTCAAGTATTTTTTTGTGTATTACAAAATAATGTTTAATTATTTATCTTATTTTTATTTTCATTGATGAAAATCTATTTTTATCATATCATAAAAAAAAATTTGTGTACATTTTTAGATACTTGTTGTAAATAAATCATTATGAAAATATTTAGCAGTCTTAATTTTGTAACAATGATAAACGATAGAACCACAGAAGAATTCGCGGTCGTTTAATATTTTTCAATTTGTGTATAACACATCAAAAAGTTGGAGGCTTTTATTTTGATCTTGACAGATGGTTCACACTTTCGACAAATTCCATGACTTAGAGTAACTAAGAAGTGATATAAACACCTGAATAAATGAAGAGTTGAGGCAAGTTTCAAGTAAATGCGGCACGAGATGAATCTATTCATTTGTCGGTTTCCGACAACCCGACACGGACGACAGGTTCATGTAAACAGAATACCACTCGGAGGATTCTTAAGCCCACGATGCTTTCTACTTTCTCTATATCATCGGATATACGGGGATTACTGTAGTTGAGTCTTCATCTAATAAATATTCGTACTTTAGTGATAGCAAATAAACGAGCAAGAAAAAAAAATTTTAGTCTACTGGAAAATAAATATAAAAACAAGAAAAAGTGAAGAATTAAGAGAAAATAGCTTAAAAAAATCTTTAAAAACTTCCCAGGAGTCCTTTTTTTTTGGTCATGTCATTTTTTTTATCCACTTAATCTTCCAATACTGACCCCCGCAGTGTTGTTGGTGACTCTAAAAATTTTTCTTACGTCTTTTTTCAAAGTTAATACACGTGTTAGACACGTGGACCACATACCTCTGTTACTTTCTCTTAAAAAAATTTTTTTTTTCCTCTTTATGTCCTTAGATGTCTCATTTTTTACTTTTATACTTTTTAGATTGAAACTAAAAAGTTTGATATCTCATCAATCATACGACAACAAATACAATAGTCGTAAAATATTCTATTATTTTGTGTAAATTGATTGAATTTTTTTTACAACGCAAGTGGTAGTGGTATAAACGATGGTTTGATGAATAGCCTCAAGCTTTGACGTAAATTGAACATGTCAGTATTGCTTGTCAACATGATACTGCACTGAATTTATTAAATCATATACAAAATAACAATAAAAAAACTACCGGCTGTAATTTTTTCAAATCATATTCCCTCTTCGACGTAAAACGGTTCAATTTATGGTGGTCAAGAGATGACAAGTTTATTGTATAGTATTTAATGTAACGTTCTAAGCATACATATAAAAAAAAAAATAATAAGTCAACAACATCAGAAAAATAAGATTTTTGCGTAAGGCTCACACACTTTTGCTCTTGGTGATTTCGCACTGGGCGGGCGACGGTGGCATTCTTCCTGTGGGGATTACACAATGAAATATATTTCCCTTTCGTATCTTTCTCTCCTATTTTCACGTACACTCGTCAACGACAGTTATCTCTTTCACTCTTGTCTGCTAGTAATGTTCAACTCGCTAAATATAACTCTGCGATGCCACAGATCCAAGCGAAACGATAAATCACGATGCGACTGCGCGGAGAAAAATTCCTCTAATTTGTGCGAGCACCCTCTTGACTTTTCGTGAGAAAAAAGTTATCTCAAATGCAGAGACGAAAAATAAACATTAGATCGGAGTAGCTATGGACCTGTTGAAGTCTCGAGAACTCGCGAAAAAAATTTATTGAAACAACAATGAAAAACTTGCAAGATAAAAAAGGAATACTAGGGAATAATTATCGTTTTTTATTGGAAATAAAATGTCTATGAAATATTTGAAAACTTTTTTGGATCAATTTGCTCTTTTTTATGACCAGGAAGAGAGAGATACGAAAATACACTTAAATAAAATAATGTAATTTTATATCAAAATAATAATTTATTAATTTAATCACAGCAATTAAAAATACATTTTTAAATGCAGGGGAAAGGAGGGTAAAGTAGAATAAGGAGGCAAAGTAAAACGTTTGAGAAAATGTACTAATTTATTAAAATAAGTTTAAAATCACTTATTGCATGTTTTACTTATTAATTATTCAATTTATTAATATATTTAAAACTATTAAAATTTTTTAATATATTAGTTACTTTGTTGATTTTCGTTTTTCTTGGTGCTCTACTTTACCTCACCTCCCCCTAATTAAATTATATATTTATTTTAATTGTTCCAAAAATTAATATTATCATGATTAAATAATAATTATTATTCTATCAATAAAATAAACAAAGTTAATTAGATATGAAATCTTATATACAATGCTCTAGATGAATGTTTCAAAGATAAATATTAGTGGCAACAGGTAATTACATCACCTAAAGCACAGTTATTGTTTACATCAACATTAGTCTGGAGTTGATGAGGGAATTTTTGGACAAAGAAGCCAATAAAATAGATATAAAGCAAGTGTAATGTGTCAATGGACCTGTTGGCATGTTCTTTGGGCATAGGTTCCTAAGAAAAATATTGGGTGAAAAGTCCAAAAGCTGGAAAATACGAGGAGGTGATGATCAAGCCGGAGGCAAAGAAATAAGGTCGAGAGTAGCAGACGAAGTAGAGTCTATCTCGCTTTTTCTTTGTGGATCTCAGGCGTTTTTAGACCATATATCACCCGTGGACCTCAAAAGAGTGTCGAGTATCTTCAACGATACACTGGAGTCCACGTGCTATCTGCAAGCGCAAACATTGTGCTTATTTAAAGCCAGTATCTCACCCACAGTATCGTTAAGTCAGTGAGCTTTACGATAAAAGCTTTAGAGTAGCTTTCCAACTGTGACAAGAAAAAGAAAAATACAATAAATAAAATTAAGTAGAAAATAAAAGACTTTTTAGGATTCCCCATCTGATCTTGCGTGTCGGTCGCGTGCCTGTCACGCCGTGCTTCCAAGAGGTCCATTAAAAATCGTTAAAATTCCCCTCTTTTACAAATTTAAACGCGTAAACGCATCACTCGATATTTAGGTGAAGTGTTGATTTCCTTTTTCTTCAAATATTACAGTTATAAAAAAAATTATTTCCTTTCAGTAAATTGAGGGGAGATTGGAGCAACATAGGGACACTAACAAATGATGTTTACTTCAATGCTTTTAATAACACATTTTTATAGCCCTCTACTAGAGGAAAAATTACATTTAAGAAATAAATGGAAAGCCGACAGAAAAAAATTTGCTATATGGAGCAGCCTTTTAATTTTTGGAGCACTCTATTTTACCTGGGGTACCCCATAGTGCCTTGGTTTACCTGGTTATTTAATAACTATTCGACAACAAATATAAATGTTTTGATTGTTTTGTATTAATAATTATTCTAATATTATTCATATATTGAGCATGATAAATTTTCACATAAATATTCATTGATAAATAATGTAAAACAACTCAATGTATCGATAGGAAATTGTTTATTTGATTAAATTTTATTTTTTTTGTGAAAAAGATATTAATTTTAATTTATTTTTGATCGATTTTTATTTTATTCATGTAGGATCCACTTGTCAGTGAAAATTTCAGTTGTTTTTACAAAAGATCATTAATAATCCTCTCCACACATTTTATCGACCTAAAAGCTCATCAATCAAATTCAAAATGAAGGTCCAAAAATTTATTTGAATAGCAATAAAGTAAATAAAAAACAGTATCTATCAAAATGCGGAACGTTTTACGAGTTTCATGAGACTATTACAATATTATAATGCTACACAGGTGGAACAATTTTAATCCTAGAGGATTTTAAAAAATTGTGCAATTTTTATCAAACAGATGGAGTCTGTCGGTCTCTTTATTGTGATCACTGATGGTCACAGAATATACTTCTGAATTTTATCACGTTCTAAGTTACGTCACGTACATATGAGAAAGACTCTTTTGACTTTTTTTCTCTAACTTTATTTTTTGTCAACAACGACCTAACGTTTTCGTTCATACAACTCTTTTTTCCAACCACCAGACGGAAATAGAAGAGTATGAAGCAGCAATCTCGCGACCACCACATAGAATTGAATCAAGAATTGAAAATAGAGTTGAAAAATGCCATTATCAAAAGAGTAATTTTCTATTCGATAAAGTCGATAAAGAGTGAACTTTACGATGGAAGTGTCTGCAAAAGAATATCTCACATGTTCCAATCAATAATTTCATCAAGTTACACACATTCTTGAAGAGAAACTTTGATTAAAAATTTTGCACCTCAAGCAAATCAGTTAAAAATTTCTTAAGAAGTTTATATCTTTTCAAAAAAAATTTTAAAATCGATAAAAATAGGGTAAAATAATTTTAATTAAAAAGTATCTTTTTGAAATGCTAATATATTTTTTTTACTATCACATGACGGAGTTCTAATCATACCATATATGGTGATGATTCACTAAAAATAGTATTTAGAGTCATCAGGAGAAAGAAGAAATAAAAAAAATAATAATATATAATTTAGAAATAATAAAATATATCAGTTTGTTTTACCTTCTTGTACCTTATATAAATCATTTTTTTATTATTTTAACGAAGCTTTTAAAGTCCTGTAACGAGGCCAATGATCTGTTGATTTATCGGTCACTTTAGTTATTCTAGAAACAAATCACATTTACGATATATTTTATTTTTTTAATAAAAAATTACCTTCGCCCACACTTTTCATTCGTTTTTTTCTCATTCTCTCATCTAACTTTCTTGGCTTTCAACAATCTATTTTTTACTCTGATGTTAAAAAATGATAATTTCATGTTTTGATCTTTTTTGTACTTAATAATTATTTATTTTTAAGTAGTAGACAAGATTTAATATCTATAACATTTTTTTTTCTTTTTATACACTAGTGTAGGAAGTTAATAAAATAAAATGAAAAATTTATATGAAAAAATAATGACTGAATATCCTCTAGCGATCATTATTATAAGTGTTGGAAATAATTTTCATCCGAAAGCCATAACACTTCAACCATGAGTAGGAGATATAATTTATATTGAGTGAGACATTTAATGGGGTCGACACATTATCCTTCTGGGTTTATGATGTTTGCCGGACGCGAGGCATGAATTGACGAAAACAAAAAATCGCGACATTCTGACGCCTTTTTATGATGACTAAATGCACATTGATTACGTTGTTACATCAAAATAATATTCATAAACATCCTGTCAACCTCATCATCATTATCATCATCATTAAATTTGAATTAATTATTCATTAAAAATAATTGAACAAATCTTTTTTTTTGTTAAATAAACTTATTACTCAAATTTAATATTAAATTGGATGAATAATAGATAAGCATCAAGATGAAATAAGAATACTCAGTGAATGTCAAAAAGATAAATAGAAATATTAGCAGTGAAAACAAGCTAGCATAAATTTATTGACTGATTTGTTGATGTTATCACAATATATTTTCTCAATTTATGAAGGTAGACTATAAAATGGTAGATTGCAGACTATTTAATAGTGACATAAATTGCAGTTGCTAACCACCGATAAATAGAATCATTAAGAGATATACCCAAGAATACAAAATATACTTGAGTTTGTCTTTAAAATAACTGTCACTCTTCCGAATAAATAGTCCATAATTGTGTATGTAGTAGAATGAGTACAAGTCCTAGGAATTCAAACTCAACAAAGTACGAAATCCCTCAACAAACTTGAGTAGACTTTGAGTTTCAAGTAGTTTAAATACCACAGAAATTAATGTTTTTCATGTAAAGATAACAAAGGTGAATAGCTAGGCAAACTATGTGTCACTTGACTGGCTCTAAATTGCTTCAATTTAAGATGAATGACAATGAAAAAGGTTTAATGTTCATTGTCAAGATATCTACTATTTTTTTTTTTGTACCTTTTTTCATTAATTATTTCCTAATGACACAGGCAAATTATTAACAAAATAATTAAAAATAAATTCAGCTTCAATAAAATATAGAACAGTGAATTAGAATTTTTTTTTTTTTAATTAATTGAAAAATGTGTAAAACGATGAATAATTGAATAAACCACAAAGAGAATTTATTGGATTTGGTTTATTTAAATTACATTCATACTAGATCCTGCACAAATTTAACCATTTTCTGTATGTTCCACACACGACGTACCGACGGAATCGAATGTAGAAGAGCTTAGCGAAGAGACTACTTCGAAGCAATTGCAATTCTGGAATAATCAGGTCGTAGTAAATTACTCGATAGAAGGCCAGAGTTCGGATTAGTCCAATGGAACTGTTACTCTTGTTTATATCGATCAAAAATGCAATCTATTCCATATGTCATTATTCAACACACTTATATCTGTTTCTGTGGATGACTAATTGAAGCAATTAATGAACTAGAAAAATCATTAATCTTATCCTCAGTAACTGAAGTAAAAAATCTAATGGGAAAAGTTTCATTAAGATTTGCCTAAGTATTTAATAATAATCATCATTTACATGACATCTTGATTCTTGATATTTTCTTAATTAATTTTATTCTGTAATTGCTAAAGAAATATAAGAAAATATATTAATTAATTTGATTGAAGAGAAAAAATTTTTTTGCTGAGTAAGAAGCTACTTTTTTTATTCACTTGATCAATCATTAAAACTCATTAGTTTATAATTCGATCAATAAAAAAAATTTATCATCAATTTTTCAGAATAGTGAATCAACACAGTACGTGACAGATAGACTACGTCAGTTCTCCGATCCATTGGCAAGGTTTCAACCGATAAATGGTGAGTAAAAGCATCATTTAATATTCAATATTTATTTAATTCTCATTAGCATAGAATTGGAGATGAAAAAAAAATGAAGAAAAATATACAGAGCTGATATTGACGTTTGCCTGCTTCTTGCACTTACATAGAAGAAGCTTCTATACTTTTTTTTCACTTCCCAACGTCTGTTATCGCTCCTTGACGAATATTGATGATGGCCTTCTTCATCCCTTTTCCTCTCAAACTTCCGTACGCTCTTCTGAATTTTCTACGGAAAATTTCTCATCGTTTTTTTTTCTTTCTCAGTCTTCTTCATTTTTGTACAGCATCTTACTCACGTTCCCATCTAATGACTCTAAAACTGAGCTTTTTTTTTGGATTTTTCGGTTTTAACGACCCTTTCAAAAAGTATATTAAACTAAATATTCTTTCATTCTAGTTGGTTTCTTTGTATTTGAAACACAAAAAAAAATAATAACTCTCCATGATACTTTTTAACTTCTGTCTCTTAAACACTACTGACATCTTAATGAAGCACGATTAATCAAATAATCTGTGGATATTAGGCGGAAATCCACTGAGAGCGACATTCTTGAGATTTCAATTAGTCTATTCCGAACATTCAAGGGTGAAACCAATGAGATTGGACTCGTTAATTGAATTAGAATCTCATCTCCTCTTATTATTGACTTTAATACCACATTTCGGTAAGTGGAAATTAAATATAATGCACAAACTTCCAAGACATCTTTGATTCAAGTTTGTCACCGAGTTTAAGATTCAATAATCTTCAAGTTTGTTCAAAGAAAATGTTTAATGACTGGAATGTAATTATTCAGAGTTTAATTGACAATAACCCATCATTAAGTTCTGGAATTGATGATAATTGAATTGTATTAAATAGTTTGAGATTCAATGTTTATTGTTATCATCATTAATAATAATAATAATAATACAAGATAAAAATAAATAGATATCTATTTGTGTTAAAGTTCTGCCAAATGATGTATTTTACTTACTGCAGTATATCAGCAAAATAATTTCATGCCACGTGCAGTTGTCCCAGCGCCCGGATCATGATCTTCTTTTTTGCCAAGTTGCCACTATCCTACACGTGGTCTCGTTCATGTCTACTGACAGGGTGGGAAAAAATAGTGAGCATCTGGTTATCAAAACTGCAAGGAGAAGCAAAAGTTTGGTGCATCTGGATGGTAATGCACAGGGTTACTGACCGTTTTTTGCACCCGACACTTTCCCACTGTTGTATTTTACGTACCCGTATTATTCATGTCTTCGATTGAAGTGGTTTTAGCTTTGTGCTTTCATTAAATACAAGACCAATCAATTTAACTGTTCAACTAGTTTCGTAAGATACTCAGGCGATACTCATTACAGTTCACTTGTGCTAGCAATCAAGTGGAAGGTGTATTGTTCCATAAAGTTTACTAAATTGGAAAATATGTTTTAATTGAAAGGAAGAAATTCAATGAAGAATCAGTGAGATGCAACGTAAAAATAATTGAAAAATATCATTATGATGTTGAATATTTTACACCTAGAAGTTCACATGGTTGGATTTTAATTTTATTGAGGTAAATCTTATTTAAGTGAAATCATGTTTGGACCTTTGTGCATAATAAATAAAGTCCTTCGTTAGTAGATAAGCTTGAGCTCTCTAGATTTTATGGATATCAAAATTACAATATGTTAGCTTGCAGTTTAATATGCAACGATGCATTGGGTGAAACGTTAAAGAGAAAAAGCTATAACGAATGTCAAACTAACTGAGACTGCTGGAAATAAATTTCACATCTTTATATTTTCCTATATTTTACATACTTGAAGATCTTTTCAATTTAAAATAAACATTTATTTAATTTAAAAAAAAATAAAACAATTAATTTAACATCGTTAATGTGTGATTATAAATCTAAAAACGTGACATTTCATTATAGATTGTAGTATATTTATCCAAGAATGAGTAAAAATAATGTATAAATTTGTTTAGAGCTTAATTCATTGATTCAAAAAGACATTCTGTTAAAATATTTTCTTTCCTGTTACATTGTAGAGTATTTTTAAGTAGATTAATGCTGGACATGAGACGGAGCATTAAGCAGATCGGTATTAATGAGTTTTGTCACCCCCGAGTGGCACTCAGTTCCTATTTGGTTACACTCATCCGTCTATAGATAGCCCACCCGTGAGTTCTACTCGGTCCTCTCTCTTTTCTCCTCTCCCCAATGAGAAATATATGTACTCTGGATAATCCACCTTAAAAACAAAACGGCTCCTCATGTCAGTAATTTATCTGCATTTATTTTCATTTATAAATTTTTTTTTTCTATCGTCTCAACTCTTGCAAGTTTTACATGAAAACTGATAAATTAATTGTAATCTCTTGAGAGTAAAGTTATTCATAACAATATTTTACAACTCTCTGTTTTATATTTCTTTTCTTCAATATTACATCAACAAGGGAAATATGCAAGCTTTTTAACCACATGGTTAGCAAGGTATATACCATTGGATAAATAATTATTCGTAATATAACCCAACACTAGGGAGTTTTTGGCCTGATTTCCCTAACTTGGCAGTGAAAAATCATAAACTTGCATTATTTTATTTTATTCCTTGTTTCCTGTGGTTTACATTGCTGTTATCATTCCATAACATTGATAAATTAAAGTCATAAATATTCACCAGGTAATTAAAAAAATTTCTCAATTAAACATATCTCGGAATAATTTAATTAATTCAACCACACAAAAAAATGATAAATTTAAATAACAAAAATTTTTTATTCAAGTATTAATAAAGAAATATGGTTGGAGTATTAAAAAGCTTAAATATATCCTGGTGAGATGTAGATAAAAATAAAAAAAGACCAAGAAAAATCAATTACCTCAGTATAATGAATGAAAAAGATATTACATGACTAAAAGTTAAATATAACCTACGTGATCAGAATCTAGAAATTCCTACAAAAGTGATAGTCAAAAGAAACAAATAAAAAGAGCGATTAAGAGTGTGGGAAGGAGAGAAGATATCATCTAAGAAAGCCGTCGGATTATTGCTTCACGCTACGTTAACCAACGTCGTATATAACATACCCTTAGTATCTCATAAACTGATATAAAAGAACATAATTAAACTACTCCTATGACATTGGTCAATATCGACCTAAAACTTATCATTAATCATGATCAATAATAATCACTATTTATTCCCCATCTTAGTAAATATTTATTGATGGCCAATTGATTATCTCCAAAATTCTTTCTTAAAAGCTCTGAAATCATTTTTTTCAATTCGAGATCTAACTCTCCCCATAATTTGATTAATTCTGTCATTATTTTAGTAAGTGTAGGACTTATTTATTAATTAATTAGTTTAATCAATAACTGATAATTTATTGGATTACATTGAATTTAATTTCATGTAATAAATGCAGATAAATGAAATTGAAGATCGAAAAATTGATCACTTTAAAAATAGAATAAAACAAGCAATTTCTCGCTCGTGTAAACAATGTCGATCGAATTATTGCACGATAACGAGTGAGCAATTCGTTGGGTGATAATAAATTACACTTTTATTTCCATTAAACTCCAAAACATCATCAGAGATAGTAGGAAATTTGAAAGCAAAATGTAAAGAGGATGGCAACAAAGCTAAATAAATAGTATACCTAACTCTAACATACTCAATGCATTTACGAAATTTATAGACGTGTGATAAATAGAGCTAGCATAGTCTAAGATGTGATAGAACTTAATACTAACCACAGGGACTAATTTCCAGTATTTACAACTCTAGAAAACTAATTTTCGTATATTTACACAGCCTTGTGAAAGTTACGAGTATAGTAAATAAAGTCACCTTACACTCTTTGAATTACGCAGTCGTTAAACTATGGTTAACAACCCCTCTCCTTTGTTACTCTCACCTAACTCAGATATTAACTCATAACGCAAAAGTTAAAAGCTCGCATTAATCTGTTAAAATTACCAAAGTTTTGCATTATTGATGGTTTATATATAATGTTTATCGTCAGACATTGTGTTTTGAATTATTATTTTCAGTTTACAACACGGAGAGAATTTTTTTATTAAATATAAATACAAAAAGTGACACCTCCACATTTCGAAGTTTAGAAGTAAAAATATTATTATTTTATAGTAAATTTTGAGTTCTTGTAAGTTAATTTGATACTTAAGAGGTGTCTTGGTAGAATAATTACTTACGACAACCCAAAACTCACTGTTGATCAGAAGTATTTTTATTCCCAAACTTCGAAATGTGGACTTGTCACTTTTTGCACTTACTTTTAATAAAAAAATTCTCTCCGTGTAATCTGTTTTTTTAAAAGAGTTTTTATTTAATACTAGACATTTTTATTTAAATATATTTTTAGTGACATATTAATTTTTTTGGAGCGAATAAAAATGAAGAATAAATAATTAATTGGCAATAAAAGTTTATTATTAGGAAACATCAGCAACGAGAGATCGTAAATTAGTTGATTTTATTCTGATTCATCGAGTGACCGATTATGTAATTTGTATTACATTTTGATATAATAAAAAAAATTGAACATCTTTAGTAGATTTATTTGTTAAATAAATTTATTGTTTGGCACACTTTCATCGTTAGGTTTATTTAGCATTCGCTTTTAGGCTATTTGATTTATTGGAATATTTTGTTGTCAAAAAAGTTCCATCACTTCATTGAGTCAAAAATAACTAGAAATAAATGATTATTAATGAAAATTTAACCTAAATGTGTTATTATTGTCTTATTTATTTACGTTATTTACTGATTCTTAATATAAAATCTTTGAACACTACAATAAATTACAACATTCAGGCAAACTCCAGCAACAAGAACGCCCTAAATTTCAGCTAAGAAATTAAAAGTATTGCAGCACTTGGTAAACTACATTAGATCACAAAACAGATTACGTTAGCAATCTTTGGAAAGTTCTTATTTTTCAACCGCAATCATTTTCAACTTTTCACTGATAAAAAATAAACGATAAAGTGAAAAGTTATATAATAATTATTATAAAAAAATTCTTATGGTTTCTGAAAGAGTTTCTGATTGGGCTTTTGAGGAACTTAATATAAATTCACATCAAATCCATCACGATAAAATTAAAAAAATGTTTTAATCATTTCATAGCATGCCTCCAACTAGAGTGCCGATAAGAATAATTATGTTTTATAATAAACGAAATAAATGAAGGTAAAAAGAAAAGATGAAAGGGTCAAAATTATTCATAGCAAAGTATCTAAGATGTAGACCTCAAGATCTAAATGACTTCCATGTTTATAAAAGCCTGCTGATGACTAGAGAAGTGAACTTTTCTATTATCAAGCTCTAAATAACCCAGAACCTTCAATTATACACCACAAGATAAATGTTACTGAGAATTATACATTTGTTGATGATGCACGTGGGTGGTAATATGATTGCCAGAAAACAAAAAAGTAGAAAATGGCCCTGATGGTGGACAGGGTAAAGGCGGGTATCAGTCCAGCGATCGTGGATCCGTTCCAAAACAAGCCTCGTTTGCGCACTAGTATATAGTAGTGAAGTACCCGCGGCCGCTTTAAACTCGACAGTGAAGATGAACAAGGGAGTGGGAAAAGTACACGAGGATTCTCGTTTCTCTTGTGTAGTTGTCGGCACGATAATATAACTCGTGGATCAGAGCCAAATCCAACAGCACGCGAGAGCATTCATTGCAACGTTTGCATTGCCATTCGATATGTGTACCCTCGTGTCTCTAAAGTGTCCTTCTCACTTGCCGCGAATGATGTTTATGTGTGGGTTTTCTGAAATGTAAGAAAACATGTATTAACAATAACTAAATTTTACATTCAACTGATGATGTGTGGTTATTTTTATATATTTTTATATTTCACTACTAATGGTTGGTAATATTTCAATAGTGTTTTTATTGAAAAATTACTTGAACACAATTGGACAGAAAGTTTTGAAATTACTCAGTAAATAGTAATTACATTTTTCTGAATAATTATTTCACTTTTTTTCTAACACAAATCAAATTATTTCTAAATAAATAAAGACAATTGAAATTTTGAGTAAGCCAGAATGGAGTAATATTTAAATACAATCATAGTTTTATTTTTGAATAAAAAAGAAAGTAATTATTATGCAAGTATTTGAATATGATAAAAAAATTGTAATAAAATAAAGATGGTTTAATAAAACATGTATTTATGTAAAATAATATAATGTGAATTTGTTTTTAAAATAGTTGGAGTTGTTGATCACAAGTTGGAGTTATGATAAAATATTAGTAACTTAGAATAATAGTACAATTAGTAACAAAGGCAATTGTTATTCAAAGGTAAATTACTACTTACAGAGAGCAAAACAAAATACCAGTGTTATGAGCTCTTATCTCTATAAATACTCTCAGGATTAATTAACGTTAATGAACACTTGGCTATTGGCAAGCGTAGAGCATAATTTAACTGCAAGAAGACAGCGTTTTTGGTGTCCCTCTCGTGTATCTCATCTAACCTTTGAGCTGTACTCAAACTTTATTATTTTTCTTTTTTATTTTCAAGTAAGAAAGTCAAGTTATAGACTTTCCAGTGCAAATGTAATGGCTGTATATCAGTAAAACCGAGCCATGGTGCCAAGCAATTTACCGAAGCGTGTCTCATGCCGTGTGTGGATGCTGATTATTTTAATTAATGCTCAGCCGTTTCGTCTCAACTCCTTGGAGAAATTTGAAAATGGTTTCCTCATTCACTATGCTTATAATCCTCATAAATAAATTTAAGGACGAAAAATTCATAAATAGCAAATTAGGCTTCATATTTTGACATCACAATCAATATAAATCTTGTTAGAATAAATTTTCAAAAAATTTTATCAATTTAATGAGAGTCAAGGGAGGTCCTTAATGTTGACGACATTTGAAAGCCACACTCGAAGTGCCATATATTGTCACAGAGCATTAGCATGACGTATTGCAACAGTTCTAAATGTCTCAGCCAAGATCTATACCTTGGGAGAATCTCTACATACTTTTAAAAATAAATCCATAAACAATAAAAATAATAACGTCAGTTACTTATAGACATATATATTATTCAAGGTTTAATAATTATATTACTTTATTTAGCTTTCGTAAAAAAAATTGTTTAAATAATTCCTCATCTAAACATAAAAAAATATTGTTAAAAATTTGTTTTAACATTTTCTTTCTTGATTAAGTTACTTGAAAATTTATCTTTAACTTGTTATTGTTTTTTTTTCATTAAAAATAAGTAAATAAAAAATTATGCACTTATGAATGCAATTATCTACACCAATAAAATATTTAATGGATGCCAGAAATTTATTTTTCTTTAGTACATAACTTTTTTTCTAGAGACATTTATCTCATCTTGAGAACAGAAGAATACTCTTTTTAATTCCAACAGATTCTTAGTAATTAATAACGTTATTATGATAGTAAGTTTAAAATAGTCTGAATAAAAGTTAATCAGGCCAAATGTAAAAGTTAAATTTCCATTCGAAGTAACTGGTAACGTAATTTAAAGTTCCACAGTGTACGAATGCGTATATTTCTAACTAATGAGTAGGGAATAAACGTGACGTTGTATCCTTTCCTGTCAACGCTTTCCTCTTTCACTCTCACCTTCTATCTATCTCTCTCTCTTTTAGTTAGTGTGCCCAAGTGTAAATTAGTCGCGGGGTAACTCTTTGAAGATGAAAATGTAATTAAGCTATCTTAATTCAAGCGAAAATGTTGATTTGCACAGAGAACAAGGAACCTTGTAATAGTTTGCATATGACTATACTCATTGTCAAATATTAATTAAGGAGTGATGTTTTAATCATTATAAGCTACTCTTTAATATTTTTTATCCTTTTTTACATTTACTACATTAGCATAAATATGCGAAGAATTAATTTACTAAATGAATTCGTTCACTGTTTTTCATGTTTTTACGAAATAATTAATTGATGAGTTCTTTCACTGAGTCACGTAATCCCATCGGCTTTTGAATCATGAAAATTAATCCATCACAATTGTAATCATGTAATAAATAACACATGTAAATGATTTTTGGTAAATTTATGGAAATTTTTGATAATGAAAAATTCACAGTCAATTCGTTATTCAAATAAGTATCAAATAACGAATATTTCAATAACCACTCACTAATAAACATTTTAATTGGGATTTAATTTTTATACTTTAGCAACATTTTCAATATTATCGAATTTCAATTTAATATCAGACTACTAAAATTCAAATATCTCAGTAAATGGGAATAAATTTTATTGATCAATACATTTTTTTATTTATAGTGTATTTTACTATTTAATTATTCTCAGAGTAAACAAGTGAAAATTTAAAAATATTAAATCGATTTTTCTTTCAATTAATAAACATCTATATTGGAAAAAAAATTGGAAGTGTTTGATTTAAATACATAGCCATTTAAATACACAATCACATCAAGTTTAAATTCGGTTTTATAGAGATTATAATATTATACGATGAGGTTAAATATTCTTTCATCAATCATTTAAAGGGTTAAATTAATAAGAAGTAAAATAAAACTAAAAATAGCAGAGCTAAAAATAAATTTCGATTAACAGAAAATAAATGTTCAGAAAACGACGAAAAAACTTAATTCAAATGGTTTAGAAACTTCAGCTTGTTTCGAGATTAAGGTAAAAAATTAATGCGTAGCACCATTTAAATTAGGCCGTGAAATGAGCGTTTATCATGGCAATGAATTACCATGTCATATCTAGAGCAAGGGATGAAGGATGAAAGTGCATGGAAACAAGGAACTAGATGATTCATAATGCATGTAATGATTGAAATATAGCAACGCAATAATAAGTTTAAGTGCACTTAATATTTATTGACAGTATGTTGATGAAGAATATTGACTATTCATAGCCATGTCGATTTAGTTTTCAAATAAATATCTTATATATATTAGCTGTCTCTATGATGAAATTTGACTAGTTATTTTTGCAGATGACGTTAGTTAATATTATGACGATGGATTTGAGCAAAACGGACGATTAATCGCGCTGATTAGATGAAATCTTCGTAGGTTTAAAGTCTGCCAAGTACAAGTGATGTGGAAACAACTTGAGCTAACTTAAATTATACTTAAACGACTTTTGTCTTTCACGTTGGTCTCTGGAGTTTTACAGCACAAAAAAATCAAATAAGACTGAATAATTACACTTTATAAAGTTTAATGATCTAGAAGTTATAGGTAAGACAATTAATTTGATGAAAATAAAAGTGAGTAGCGAAATGCTCGAGGGAATAGTGTTAAAGTACATTGAAAGTACATCATGTAAAAGTTAAATAAGACATTGGAATTTTTTTTTTCAATTAGAGGGATTTTAATTATCACTTCACTCTTTTGGGAAAAAGTAGTTTTATAAAATATTTATTATTCGTGACATGTTGAATGTAACTCCATTTATAACACTTTTTTCTACAACATTTATAGATGATTTTGATTAAATAAATCATACTTTTTATTAGATAATACTTTGTCTAAATTATTGGAGCAGTAATGAAATCATACAGTTAAAAAAAAAGCTAAAAAATTAGTTCGTTTACTGAAGTGAACTGAAGCTTACTAGTGTTTTTAACGATTTTTTTATTAATCAACTAAAATTTTTGGAAGTGAAATAATTTGGCTTTGTTCCGATATCGAATTTAATTTTCTCTAATTTGAGAAACACGAATATAAAAAACATTGAATAGCAGTAGTTGAACAGAATAATGTAAAAGAGTTTATTTTTTTTTACAAAAAAGTACAGCATTTACTTCCTCTTCTCCATAAATTTTTATGGTTCGTTGGATATAAAATTGGAATTAAAATTGACGAATAAATTATAGAAACAAGATTTAATTTGTTTTTAGTATTCTTTCTACTTGTTTGCATATTACGTGATTCTAGTTGTTTCTTAAAAGATCTGACTGAGCAAGAAAGGGTAGTTTGTAGCGGAAAAAATAACAGAGGAATAAATACTTACCCAGCTTGCAAACCTCTGCTTTTATGTCTTCTCAGCATTCCACTAAGCACATCACATTTCCCAGCTACTGCACTATAATTGAAATTTTCCTACACCACAAAGATATCGTTAAAGTCCAAGAACAAAGGAACAAAAAAAAAACTTTATTCCCAAGAAATGAATTTCATTTATTTGAATGAAAAATTCAAGTTCAGCTATTGACAAACTTTCTTCTCATTCAAATAATTTTTTCTCAATTTTTCTTTTGTTTTTGATTTGATGAAAGTTTTTAATTAAATCATCTGGTAGGTAACAAACTCTTCCATTACTTTATGTAACAACAATGAAAAAATTATGAAACCAAGTCATAGTCTTGAATTTCAGAATAAAATATTCACAATTATAATTCATAAAAAAACTGTTGGAATAAAATTCATTCAATAGTTTTTTTTTGAAAATTTTTTATTCTATTTTTTTTAAATAACATTAATATATCTAATTTCAATTTTTAAATTGTTCTTAATCTCATAAAAGGATTAATTAATTCAATAAACTTATTCAAACATAAAACAAACACTTTCATTCAATTAAAAAAGAGCCAAAATGAATTTGTTCATAAAGTAGGAAATGATATTTTTAAAAACTTTATTTTTAGTAAATAACATTTTTCGAGTTATATATTTATTTAAAGGTCTTCTAAGACCTTAGTAATGTCCTATTAAAAACAAACCAAATCTCTAAAGCTAAATACATATTTGTCAATAGTTATTAATAATTATTTATAGAATTCTAAAAATAAATTTATTCTCATTATTTTTTTTTTAAATTTTATCCTATTTTTTTGAATCTTATTTAATACGAACAAATAATTCTGTGAAAAAATATACATATATCTGTTGAAGATCATAAAACGGATATTGAAAGATTTATAAGATTTTTAAGCAAAGATACCAGCACAGTTAAGCTGATTCACCATGAGAGCTGGGCTTATCGAGCTTTCATGCGGTTACACCGAATACACCCGTAGATTCCTACAAATGACATTTTCTGAGTATAAACTTTTCCCAAGGCATCTCATACAAATTATAGAATACTAATTTTCCCCACATTCTCATAGGAAATTTAATGAAATTAAAATTTTCATCAGTTAAGAGGTATATTTTATCGCAATCATTCAATTTATCAAGTGTATAATAAATCTCTAGAGAATTTTAATGCTCTATTAAAATATTTTAATACTGAAAATAAAGGTAGTATAATAGTAAAAAAATTTTCCAGATAAATAAATCCTGAAAACTCCAGATTTAAAATTTTCTGTCGACAATTCCCAAGGCCATTTTATGATGAAAATTATTAGGACACCTGCTTATATCGATAACTTTTGCTATTATAACTTTTATAATTCATAAAAATGATTATTCTCCAACAATTGAAGCAATAATTCAAAATCAAAGTCATCTATACTTATCATAACTCTACCAAAGTATTTTGATTCATTAAACTACATTTAATGTAAAAAAAAAGAACTAAATAATAAATATTTCTAAATCATAATCAAATTGACATAACAAGACTCTTTACTGTATAATGTATAATTATTATTAAAAATGAAATCATTCTTGATTTAAGAATATTATATTTTCAGTGTACTCAGCTTTTTTTAAATTACTCCAAAATCATAAATGGAATTTAAAAAATAAAAAAAATGATTTCTGAGTCAAGAGACAATTTTTAATAGTATAAAACGAAAAAAAATAAAGAAGTGTGGTGATACAAGTTGGTACATATGCGTGTCAGTGTACTATAGAGAGTTGTTGAGAGAATAGCCACCTGCTCTTGGTAGCCAAAGACTGGCATCTGTCAACACGTCTCTCTTCCAATATTTCTATATCTTTCCAAGACGCAGTAAAGTATCAAGTTAACTTAGAATATCTTGATCCAAGTGGTAGGTCAGTTACAGAATCGAATATTTTTCTTGTGTTGGCTGGCATCAACAGTTAGTAAAAAAAACAACCGATCAAAGCCTCTAGTGCACTTTCTATAAGTATTATTATATCAAGTAAGACGAGAAGGTCGTTAATATTAAGTGTTCTGTATTACATCGCAGCACATAAATGCTAAATGTTTCGGACGTCATATGAAGACAGCGGCTCATGAGGAACGACACTTGGCGGTCTGTAAGTTGGCTTATGATGATGACATTTGTGCCAGCCCTCCGATAATTGGTCGACGATGATGATTGTGGTCGATGGAAGTCCCCTTTCTTATTCTTTAACACTTCTCTTGCGTCTTCATCTTCTCTGATTCTGACAGACACTTATCCACCAACTCACGTCTTGTCTTTTCTTTTCTCTTTCAATTACTTCCTTTTGTACCCCAACTCTTCTTGCTTCTTCTCTATTTCTACTTTTTGTTTTTAACATTGCTGCACCCGACTGTCATAGCATATATTGTTCCTCTTCGTACAAGTGTCTTCTAACAGCAGTTGTAGTTTTCGAACAAATACGAATTATCTCATTTTCTTGGCAATAATTGTTACAGTTTTACAGTGCAAAAATGTGAAACTTTACTCGAAAATAGTTTTAGAATTGCTGTGATAGAAGTTTTGATTGAAATCCAATTTTCTTTTTTATATTTTACTTTATAAAAATTGAACATCAAAAACATTACTTTTCTTATTACTTTCCATTCAAAGTAGAACTCAAATCTTTTAAAGACTTTTAATAAATTATTTTTATCAACATCAATTAGTTACTAATTTTTTTTATCTAAAAAAGACAAGTTTTTACCTTGAAAATAAAAGTATTTAAAAGTTTTAAACAATATTGATGAAACATTGAATTATTTATATTACTTAAGTGGAAAATATTTAATTAAAAAATGCAATAAAGAGAATAAAAAAATTTTTAATTTCCTGTGAAACAAATAGTTCTTTCAATAAATTAAACTAAAATGTTCACTCGATAGCTTTTACCTTGAACCATTTGCAAATGCAAAAGAATATCCGGAGCTCTTGAAGAAAACTTTTTTTCATTATTTGTAGTGTTTTTTTCTCAAAGTTCAGGGGTGGTGTATGAGTTTCATGAGACGTTTGGTCATATACAGTAAGAAAGAGAAAGCTTTGATGTCGTTATTCTTGGCAGCCATGAACCCCGGCTGAACAAGCACTTTTCATATTCTACCTTGTTGCAGTCTACTATGACTCTCGATTCATCATGTCCTCATGTCTCTCATCTGTGTTATATTCTTTTCTCGTCTCTTTCGCCATTGTCTTGTATTTCTTAAGTGAAATGATTTTTTATTTATATCCACTAATGTCGCCTTAATTCACACATGAGTATATGTATACATTTGTCCCAAGAAAATGATGTCTGGATTCGTAGAAGTTGAGTAATTAACTGATGTAATTATACTGCAGGGAATAGGGAGAGTCGAAGTCAATTTCTCGCACCCATTCCAAAGCGCTTCTGTGAGTTGCAAATGGCCCCTACGACCTTCCGGTCTATTCAATAATCCTTTGTCCAAGACTTCAATGATGCCGATTAAATTTACCGTGAACTAATTGCCACCCTTTCCAATCTCCCGTATTCTACAATTTTTTCCATTCACTTTTTACTATTTGAGAAACTGTCAAAGTCAATTAATTTTTACTCTATTAAAATGAAATTTCGTTCCATTTAATGCATTTATCAGCATCATTTTTCGAAATATGTTGATCTTGTCAATTAAAAAAGCTCTCACCCTCTAGTTATGGCAGGAAAATTGACGTTTAATAGAGTTAATTGCTTTCATTGTTAATATTGAATATGATCGACTTTCAATTTTCCTACCTATTTTCATCCTATTACTTGATACTTATTTTATTTTGTTATCTCTAAAATTATAGTGTGCACAATCTAATCAGTATTTCTCTTGTTTCCTTGTTTCAGGTTTCGAACCAACAGAGGCTTCTGCGAATCAAAACACTGGGAGTAGTCTTGATTGTCTCAATATGATTGTCCAGAGTATAAGTGGCGAATCAAATGATAATAATTATCCATCGAATAATTAGGATATGTTCAGTATTAATTTTAACAATCATTAAGATGATGAGAAATTTTTTAGAATGAAAATTATGATGGATAGGTAATTTTGTATCATTTTATTTTGTGACCAAATGAATATTATTCTTTTTAATATAATGTAATGTAATTATTTAATATGATTCATACTCATGAGATAATTAATTAGTTTATCTTTGTTTACCAAAATAGACGCCAAAGATTAAAAAAAAAATATGATTATTTAGTAGTCTTTATTAATTAATTAATAAATATTTAATTAGTTTATAATTATTATTATTATTATAAAATTAGTTTTAATTGTTAATCATTATTATTCTTATTAATGAATCAAATAATTATTGATAAATTTATTCATATGTATCGTTAAAATATCTCAAAATTATTCATGAAAATGCTCAATTGTTTATTATAAATAGTTGCAATTATTAATATAAATAATGAATAAAATTCTGATATTTATGAAAAACAAAAAAATGATTTATTTTTAATGGAGGAGATAATTAAATATTGAGGAGTTTTTGAAGTGTATTAAAAATTTTTAATATTGCATGTATTTAAGAAAATCCATCAATCAAACAATAATTAACTAGACTTGTCAGCCAAGTAGTTCGAAATATTAATGGAGTCAAGTGCAAGGAAAATTTCATGAAGCATCTGACAAAAAGTTATTAATGATATCCATAAATGCCTTAACACTCGAGCTCTTCGAAGATGTCAGCTACAAGTCGACACTTTGCTGGAAATATAACTTATAATGCATGGCTATAAAAATTGAAGGAGATTGAAAAAAATACTTGGTGCGTAACTTTAAGTGAGAAAAAGTTAGATAAATTATATGATATTTTTATTATTTATTTCACTTTGCTCAGCAAAAATAGCATAAAAATGAAAATATGATGAGTAAAATTTTTATTATTATTTTATCAAACATTAAATAAATAATTTTCGTATAAAAATACCAACAGAGATGTGTTGAAAGGTAGAAAACAAATGTCTTCACGACCATTCGCCAAATTAAGAGTTAAAATTGATAAAATAGTGAGGAACAATTTGTCAAAGCATTTCGCTTGTCTTTGTAGTTTTACGTTCTACGGCAGATTGCTTTTATAGCTGTTTAGACAACCGGTGGATGGCTTACGAATGACATCCAAGAAATCGACATCAACGTCTTCGTTTCGGTGAATTTGCCACGTCGTTTAGAGACTTCGTTCCAGATAATTAAGATAAAATATCGTTAAATATAATTACAACAAAGTCAACAGTAATTTGGTAATACTTTGGTTTAAATAAGATACTAGATACACCATGTAACCGGAAGTACCAGTATTAACAGTGTTTTCTTTTTCATTTGATCCTTGGCTGGTTCCGCCTCTCCAATGATATTTGACCCAGCTCAAAGGATATATTTTACTAACCTCAACAGACAACTTTATTGACTAAACTGCAGTAAGACTCTTTTTCTTTTTAAAGTCAATATTAATTTTATTGATACAATTGCTCCAGTACTTTCGAACGCTTTATGAATGTTGGAAATGTTATTTCCGTCATTTAGATCCTTAACTGCCGATGAAATCTTCGTTTAATCTTTTTCAACATTTTTTATTCTCCACCATTCTAGGGATATAAAAAGAGTACTTAAAAAAGCCTGCAGATGAATTTGGTGGATTTTTATAAATCTTTATGTTATAATCCACTTAAAGCGAGATAATTTAATTTTTAAGCTTTTCTAGAAAAATTATTAAATTAGTGAATAAATGAGTGACATATGTTTAAGGGAATCAATATTTTGATAATTTTAGACTGAGCGTTAAAGTTTTTGTGGATGGAAATTAAATTACAGTGTAAGCTGTGAATCAGGCGTTGACATTTACTGATAAAGACGTTGATTTCATTTCAAAGGGTCGGAATTAATAAATAGATTTACGTAAATATTATACTTAAATAATTATTATAAAAGCAATAGTCTGCTATAAATCAACAAATGAATCTAAAATTCATAAAAATAAATTCAATTGACTGCTTAAATAAATAAAATCTCTTTTTGCTGTTTATTAATACTCTAAAAAATTATTCTAAACCTTTTTAACTACAATTTTACTCATTATTAATTTTATTTTTAAATTCTCGCATTCTAAAAAAAGAAAAGAGCATTGTCGACAATTAGAAATATTTTCCTCTCCAAGAGAATAATTAAATGACAAGAAAAAAAAATTTTAACTGATAATTGTGGAAAAATATTACTTGTCAAAATGTTAGCTAATGGGTTGAGACAGGAAATAAATAATATCCTGAGTAAAAATAAAATGACAGGCGTTAAATAAGTAAAGATTAATGTCTATCCGATCAATAAATTTTACTTAAAACATCTCTTTTTATCCAGTAACGGCATCCAACTTGGAAATTGAAAAATGCTGGGTTATATAAGAAAGCGTGTCTGAGAGAAAACATCTAGAAAGGAGTCAGGATATTCCGATAAATAATATAATACAGCTGTGACGGTGATTCTCCGGATATATGGAAGGATCATTTGGTGGCACGCCCTTTCGAAAACCGGAAAACCATTAAAGTTTTCATAAAATTTTCAAGAGATCTATCGTAATGTTATTTTCATTTTAGCGTAATTTCGGCACGTTTTCAAAACATCCTTAAGCCCTCTTAAGGTCTCTTAAAGTGCATCTGCTGTCGTTCATCACACGTCGATGTTACGTTATCGGTAAAATTCAAGATATTTCGGCTCCCTCATGTAAGGAACACGCCACGATGCCATCGATATGTTATAACAGTCTGCTTCTTCACCTTCTACTATGTTGGAGTTTTTTATTTTCATCAATGTGACACTTTAAAGTTGTATATAAAAGTTACTTCCAAAGCATCGTGTTTTCTAACTGTGTCACCCAGCACTCTCGAGATGATATATTCAAGCTCAATTAACTCTTAAAAACTCTCGTGCCTTGTAAATTATTCAAAAAAAATTTTTTAATTCGACTTTGAATTTCAAGGGCCTTTATTTACCCTCCCGCAAATAGAACATTCAGAAATAAGCGAATCAATATCCTTCATAAAGGATTCTGACGCGACTTTGCAAGCGGATATACATAAAGAAAATTCTTTACCTTGAGTTTCATAGATTTCAAAGTCTTCCCATCATTCTTTCGAGTTTTATTGAACTTTATTTTGACTACTTAAACTTTCAGGCTTCATATCCAATTCATTTTCAAGATCCAGTATCGTATTATATTGTATACTTTTACATTATTCTTTGAATAATAAAAATGTGTATAAGAAGACATTATCAGCTGCAAGTGAACTAGTTTGTTTGTAACGAGTAATAATATTACTTTTTTTTATGGAATACAAACACATTAACAAGACAACAAAAAAGTTTTCGATAGAATGACACTTTTAGTATTTTTTTTATTTTGTTGCAGAAAGTCTTGTTTTTGTTTGTTAAAAATTTTTTTTCTTCATGGTTGAATTTGATAACTCTGTTCATCATAAATAACATGAAACTTTTTTTATTTAAATAACTTTTTGTGATTTATCGTAGCATAAAATTTCTTGTAAAAGTAATTTCAAATAGAAAAACAATAAAAGAGCAGAGAATACAAATAAAATACAACACGAATGCAAAATTTATATCCATCATTTCAATTGGTCGTGTGTTAAATTCAGTCTCCCAAGTTTCGTGATCTTCCATCTTTTGTTTCAAGTTTCCATAATACCGTTGATAACAGTAATCCAAAATACCAAAATCCATAAACCGTGATAAAACAAAATCAATTCTTTTCATCAAAGAAAAGTCACGATTTCCAATGTAATTCAAATAAACATGATGGATTGGCTGAGACATGTGTAAATTATGTTTCCATGCTGGCTGGATGACGTTCAATCCAAATGTAATACAAGCAGAACGAGAATCGTTAACAATTTGATCAAAGCAATTTGGAGATTTCTGAATGATGACATTTTTTCCGCCCGATAAAGTTTTTAATTTAACAAATGGTTCTAACAAATGTTCATAAATGTAAATTTTATATTCCATGTCTATTAAATTTTGTATTGTTTCAATATTATTTCGACCGGGTCTTGTTAAAAATGCAGCCATATTACCTTCAATTGTTGCATAAATAATTAACATGAGCCAAACAACTCCAAAATAGTGAATCTTTATAGAAAATTTTTTTAAAGGCTGTAAAATACTGTTCTGTACCACAATACGAATGATATCAAGGAATGCTGACATGAAAGATTGGTATTTATGAATCATTAAAGCTGTCAATAAAGTCAATAGTGCAGCAAAAGTTGATATCACAACATAGGGATCATAGAAAGATCTAATTTTTTCTAGGGGTGTTAGGAATTGACTTTTGTGAGTTAATATCACTATAGGTAAATATATATATGGATAACTTTGACTGTAATTCGTAGATGTGTGAATGACTAATCGTGGTGATAGAAGTAGATCATAGAGTCCGTTGGCTAAATCCGAAAATATTCCTTGTTTTTTGTAATAAATTATTGGTGTAATATTTAAAGCAGAAAGATAATTATCAGCAATAAACCATGAATAATTATTCATCTTTGATTTTATGCTCGTCATGTTATATTTTTTTGTTGGTTCATCATCTATGGAAGTTCTTGATGTACTAACTGCATTTATTTGATAGCCATCAAGGTACTTTAATTTGTTGTACTTCAGACTAGAGCATAGCAGAGAACCTGCAAAATCAATTTTCAAACTTTATAAAATGATATTAAATAATGAATATTAAATTAGATTACAAAAGGTAAGAATTCTCTGATGAAGATTGATATGAACTCGATTAGTTGGACAGTAAGTTCATTTAGAAACTTTCAGATAAATTTTTAATGTAAATTATTTGAAAAGAATAAAAGTAAAAATACCTTTCTGATAAATTTGTTCATATAATGTCCAGCTTTTATTTAAATTATCATCATTTTCATGTTTTTTCCAAGGATATGGAGCATAATGTGTGAAAGGATTATAGGTATATACCATCACGACATTTTCATAATTCTGATAACATAAAAATATCGAGGATAACAACTTGTTCGTCCATGCTGTGTGAAGTATTTCCGATGCATTTTTACATGAATATTCCCAAGTTCCAACAAAAATAAAAAATGCTTTCACATTCCACCAGGGAGAGGAATTTAACTTTAAAAGAAGAACTTTAGTATTTTCATTGGAATTTGTTGTTAAAATGACCGTAGGCAATTCTGGATAGAGCTGATGTTCTATTATTGTTTTGAAATTTTTGTTAATTAAAATCAAAGGCAGATGATAATTGCAATCACACAAATATTCATTAATATGTTGGCTCAATTCCGCTGTAGTAATTACTGTTTTCATATTATCAGGAAAACATTCCACCAATAATTCTCTCTATAAAAAAGAAATAATCTATCACAATAAAATTGTTATGTTTAATATTATCAGTAATTGCAAAAATTTATTTATAGTTAAATTTATAAAATACCACTGTATTAAAAATCATGAAATTCTTATTTTGATGATTATTCATACTATTATTTTTAGTTAAGATATTTAAAGGATTTATCTTTTGACTTAAAAAAATAATAACAATAAATAAATGAATATTGATAATTTTGTTTATAATCATTGTTCTGTAATTCTTGATTCTTTTTCGGTTAAACACTACCAACACCTACTAATGTAAATTGATGTCTCTTCTGACCTGAATGTAGAAATATTCTGTGAAAAGTGAGCTGTATATTTCGCTGTTCTTATCTCAAACTAAATCGATGCTAAAACTTTAAAAAGCTAGGAAGATAAAATAATAATAATAAGTTTACTTGCGACTACAATTTATTTCATTAAATAATTTATTCTTTTTATCGATATTTTGTATTCATTTATTTTTATTATTTTACCAACTTCTGAGAGATTTATTTTATGATAACGGAAAAAAATTCCACAAGTCACATTTTTATATATTGTTACCAAGAATATTAAATCAATGTGAGTACGCAGATATGCCCAGATAAAAATAGTCTACCCAATAATATGATTTTGAGTGAACATAATATTGTTCGGATTGCAAAAAACTATTTATTGAAACTCCAGTTGATCTAGGTACAGAAAAAGAGTAGAAAAATCTTGAGATACATAAAATTTATTTATCTCTACATATCTCACTTGAGTTTATAACAGTATTACTGTTGCTTTATGTGACTTAATCCATTATTCTAGAATATTGTGCTGATGGTTGACTGAAAGTAGTATGACAATAAATTGACAGTACAGTAAGGAAAATATTCACCCTGAAAACATGTACATACGACCAACAACGATGACATGTGTGGTATGTAAGAGCTTTAAAAAAAATAGGAATCACGGAAAAATCTGTAGACTACGCCTCGCTAGCTATGAATACTAAATCTTACTGTGAAATATTTATACCAGATGGACGAATAAATAGAAATTATTTAAATATTCAAGTGAAGACTTGGTCAAATATTTGATTGTTCTAATAGAGCCAGTTCTTAATCCAAGTAAAAGTAATTACTAATCATTTATTTATTGATCAATTTATTTATAAATTTTTTAATTACTTTATTCTAAAAATATTTGAAACTTTCAACAAGTTTATTAAACGAAACGAAAACAATTGTTCTCAGAGGCATTGTTATTTTCCATATATTTTTTGTAACTTTAATTTAAAATCCACTTTGTGATCCTGAATGTCAAAAAAAGCTCACCTACACGAAAGAATAATTGAATTTCCCAGAGAAATACACAATAAAAAATGGCCTAATAATCCTTTCAGCCAAAAAGAGAGATAAAGGATTATAATAAAATTCGAATAAAAAATATGAGGTACATTTATAAGAGAACTCATCTTTGTTATAAGAAATTCAAGAGAAGTGTCGTGCATTTGAAAGAAGGTTCTTCCGGGTTCAAAGTAATCCACCCAAGAAATTCCTTTGGTGACACGCCCAAAGTAGCTGTTTCCGTTTCTCTTAACTGTCGTTGTCGTTAGGTTCGTTTGGAAATTGCATACGTGAAGAGTATCCACCGCAAGACGACACTTTATATTAGAAATAGCGATGTGACGAGATGAAAGAGACCGCGAATATGTTGTAAAGCGAGTGCTCAGACTAAGGCGAGAAAATGTAATACAGTCATTTAACTTGATCCGCACATTATAAATAAAGCTGAAGATGGTGATACAAGAATGAGTTGATGCTGGTTGATGTCAAAAATTTAAAGACCACACGAAATGACTATTCTAACTTACTGTGAGATTATACACATGACCCACAGATTGACAGAAATTATGTATGGAGTCTAAGCAGGAGATAGACATCTGGTTCAATGTATCCGACCTTTGAAGATTTTCGTAGATCACTAGCAAGAATTGTCTTTGTCAGGTGTCAAATATTCGTACATGTTAACTACGAAATTATCGACGGGTTTTTTCCCCGATTGGTGTATGCCGGGTCATAGCATCTATTATTCCAATTAACTGAACTTATGTAATGATCCTGCTGATTGTCGATAATGATGAGGGACTACTGAAACCAGCTGCTTGTGGAGAAATAATTGAACACAGTCATCTGTAATGCATGTTGTTAGAATAGAAAATCTCATTAAATATTTTAATCTCAAATAAATATGTGTAAATAAGTTTTTTTTTGATAGCTTCCTTTGATCAATATAATTACAAACTCCAACAAAATAATAAAAATTGAGTATCAACCGATGTTTATCTGATAAAAAGTTTAAAATCCTGCTTGGTAAATTGTAAAAAGAAACCATCTTCTTTCTCAATTCTAAGTACACAAGAAATAAATTGCTCTTTTCCCTCTCAATAGTGTATACCCATTTCAATAGATTCCCCAATTTCAAAGAGACAAAGGCAATTCGGGCGGAAAGGATGATATTGGGCAGAGAGAAATCGATTAAATGCAAATGCAGGTCCATCGAACAGCTACGTATCGGTCGTTGGAGTTGATGGAAATCATTTGAAGTTTCTGAATACACATACATGCACATGCATCAGCATATTTCTTATACAGCAAACGATTGTTTTTTAAAGCATGAGAATGTACTAAAAAATTCTCAAACTATTTACTTTAATGATGTGACTGATTTCTTCTTTTTTTGTTGTGGGTCATTAGGCACGGTTTTCCAAATTCTCGACATGATCCTTCATTTCCGTATGCACATGTTTTACATTCCTTAGTAACCAGTTCACACGATGGAAACCATCATCAAACTTTCAAATGACTTCGTCACAGCTATATAAGTTTTATAATTGAACTTTTTTTTGTTGGACACTAAAATAATCATACCATTTTCTGATTGATGTTTTGAATGATAATGGAAAATTGATAGAGTTATTTAAAGATTCATGAACTAAAGTCTTGATGTTTTTGTCATCCTGGATGTATATTTTTGTATCAAAGATTATTCAAAAGCATTCCACGGCAAGGAATTATGTAGATAAATTTGAGCTTGCAGATTATTTCCGTTCTCGTGTGAGGTCTCTTGCAACATTACACGCATTTATCCTGTTAATCCGAGTGGATTTTAGGGATCACGTACTGAGGATTCGGACGTGTACCAAGAGAAATTTTACTTCGTGTGGGTCACTATTCTGAATAAATCTTAACTGTTCTGACTATTACTTTGAATGATAACATGTATAATTAGAATGCATAAGAATATTTTTTCTATTTACTGATAAATAAAAAAAGCTCAACATAAATAATACACTTATATAGCTATATAGAGCAGCTTATTAATCATAACCCTATAAAGTATTAAATATTCATAAAAACTTGTCAATTCTTGCAGTTTGAAAAATGAGCATTACTTAACCTATTTTTTTAATATTTGATATGATATTAATAATAATGTATTATAATTTTTCTTTAGAAAGAATAATAAAAATTTTCATTTGTTTATTCAACTTTTTTCTCCTTCGATAATTTAAAAACTTTTCTATTTACTGTCGATAATGAAGAATATTTTCAGAAAGTAAAGCGGGAATTGTTTTTATCAACAGATCACCCCCCACTCCTAAATTCAATTGGAGTTACGAAGTTCAACCGAGGCAGACTTGTTTGTATACAACAGATTGGCAGTTTTCGAATCAGTACAAATTGTGAGCAATTTTTATTTAAATATTTATTTGTTTTAATATTATTTTGATATTCTGATTTAAAGTGAGTTTTAACTTTCATAACGAGATTAAAAAATCATCAAAATCATGTCGGGACCTATGGTTTTATGTCAACTATGGATGGGGGGTGTAAGTAATCATAAAATTTTGAAAAAGCTTATTTTTATTATATTTTAACATTAAACAAATTTTGAATCTTTACCAAGAAGGAAATTAAAATTTAGTAAATAATTAATGTAATGTTTTATGAATTTTGTGATCATTTCAATCATAAAACGTTTTCATGTCGTTCCAGAGAGGTTAGAATTGTAAGATTATATTACTAAGTTTGTCAATTACAATCTTTCTAAATAAGTTTCGTTTGATTTTCATTTGTAGTTGGAACCTTATATGACTGAAAGTTTTATTATGAATGCTTTCCACAAAATGGGAGAACAACCACAGACAGTGAAGGTTATGAGGAACCGGTATACTGGTGAGCCTGCTGGATATTGTTTTGTTCATTTTCCAACAGATGAAATGGCCTTAGATGCAATGCATAAATTAAACGGAAAAGTAATTCCTGGATCTAATCCAGTAAGTAACTACTATTTATAATCATTCTTTGAAATATAATCGTTACGATGGTCATAAATTTTTCATTGATATGAATATGATTTATTTCAGGCTGTCAGATTTCGACTGAATCACGCAAGTACTACAGGTAAACCGACAGCAGATCGTGAATTCAGTATCTGGGTTGGTGCTTTATCTACAGATGTTGATGATTACTCATTATACAGAGCATTTGCTGCCAAATATAATTCTATTAGAACTGCCAAAGTCATTTTAGATAGTTCAGGATTTAGTAAAGGATATGGTTTCGTACGATTTGCTAATGAAGAAGAACAAAAAAATAGTTTAGTGGCTATGAATGGATATAAGGGATTAGGAACAAAATCTTTAAAAATTTGTAATGCAGTTCCAAGACCCTGGAATAAAGTCCCTGGATCCACTCCACCACAAGTGTCATCATCAGATTATTCGTCAGCTAACTCGAGTACTGAGACTTATAACTATTATGATACTTCTTCGTACTGGAATAGTTACAGTGCATGGCAACAAGGATACTCTGAGAGTGAACCAACTTCTGATGTCTACAGTACTTATCAATCGGAGCACAAACCTGAAGAAGACGACCTTGAACTTATTGGTAATTTTTAAATTAGTTGCTTACATTTATATAAGTAATGATTCTTTTTGAGTACTAATATATTGATTTTTTCCAGAACATTCTATCCCTATCGACATTGATAAGCATAACAGAGAAATGATTGAACAAGATTACAATTTGTGGGATGCTTTAGAGAGTTCAAAGTGGATTCCCTGCGACACTCTTGAACTATGTTACTGAGTTCATATGTTAATTTACTCGGTTAAACAACATAAAGGATGAATTTTAATAATCTCTCAACTCATAATTGTAATATTAAATAATGTATTTTGCATTTTTTAATATAATTATTTCTTGTGAATAAAGTTACACAAAATTGTAATATTTTAGGTATAATAAAGCTACTTTATTTGTAAAAAAAAAAAAAAATTAACTTTCTATAACTTCCCATGGTTTTTCAGGCCGTAAATTATCCCAACGATTTGGTTTTACATATCTCGAAGGTTCCTCTAGTACAATTCCTCCTTCTTCTATTTGATTTAAAGCTGCAGTGAGCTTTTCACATTGATTTAATTTGGGATCTACGTACAAAAAATGTATTCCACTTTCAATACATCGTTTTGCTAAAATTCTGCCAAGATTCAAATAAGTTGAGGTGTCGGTACACCTGAAATTAATATTCATTTGATTATTCAATATATGGCCTAAATCATCTGTTTTTACTGATTTTATTTAATCATTAACCTGTATAAACGTTTTTTGATTGTCCATTCTTTAGTTGATACATCAAGAACTTTTCCATTCTCAAAATGTATAACTTCAAAAGTAGTATTCTTTGCTGACGAGTCAATAGTAAATCTGTAATATTTAATATCAAATCATTATTATTGGACCATAATTTTATAAATAAATTCTTGCCGGTATCTTACTTATGCCAATATGATGGAATGTGTTGTTCAAGAAAATAACCAGTTGGTTTTAGAGCTATTCTCATCAGTTCTAGATTTCTTGGATTTCTGTTGTTAATGTGTTGACAATTTTCTAATAATGCTGCATTATTATGAACAGCATGAGCTTGTATTCTTGATATGTTTGCTAATAAAAGCCGACTTGGTACCTTATTCATTTTCACCTTTTGAACAATGTTTCTCAATTAAATTAATGATGATTTATTACTATTTTTTTCACTTGAATTATTCACAAATTAAAAGTTCGATTTTAATTGTTTATCATTATTTTTTGAACTTTGATATTCAATAAAATTACGAGATTACTTGCTCGTATATCCTTTAAAGAATCGAATTCGTAGGTTATGTGGCGCAGTACATGCATGAGTGATCAACAGTCATACATACACATGCATGAATATTTTTGGAGTAAATGAGAAAGTATAATGTAATAATAATCTTCATAGTAATTAACATAAATAATTAGAAAAAATTATCATAAAACAAGGGGTTCTTTTAATTTTATGCATATATTTATGTACGTGCATGATTTTTTCATTTAACTGTTATATTTAAAATTTTTCATTTGTAAAGTTTGGCTAAGAAATAAGTACAGATGCTCTTTATCTATATTTATATACATATATATTTATAAAATAGTTAACACTTTGATTATGGACATTCATTTTTAAATTTCAGTATAGTTGCACTTAATTATAAAAGCCTCAGGAATGACTTAATTCTTAAAATTGTGCGTAATACTGGCTTTAATTAAGCAGTTGGATTTTTTTTCATCAACTCTAAGTCTGCCTTCATCATATCTTTAACTAATGCCTGAAATGAGAATTTTTGTTAAATATATTTTTAATTTGATATTCATTCTCTTACACTTGACTTACTTCAAATGTGATAGATGGTTTCCAACCAAATTTCTCTTTAGCTTTAGTAGCATCTCCAAGAAGCATTCCCTTTCAAGCAATTATGAATTATTTAACATTTCAATGTAACATGTCAAAAGCAATTTTTGTATCAATGCTTACCACTTCAGTAGGACGGAAATATCTAGGATTAACCCGTACTAAAATTTTTCGATTACTCTTGTCAAGTCCAACTTCATCAACACCCTCACCTTCCCAAATAATATCAACTCCAATATATCGAAAAGCTTCTTCGACGAATTCTCGAACGCTATGACTTTCACCAGTTGCTATAACATAATCTTCAGGTGTTTCTTGCTGCAGCATCATCCACATTGCCTAAATTAACATAATATGATTGAATCATTAATATTTTTTCTTTCTTTACTTAAAACAATTATATGTATATAAAAAATACCTGCACATAATCTTTGGCATGGCCCCAATCTCTTTTAGCATCTAAATTACCAAGTTCCAGGAAGTCTTGTAAGCCTAAATGAATTTTAGCTATACTCCGAGTAATTTTTCTTGTAACAAAATTTTCTCCTCTTCTAGGACTTTCATGGTTAAATAGAATTCCATTGCACGCATATAGACCATAGGCTTCTCGATAATTTACAACTATCCAGTAGCTATAAATTTTCGCACAAGCTGTCATGCAATAAAAAAATATGTTCATGTTATTTATTGATATGTAGTTTCATAAACTTGATTGTAGTTTGTGAAAATAATTTACCATAAGGAGATCTGGGATAAAAAGGTGTTGTTTCACTTTGCGGTATGGTAGAAATTTTTCCACCATAAAGTTCTGAGGTAGATGCTTGATAAAATTTTACAGATTTCTCCAATTTACAAGTTCTTATTGCATCTAATAGTCGAACTGTACCAATTGCATCAACTTCGCCTGTATATTCACTTAGCTCAAAACTCACCTAAACATAATTACAACAATTTATAATGCAGTAATTAAAAACTTAACAATACTGAAGTTATTGAAACAAATAAAATTACTTTAACATGACTCTGAGCAGCTAGATTATAAATTTCGGTTGGCTGGACAGTTGCAATAACTTTGACTAAACTACTGGAATCAGTCATATCACCCCAATGCAATTTCATTTTTTCTTGTCTATGACTTTTTGGATCAGCATAAAGATGTTCAATTCTGCCAGTATTGAAAGAACTGGCTCTTCGAATTATTCCATGTACTTCATACCCTTTTTCTAATAGAAATTCAGCCAAATATGAGCCATCCTGAGTGGAAACATATTTGTTTAAAACAAAAAATAAATTATGTTTACAAAATACAATTCGAACTTTGACTTACTTGCCCAGTAATGCCGGTTATCAAGGCAACACGACGGTCAGAATTTGTTGTCATTGTTATTTCTGTATTATTAGTTACTTTAATTAAATAATTATAGTCTCTATTTTAATGATGGTTCAAATATGTGTATTTAGTTGACGTGGCCTAGGAATTCAACTAGATGCCGGTTGGTTGTTGACACATTAATACATGAATTCTCTGAGAGCAGCGCTACTGTCTTTGCCACCTAGTGTTGATTATAATTACTTTTATAGAATCAGTTCAAGATGGAAGAAAACAATAACTTCCTAATTAATTGAAAATTCTTTTTTCGGTATTCCTAATTATGAGAAGTTTATTAATCATACAAAAATTTTTTTTATTTTAAAAATTATTCCGTTTATTTGAAGGTTATTTTAAAAAAATTTACTTCTCCTAAAATTAAATTGACAAGACAGGTACAGTCAATTTATAGCATGTGCAATGTTGTTAATAATATTTCTGAGTTCTTGTGAATTATTTCATAAATTTTTTGATATATTTTTTTTATTTTGATCAATTAAAAATGCCTTCAGTGAATAATCTTTAAAGTTCTCAATTATTATGCTGAATACGTAAGTGACCTTAACATTACATACATATCATTAATTAATTTAAAATATAAGTCAATAAAACATAAATTCTATACTCAACTTATGAATTATTACGTAAAAATTATTTAAAAAAAAATATTATATTGTATTGATAAGCAGCAGAGCTCATAAAAAATAAATAATTTTATCAATGTAGATCGATACGACGGTGATAATAAATATATCAAAATGGATTATGAGTATATGCCGATCCAAAAGGAGCGAGACATTCACAATCGATGTTGTGGAGGAAAATTTTGGTGTATTAAGGTACTTTTTTATGTCAATAAGTTACATTTTTGATAATAAATAATAAGTAATAAGTTATTTATAATATTTCTTCAATAAATAATTTTTTTATTTTGTAGGATATATGCGGAATAATATGCGCTATTTTAACCTGGCTTCTAATCATTTATGCAGAGTTTGTTGTGATGGCAGTGATTTTAATTCCAAGTATTACTACACTGTATTCAAGTTTTAATATGGCATTGTTTCAAACACTAGCATTCCTTGCTTTTGCATCACATTTAAAGACTATGTTTACCGATCCAGTAAGTATTGATTTTTTAATCACTTGTTATTCAAATAAAATTTTTAGATTTCCTCAGATTCATTCGTATTTTTGTCATAGGGTGCTGTACCTAAGGGAAATGCAACGAAAGAAATGCTCCAACAAATGGGATTTAGAGGTGGCCAAGTAATTTTTAAATGCCCAAGGTGTTGTTCGATTAAACCTGATCGTGCTCATCATTGCTCTGTTTGTCAAAGGTATAAAATTTATTACTCCCAAATTAAATTTCAAAATATCAGTGCTCTGCAATGGTCTGAGTGCGACCCAAAAGGTCCAGGACTTCCCAGTGGAAAGAATGAAAAGATTTAGCTAGTTTACCATTTTTTCCAGTTCTTTGATTCTGCATAAAAAATGGCTGGACCGATTTTGCTGGAAACTTAATCAGTTCTGAGTAATTATGCGTCGAATGCAATTAGTCCCATGTCAATATCATTTTTTGTTCCCGAGATAATTAAGACGAAAAATAATTTCGAATGCATGTACAAACATACGCACATCTGCACATACACACACACAGACGTCCACTTAAAAACTATTGTATTCGACTCTGGGAACCTTGAAACGTGGAATTACGTCAAAATTCGGGATTCGCAAAATCGGACCCATACTATAACTTTCCACTGGAAAGTTAATAAAAATGATCAAGTAATGTATTTATACAATTAATAACAAATTTTAGATGCATAAGAAAAATGGATCATCATTGCCCATGGGTTAACAATTGTGTTGGAGAGAATAATCAAAAATATTTTGTTCTTTTTACAGTAAGTATTTATTACTACGTTAATAAATTTTTGTTTTGAGATAATAAAATATTTTAAAATGAAATAAATTTTTTCAACAGTTTTATATCGCGGGAATATCATTGCAATCTCTTTTTTTGTGTATTCAACAATTTACCACTTGCGTCCGACAAGAATGGCGTGATTGTTCAACGTTTAGTCCGCCTGCAACAGTTATATTATTAATGTTCTTAACATTTGAAGCTCTTCTTTTTGCTATCTTCACTGCTGTTATGTTAGGAACGCAACTGCAAGCTATTTGGAATGATGAAACGGTAAGTAAATTGCATGGGAAAAATAATGAAATATTAAAACAAATACAAATCAGTCTAGTTGATTGATTAACTGTCGTTATATTTAAAATTTTATATTTATCTTAAAATAGGGCATTGAACAATTGAAAAAAGAAGAAGCACGTTGGGTTCGTAATAGTCGATGGAAATCTATTCAGGCTGTATTTGGAAGATTTTCTATTGCTTGGTTTTCTCCATTTACGTCGCCGCCAAATGCCAAAACTAAAATAGACTCTTATTTATATTCTGTTTAATTTATTTAAAACTTTCTTTTGAAGAGAACGAGATGTACATATAGAAATTAGTTTACAAAAAAGTAATCAAGACAATGACAGCAATTACGTTAGTTTTCTACTTTTTTAATTTTTTTAGTTAAGACATCACAAAAGTGAAATAATTCAGGGATTTGATATGTTTTCATACAGAATTTTTGAAAAGTAGAAACATAGACATTCTTAAACAAAAAATACGTATGATTGAAGCATAACATGAATATATACTCGAAAGTCAATTTTACGTATTTAAATGAGTAAACTAAGTAAAAATGAATTGAAAGTAGATGGAGATAATGAAATGAAGAACAAAAAAATATAATTTATAGATAAAATATTTAAACACAAACGTAATAAATAAATGGTATATTATGATTATTTAATGTCAAATTGACCTTATCTATCGCAACGGATACATAATTAAGCAATAGTGGACAAACCATGAAAAAATAATGACAGTGCCTTGTGAGGTTTTTATTCTTTATCAAAAACAATTCATCTCTAAAAATATTACTTTAGCTCTACAAATTTTTTAATCTAAGTGGCATGTTTTATGAAACAAAACTTATAGCGAATATTTGAATATTAAAATTTTTATTACAACTTGCATATTTAACACACTTATTTGTAACACTGTCATAAGCATAACTAATTGATTAAATAATTTATTTTTACTTTCTAAGATTACTAAGATAAAAAAGAGTAACATTCCATAAATATCTTCCGTTTACAAAGTACAAAAGAGTACATGTTCAACCTGGTTTGTTGATGTTGACAAATAAATTAGAACAAAAAAAATATAATTACAACAATTATATCGCTTAATTCCAGGCAGTACTTATTATCACTGAGTGATACATAGAATATATTGAGTGTGTCATTGTAAACATCAATTGTGCAATTTTTTGTATATTTTAAATTAATTAACACAGGGATAAAAATGTTTTAAAAATATTCTTGCTTATTTTCTTAAATAGTTGATTCATGATTAACCAAAAAAAGTAACCAATGATATAAAAGGCAAGGAAACCGGAAATGTTAGCATCAGTGAATAACACGTTTAGTAATTATTTATATTAATTATCAAGAATAATTTAATTTATGGCTCAATTTTTTTAATGTCATAGTTTTCCCTATATTTGATTATTAACTACTAACGAATTGAAAATTTATAACTATTATCATGAGTAGAAACCTGTTGCATTATATCTCTGTGTAGATTTTTAATCCAAATTAAATTTTATACTAATTAGGCGACAGAATATAAATGAAATAGAAAAATAATTCTAATTTATCTATTAATTAATAAATTAATTTTAATAATATATCTTTAGGAACACAGTTGATTAAACTAAAAATTTAGGAGAAAGTAAATAATTGTAAACTAAGAAACATGTGAGTTGAACATTTTTAGGACAAACAAAGGTACTATAATTTCTACAACCACAGATCTTGTCAACTGCTTCCGTTTAAATTTCTAATATTCAGTGATGATTAAATTTCATATCAGCTTTCGGGAGATCAGAATTAATACAATGTCGTAGGAGTTAATGTTTATTATTTTATTTCTTGCATCAGTCGACGCCAATATAAATTTAAAAGATTGAAAGACTACCACAACTTTCACTTTTGCTGGTGTAACTGTTCGTAGTTGGAATCATCGATCGTATGATTAAACATATCATATTATTAAACTAAGAAGATTTTACTTTAATAAACAAGATCGTCTATACACACTAATAATTAGATGTTTTAAATAACTAGTTTGATAATCTTATCAAATTGTTGATCGATTAAAATTCTGGATTCTCCAACACTGGTTGTTAGTGACAGTTAACAAGAAATCAACATTTAACAAGGGAAAAAATGAAGTTGGTGAGTACATGGTTTGTATCAATAATTTGAAAAAACTTTCAAAATCTTAATTTTTTAATGATTTAATAAATAAGAAAATTGTCATATTATTTTATACTATAGTAGTTTATCTTGAATATATCTCCATAAAACTTTTTTATTATTTATTAAGTGAATGGCTTAATTAGACAATTAGCTTCAATAGTTAGAGTCTTAGTAGTGAACTATAATATTTTTATATCCATGTAAAGAATAAACCATGATTAAAATGAAATGATTCTAAACCAGTTCTATAACAAATATCTAACAGTAATTTCTCTTTCAGTTTCTGTTGATCGTTTCAAGTTTCTTCATACTGGAAATAAACTCATACGATCCAAAAGATGAAAAGCTCAAAGATATTCTACTGCCGGAAGGTCAGTTTGAGGCATTCTACTTAAAAGGAGTTCAAAGTGAAGAAGAGAATGCAGTCCGACCACCTCATCTCCATGGATCTTTTCATGCACATCGTCATCCAGGTCTCGTAGGTGTACCAAATAGTGCAGCATACGGATTCCGTTTTGACGGAAAGCGTCGCTTTAATTATGATTAAGGGAAAGTATCATTCGTCGTTAATATCAAATATAATTAAGTGAGATTGTTGTACTAATGCGTATTATTTCTAATGCTTGTGAAAATCAGATAATCGTAGTATTATCTATTTGGGTTTCATCTCTACGATTTACAGAGCTATTGAAAAAAAAATAATGTATTTAAAGTGTAACATGCGTTGCGTGAATTAGTTAGCGATAAATCACAGAGAAAAATATCATTTTTACGAAAGTTATAATATTCGTAAGTAAGACTATCATTTGAGTTCCAATATGATATTATATTAAGTTCCAATGAGATATTATATTTATTGTATTATAATGCTTAAAGGCGTTCCTTGGAAGCTTTCATATATCATTAATGACCCTTTGAATTACTAGTCATCTTGATACACGATGCATACAGTTTCCGTTTTAATTATTTTCTAAAAATAAATTGTTTATTTAGTGCATTCTTTGAATATACTTTCTTATTTTTTTCTAATTCTAATTAACTCCAGATTCCACAAATTGCCGGTTGTTAATAAATCTAGTTGCCGAAAAGAAATCAAGAGTGATCTGAGTATCTACTAACCAATCAATAGAAAAAACAACTTGTGGTAATTATAGAAACTTACGTACATACACAGATCAATTGATATTCTACTTTCTATCAAACTGATTGAAGTTTTGTCAATCTATCCATATGATACTTAATGGACCAGTTTTTCTTTTAATGTACTTGAATATAATTACTATGTCTTCTATCTATTAAGAACTATTTGAGTACCATACTAGGTGAGAAAAAGACTTAAGTTAGATATGGAGAATCTTCATGGTGAAACTTTAGCTTTCATGTCCATTAAACAGGATGCAAAATTTGTTCCAAGAATTGAATAATACTTACATAGGTATTCGATTAAATACCTTTTTCAATTATCTATTGTTTTATTTACAGCTCTTTATTATTACTAATCTTAAATGTAGTTATTATTAAAACTCAAGAATTGCATGAATGAAAAATAATTTATTTATAATTAATGAATGCAAATCCAAAAATCATTATTCACAAAAAAATTTTAGGTAAATAATCAAGAATATTGGCTTAAATATCCAAGAAGGTACTTAGGTACTATATAATATTTTTCACCTTCAATTTTTATTGTAAACAATTTCTTTTTCTAAATAAAAGTGACCAAGATGTAATTGATTAAAAAATGTATTAATAATTACTCCATTGTTTTTATTGAGTCTAAGATCCATAAAATTGAATGAAAGTTATGTTTAAAGTATTGCGTGTTGAGAACTTTTTATTATCACTCTCGAAATATGAGGCAGTAGTTCAAAGATCTTTTTAATGATAAATTTAAATCAGTTTTAGTAAACTTTCTGCCTTGAGAGAGTGCCAATTGGGTAGAAGCAAATGACAGACTCTGGCCAGTTAACTATCATGTACTTACACATCCATTTGAAGGTATATGCACCAAATGCTAGAAAAACGTGGAACGTAACAAGGAAAGTCTTTAGAAGTTGCGGGAATATGATGCGAGGTGACAGTCGTGCAAGTAGTGCAACTTTGTACTTCGTCCGAGTGTGGGGTCCCACAAGATATGCTGAGGATTATATGTCTGATATCGGTGAGTGCTTGTCGCTTTACTGATCAGACCTCATCGATCTCTTCAACAGTTCAGACTGGTCTTTGATCGATTTTTAATTAGATTTAATTTTTATTTGAATGAGATTTAGTTGTGGATAAATGTGACATCAAGCATAAATTTTTTAAAAAGTGTTTCGATTTTCATGTGAAGTTAAAACAATGCAGTATACACTACTTTATTTAAGTGTAAATAATTTTATTTATATTTAATCGTTGATGGAAAAATATTTATTTTAATATATTCATTAATTTCTTCAGGTGGGATTACTTTTGTTATCCACTACAGTGTCAGGGGATGGTGACGTTCCGGGAGAGTAAGTTTAAGTAAAAATTTTGAAAGTTATAATTATTAACAAATTAAAAGAGAAATAATAATTACATTGTTTCTAAATAATAATAAATATTGTTATTTCTTGCAGTGATAATGTAAGAGTACCAAGAGCTTTAGTATTAAAGCCTGTAGTCAAAGTAAAAACACATCATGATGATGATGATGACGGGCCATTTGACTTCATTGCAGATTGGATATCTAAGTTAGTGAATCCACATAAACCGTCAACACCCGCACCTCTGCGATTACTTGTGCCTAGTATCAATGGTATATCCGACGAGTTATACATTGAACACTTGACGCCATCGCCTCATACGAAGAGTAGTTTTGTGATAATTCGAGTGTCATCTGATGCAAAAAATCCACCTCATGGTAATCCACCAGGTGGAGGAACGACACCTTATCATCCCAAACCAATATTTCCATCAGGATCTACAAGATTTATACCAAAACCATCGGGGAATTTCTTCCCTGTTGCTCCAACTGTTCCTTCTTGGCCTCGACCTTCAACGGCGATGGACAGACCTCTAATACCGAATCATATGAATGCTATGCATATGAATGCTATGCACATGAACAATCTTCATATGAATAATATTCACATGAATAATATGCAAGGATATGACTATAACCAACCTTCAAATTATGGGTCATATAATCAACGAAACTATCCAAATCATAAAAACTATATGCCAATGAAATTCGGACCAAATACTTATAATTTCAAACCTCCGTTTAGTCCACATCTGCAACCACCGTTCCGTTCCCATGACCGTTTTCCCCAGAATCCTTATGGAGTGTACGATTTTCATAATTCTATTCCTGGAGCAAGCGGAGGAAGTTTTCATCACGGAATGGAGTCATTCAAACCTACTAATTATCCCAGTTATTCATCATTTCCTGGAGTTCTCTATAATAATAATAGTCTACATACCTTGGGAAGTGAGCAAGTTAAAGTAACTCTTGAGAATGTTGATCTTCCTTTACCCCCCACCACAGCATTACCTTCTATATCTGATCATAATCAGTTGGATAATGTCAATCGTTTGGATAGAATGATATCAACGTCTTCACAATTAACTAATTATTCTACGAAACTCAAATCATCTACTACAACTACAACAACACCAAGTCCTCATTTAGAACAAAATAGAAATAATGATTTTAAATATAGCTCTCAAGAAATTCAAGAAATTTCTCCACCGGATTTACTACAAACTTGGAAAAAACTTGTTGCTGAGAATGAGGATAAACACGTGATGAAAATAAGCAAAGATGCTGAACTTCATGTCGATGAAAAAATGACGGAAAAAAGTCGACGAGATGTACAAAATAACACGAACGATAATCAATTAATGAAAACTAGAATTTCAGAGATGATTAAGAGAAGAAATCGGAAAACTACTACTAATAGAAGATCAGTATCAACTTTTGTAACTACTCCTGTTTATAATAGAAATTCAGATAAACGTGCGGAAAAATTAGTTGATAGGGTAACTGAAAAAATACAACTTGATTCTAGTGTTTTATCAAATAATGCTAATGATTTTTATAAAGTGGAAAATATTACTTTAAGAAGTATCGAGAATGTTATGAATTTAACTGCCAGTGGTAGTTGGAAGAATAGAGAAACTAGGAAGCCTGATAAATTGTATGAAAGGTTAAAAAATAATCATAATAAAAAAATAAGAGTTGTTGAAAGTGTAAAAAGCTCAGTTTCCGTAATTAAATCAAAAGATAAACAATAATAAATCTTTATAAAAATAAGAAATTTTGTTTTTATGAAACAAAAATACTCATAAATAAATAAAATATTTTCTAACACTTATAGAAAGCAAATAAATCCATGTAAAATTCTAAGAAAAATCTTGCTAAAGTGAGATTTTTTTTGTATTCATAAAAGTAAACTTTTTTTACCATCTTTAATTTGTTATAAAATTTTTTATTTTAATTAGTTGATTATTTAGTGAATTCTAACTATGCTTTCTAAGTGATATTAATCATACATTTATTTACAATTGTTGTAATAAATATGTATTTTTTTTTTAAGTTGAATAAAAAACAAATCAATAGAAAAAGAATGTTGAAAAAACAAATAAAAATCCAAAGATCTAGTTACAAGGAATGATGTTAATAAACTTAATAACTATATTTATAGAGCAAAAAAAAACCTAGTTTGTTTGTCTCAATAGTCAATTAAGTGAAGTAAACTGATTTTTACATTACTGATACTGATATTAAAATGCGATTTAGCTTTCACTAATTGCAGAAAACTTTTAATGAAAAATATCAATGAGGGTATATCGATTTGTGGAATTAGAGCACAGTTTAAATGACAGCTTTCACATTTCAAAATAATCAGAAAAAAATCTATTGACATGGCTTCCAGTTGAACGGAAACAGGGATCAGCTTGGATACATGCAAGATGACTTGATCAGCATTTATGATAGAAAGAAAAGTGCCCAGAGAATTATGCTATTTTTATTCTTTTTTTTTCAAGTTTTAGAAATTTCTCGAATTCATATCACGAATAGAAAAAAAAATTTTCTTTCATCATCATTACTAATATGTAGCATTTAATTATTTCACTCAAGCATTTATCTGAAGTGTTACGGATCGTCCGTACACGCGATAAGGGAATTTACTTAAAATCATGTTAAAATCATAAGTGAATTTGCTCTCTATTTCACTTTAATTTTCACTTTCAATTACTTATTGATAACTAGAATTTACAGAATAATCGTTAGTTTATATAATTAAAAGATCTAAATACCAGAAGATATTTATTTAACATAAATATGCAATTATACTAATTTTTCTAATCATTACTTAACATTTAAGTATTTGAAATCTATTCATTTATCTCTGATGAATGATTTATAATTAAAACCATAAGGAAAAAATTGAAAAGTGCATAAAATTGATGTGTACTTTCTGTTGATGTATTTGATGTCTCAATTATAGCTTTGATATTATTCCCTTCCTAATGGAACAGTTGCGATTTTTATTATTAGGATTTATAGATTGGTTCCGGTCATTAATATGAGGATGAGTATCAGAGTTTCACTGTATACTTTGCGGTTGTACGATTCGCCTCGCTAGTCACACCTGATATATAAAGCTGTGGATGCAGTTGCTACAAACGCAGTTAAACGATTTGTTTTATTTGAATCAAGTGCAAGAGTTCTTTTGTATTTAGAATTAAGTCAGATCGATAAATATGAAGACTGAGCACTTGGTGAGGATTCATGGATTGTTTCTTTTTTGTTCTGATATTTTTAGATTTAATTAATAATATTCAAAAAGACCAATATTAATAGAATCTATTTATCTATTTCAGTGCTTATCGACGTTTTTAATTGCAATGTTGATATTCCCTGATTTTTCAGACGGGTAAAAGTGGTTTTTTCTTAATTATAAATTAATACTTCTATCTCTTAAAATAATTGTAAATAATCATTATTGTGGATTAGAGATAATTTTTTTGTTAAATAAAACAATAAAATTAAGTTAATTTTCAAACTAAATTGGTGATCATTATTCTTAACTTATTTATTAATTAATATTTTTCAGGAAGAAAGTTGTCATTCATGTTCCATACCATGTGAAAAAAATAAAACATACTCATACAATTTATAAAGTAATTCCTCATCATTTCCATGAAGAGAAAAAGTATGATCTCCTTGATAATACAGATCATTTAGACAGTATAGAGCATACTGAAAATTCTGCAGTAGAGGATACAGACTTTGATAATTTTAGAAAATGATATATTTGATGTACTTCTATTGATACTGCCAATATTTTACCACCAAAGAACCAATTATGTTCAATGAAAATGTACAAATTCTCATTTAATGTACTTTTATAGTAAATTTTATTATTGTTGGTATTATAGTAATTATTGTAATAAAATATCACCGCCGTTATTATTATAGATATTAATATGATATTGTAGAACGTTAAATAAAATAGAATTTAAAAGCATGTATTTAGTTTAATAGTTCACTCTATACCTTTTGATTAAATATTTATTAAACAATATTTATTTTAAGTGATCCAATTAGTATTATTATGAAAATTATAAACTATTATTTCTAAATAAGAAATTAATTGTTTAGTAAATTTTTTTTATCAATGATATTTTTTGTTTCTATATCTTAATACAATTTCATTTAGAGTTCTCTCTAAGATAAGTATTTCAATTATTTTTTAATGACAAAAAATAAAAAAAATTTCTGCAAGATTTTTACTCCAAATAATTCAAGTGCAATGTCACTGACAATGATTTTACAGAAAAGAAATGAAATATTAAAAAAGTTATTTCATTTTCCAATCGTTTTACTCCAATTATTTTGTTCTTTGACAAATAAAAAGTATTTGCAGGAGTTCGTGCAGAACAAACGCTGGACAATCGGGAAAGCGACAAGGTTTTTTTTATTGATATAAATGCAGCTCTGGTATACCAATTGACTTTAAATTCAGTTGCACTACTGAAACGAGCGCATTTTCTTTAATACTCCATTAATCATTTCTCTCAACTATCGATAATGGTAGAGTATCCATTAAATATCGTGTATGTATAATTATGCTATATAATACGCATTCTTTTATTTTTTTTTAGAGAGTAAAGTGCTTCATTCTACTTATATTTACGGAAATTCTTCAGAGCTTTTGTGACGAGGATGAACAGTAAGTGTAAAAGTTAATAAGATAATTATTTAACGAATATGTCAGAAGAAAAAACGTGTAATTAATTTAATATAAAATAATTTAAACAAATTAAATAATTTTTAAAATAATTCAAAGTATTACATTTCAAAGTATTAGGGTTTTAGTGATGGTATGAGTAAAATGATAATTATAGTAATTAATTTCGACCGTTTATTTTTCTTTCTATGATGTCGTTAGTATTAAAAATTCATTATTTGAAGTAGAAAAAAAATTTTTTTAGTGTCCATCTACGAATCTACGTTCCAGAAATAATAAAGCATGATATTCACACAAAAACAGTGTTTATTCATGTCAAAATTCCAGCAAAGAAGAAGAAAAAAGAACATAGTCACCTAGAAACTTACCATGAAAACTGGAACAGTTGGGATGCGTATAATCATGGGAGTTACCATCAAATAGGAGAGAAAGAAAATGCTCAGAAAAATCTCATGAACTCGTTTCCTCCTGTATTTAACAACTTAAATCACCACAATCAAGGGCAAGGTCAAGATCCAATGCAAGGACATTATCCAGGTCAAAATTATGATCCAAGAATACCTTTTTATGATGACTACAAAGACTCCGGAAGCATGGAAGAGTCACCAAATCCACCAGGAGCTCAAGTGCCTCCTAAGTTGAAATTTGAAACTGGTGTAACTGGCTACTTCTATCCACCGCAATATGAAACTCATGAAGATGTTGATGACATTTCTCCTAATGATATTGAATCATATGAGCAACATGATTACAATAATGGTCATAGACAAGGTCATCATGTTGAGGAAGGACACCTGTATAATGATCTGTCAAATAATTTCTACAAGGAAAAGCTAGAGGAATCATCTGAACAACGAGGGGGATCTAGCTCAGAAAGATATAGTTATGGTAATAGTAATATCAACAGTGGGAATAACAATAATTACTTGTCAAATTTACGTATAGGATAGTTTGGAGTAATTTAATTTACCAATATTTGTACTTTTTATAATTTTGTATCATTTAATGCCAAATAATAAAAAACCTTAATTCAATAAACACTTTCAGAATTTATTCAATTTATTCATAAATTATAAAATTAACAAAATAGAAATATCGCACCATAAAATTAATCCTAATGGATGTATAATAATCATGATAATTATTCACAAAGACTAGTCGAACAATTTTTACAAAAAATTCACAATTTATAATGCATATTCTTCATAAGGAACACCACCAAGTTCATCACCAAAATCCATTTCTGCATATCCTTCATCCCAAAGCACTGCATCATCAATTCCTTCTCTTCCAATACCACGTCTTCCCCAACTGTTATGAATAATAATAGAGGTCGGTTTTTCCGGAGGAGGATAATCCCAATATTTTTCACTCTCTCCACTATCTTGATGTTCCACAAGTTTAGTGATTGTATGAGTATGTTTTATTGTTTTTATATGATAGGGAATATGAATGATAACTCGACGGCTAAAAAAAAATGAGATTATTTCCGATAACCAACTGTCAATCAATGTAATTAAAAATTAAGGAAATTCCAACTCACTGTACAGCTTCTGTTTGACTTATTGGATTGACTAAGGAGATAGCTAGTAGAACTGCAATCTAAAATTGAAATAAAAGACAGCATTAATTAATATCAATAATTTATCCATCACATTCAACATTTTTTTTTATTACTTTAAACTATCTGAGTTAATATATATTACCATTCCTCTCTAGATAATATTTTATTCAAAAAAAAATAAAATCCGGAACTCACCGTATATCCTATCATAATTATATAGTGTTCTTATCTGCTGTTAATACTTGTTGGAGGTACTGCTTTGGTCTGACACTTTCAGTGCATTAGATATTGCCTTTATATCTTATAGAAAGGAAATACTTGTAACTTTAGTGGAGACAGAATGAAAACATTGACTTTGAGTGAGGACAAAAGCATCAAAGAAAGAAAGGAACCATCTCTTTTTATCACAACATCATCAGTATTGTCCACAGAGCTATCAAACTTAAATACAGCAGTTGAGATACTTATTTTCTGATGTACATTAAATAAATTATAATTACGTGTTTATTTACTTTTGAAATTTTAAATCAAACATATGATTTAATGATCAGGATATTATTTAAATATTTTCCCTGATATTAAAGTCATTATTTCAAATACTATGTGTCTATATAATATAAGCATTAATTAAATCTTTATTAGTATCCGTAATGACGTCCTTTTTAATTATACGTAATTTTATAGATAATGTCAAGAGAGCCCATTCAAAACTTAAAAAGGAAGATGAAAGTTGTTTCATTATTTCTATGTCAAATAGTTATTTCTTAATTAACAATAAATATACTTATTTGTAACGTGTCATTGGAAATACAAATGTATAGCATGTCGAAGAAAAGATATAAACGTTTCATGAAGTAAATACCATCTTTATTAGTAGGTCTTGATAAATGCTACGATACAAGTTTATTTAAATGAAGAAAAAATTTTTCTTTTATCATTCAGGTAAATAGTTCTTTGTTCAAATAACTTTAAGTAGTATCATGATTTCTTTACTAACAATTTATGTCTTCATTACTGATATTGGCAGAAATAAATTTCTTATAATTATTGATGTTATTTCACAAAAAATATATCTAAGAAATAATTTAGTTTTGGAATGATAGTAAAAATAGATTACTTTCATAATGTTTTACTAGCTGTAGAGAAAGGAGATCAATGTGCTATAAAAGAGATTAAATTATATAAAAAATATTGATAGGAGGAGTTATTCATCCTAAAAGACAAAAAGTTTAGCAGCCTGAAGGATAAATGGCATATAAACAAGTTTTTAGAGAAAACAAAATAGATCACTAGGTATTTGATTATATGAGATTGATAATATTTTGTCTATGTATGATAACTTGTCATGGTTGGTATAACATAACTGATTTACATGCTTGATATGATTTAATAAAATAAAATTAAGTTTGCAGTGTTGATCAATCAAAGTTTTATATACTATAAAAAATTCATGAATAAAAGATGATCTGTTAGAAACATCTTCTAGAAAAAAATTGAAAATAACTATTGTAAATAAAAAGTTAAGTTGTCAATTTTGGTCTAGATTTTAGTTGATAAAAATCAAAAAAAATCTGGATGAAGACATCATATTAAAAATTAAAGCTATAATGATTAATTGGATTGATGAGTTTATTTTAAAAATCAATGCAACTAGTGATGACCTTGACAGTGAATTTTTTACTTAGAAAGCACATTAAATCCAGTAAAAATTACGGAGCTCAACTGGAATAATACGAAAAAGATCATGCAAGTAGGAGAGTTTAAAACACAACTTGTAATCAGAACAGAATTAATTATAGAACTTATGATTTGTAATCAAGTTAATGATGTACCTACACTACGATGAACTTCTTGGTAAATAAGAAATGTTAACTTTCATATACATTATTAAATGAAAAATGTGAATTGTTTACACTTATTAAAACGTGCAACTTGTCGTGATTCAATATTAAGTAAAATTAAAAAAAAATTAATGTGAAAAAAGTGTCAATGATAATGGTTGGTTTTGACCAAATAGTTTAAAACTTTTTACATGTTCTAATCTGCTTTTCACTCTCATCATTATATTGATGAAAATGTGAAAAATACTTTGAACATTTAACAAAATATGTAATTTTCTTTTTTTATGTGTCAGCAGAATTTTTTTTTTCATAATAGCAATAAATAAAAAATTAAACAATTTCTTAAGAGAAAGTGAGATATAGTTTTCCCATACCAATGTCTTTTTTTTTTGCTTATTCAAACAACGAAAAACATAACAAATCATTATCGAATTATCAGATACAAGTAAATCAACTCACAATTATGTTATGCTGAATAAAATTAATGTAATTTATACTTGTAGATGAAATAAAAAATTTCAGAGCACGCAAACTCTTTTTTTTAAGAAGAAATATTTTTTAAAATTATTCAATAAGTTAATTATACAATTTTGAGTTTAAAAAGAAAATTTTAAGTTTCGTAATGACCATAATCAGCTCCATTGAATTATAGTGCTGAGTTTTAGTTGCTTTTATAATTATAAAATAAAAAAAATTAATGAACGTGAAATGATTTACAGAAATTAAAATAATGAGATAGGATACTTTAAATCGATTACGAATGTATTTTCACTCTCGTATTCATCATAAAGGTGCACTTGTTTGCAACATTATCCCAGTCAACCATTACTGATTTCAAGTGAAACACTTTAAATTGTACTCATGAGTTTCGAATTTTTTTTCATGATAAAACTTGTATTATTCATACTTGAATAAAAATTATAGTACAAGTGCGAGGTAATTACTATTTTATCTCAACTAGAAGAACCGTTACCATGATCTTAACTACAGTGGGAGGGCCATGTATGCCTTCTCCTGCACCATTTTATCTTCTATAAAAGAGAAGTGTCTCACTTCTGCACTGCTTAGTAATGCGTCAACAAGTCTTGGAGACTAGTGATTATATACACTTGATACAATTGTCATTCAACATTTCACTAGTAAAGTGAAAAAATTAGTATTTATCTTTAATATTTACAATTAAAATTGATTTCATTTAAATATGTAAATTGTTAAAATTGTGATTAATAAAGTAATTCATCAAGAATCAAAGTAAAATTTTAACTGTATTAATTAAACTTTCATCAGCTTTCAACATTATTTATTATTTCATCAATTCATTGCTTTTATTGGTTTTGATTATTGACTTTATAGCTATTTAACGCTATTTTATTTCCATCATGATTTTAATGGTAAGTTGATCTATTAATTTTAATTTATTCGATAAAAGTATATCGACAAATATGAATAAAATTAATAATAAAATCATATCCATGAATTTATCTACATTCTAATTATTTATTTAATAAAATTTATTCATTAAATTATTTTATAATTTGCAGCAAATTGGAATTATTGCATTGGTGACCTGCATTCTAGAGTTCAGTGATGCTCAGTAAGTAATATAATTAAACAAATAATACTTATTGTTCAAACTAATGAATTTTAAAAATAATAAATTTATACAATTTTCGTTTTTTTTCAGAAAAAAGGTAATATTCTTGATGCCTCGACATGTGAAAAGATCTCATGGAACACCGTGGCGTCAATTTATTCGTCCACCTTTTTTAAAAGCAACACAATTTCTTGACAATGAATTTTTACCAACGCATCATCCAAAACAAGTTCTTTTACCCGGTCATCCTAGACCCAGAGGAATGGTTCAGTTCAATAAACATGTACCACATGGAGGTGATGATTTTGATCAAGGTCATGAAGAGGTCAATCACGTTATTATACCCCATGGAAAAGGAATAACACATGCAATCTCATTTGGAAAGGGATACATACCTCATGATGCTTTGATGCACCATGCAGGATTTACCTCTTCATCAGATTCTCATGAATCTCCTGATGATTCTGTCAATTATAATTCACTCACACCAGTCTACATAACTCCTCAAATGACTCAACAAGCTGACGTTTACTATCAAAACAATGAAGCTGATCAATATCATGATGAAATACAAGATAGAAAAATTGATGATCTTCATGTGAAATTTCTTAAAGCAAAAGCTATTGCTGGAATAAATCCTCAAGTCTCTGGAAAGTTGATTGTACATCAGGAACAGCCGAAATCTAATGGAAATAAAGCGTATATTTTAAGAGATACAATTAATTTTGATGAATACAATAAAAAAGTAGCTGAACTTACTAAATCATGGCCAACATCATCTGGATCTCAGGGACCTGTGTTATCGACTGGAAGTCTTGGAATTATTTCTGTAAAACCAGAATCACTTTCACCACTTCCACAACTTCCTCAGATTCCAAAGCATACCCAGCATAACATTGGCGATCACCCGGACACTTCGAATATCATCACATCGATTAATTTACATCCTCCGCAAGGATATTCTGTTAAAGAAGAAATTCAAGATATTCCACACGATTTTAGAACAATGCCCATACAAACCAATCCAGTTCGATTGCCTACTTCGACAGGATTGCATGTCGTTCATCCTTTCCAAAACCCTGTTAACCAAATTTCTCCAGCATCAACTGCTATTCCTGGTTTTTATGCATTGTCCGGCTATTCTGGACTCCTTCCAGGATAATTTGAAAAACTTTTATTGTATTTTAAAATATTGTATTAAGTTTGATTTATTGCCAAAGGTCTTTTTATTTTTTTTTCAAGTCAATTGTATGTCTGATAGTAACTACATTGTCCACTTTACTTTTTAGATTTCATGCATGTTTTATGTCTGTTAGTTTGGAAAGAATTTACGTAGAATAATTATAATAAATTACTGTTAGAAGTTGTTAATTTAGGAAATTAAATACGTGATATAGGCTTGTAAAAGAAGAAAATAATATATGCTTTAGAATATTTTAATGCACTTTCAGTGGTGTTAAAAAAAATCTCAACCAAGCAAAGTATTAATGATTATGCTTATTATTATTATTTAATGAAGTTGTTATATTTGTTAAAAAAATTTGTTAGAAATCTGCATATATTTTGTTATATATTTTATACTACACCACTTTGTTATAGAAACTGCATTGTTAATAAAAAAAAAAAAATTAAATGTCATAATTTGTTGTTATTTCATAGAATCTTGATGAATGAATATTTTTTAAAACTCTCAATTTAAAAAAAATTAGTTAATACATTTTTTTTTTTTTTTTGATTACACAAAACGAAGTTCAATGTATTTAAAGGATACTGACACGTGAAGACATTGGCACTTTCACTGCTGGAGTGGATGACCAGTTGAGTGTTTGAAAGTCTAGAAAGTTTGTTGCAATAAGACGATCATTTCTCGCATCTATCCCAATCCCATCTCATGTATAAATAATTCAACAAACATTAATAAGTTTTTTTATAATTCAATATTCATACCTTTATAGAAAGTTATTGAAAAAAGGAATGTTGATTACATTTGACAAAAAACAATAAAAATTCCATTCACATATAACAAGATAAAAAATAGATAAAAATGCTATTTTTCTATAACAAATATGGGAAATAGCTACCACTGACCATGAACGATCTCATGGTCGAGTTGATGATCTTGGCACTCAACATAAAAAGGTTAAGACAAGTTACTTGTTCTCAGACATTCTCCAGTCACATTGTGAGAGGGAAAACAACGGAGTAGGGATTTGTCGGAGTAATTCAAAGCAAGCGAAGCTCCAATGGATTGCAAATGCTTCTACTTTTATTCAATGATGAGAGAAGAGAGTAACGGAAGTGCATCGATAGTATCCAAGTTTAATGAACTTTGGCAGGCTTCAAAGATTCAATTTACGATAAAAGTATGCAATCGCCAATTTAACCTAAAAAATCATACCTGTAATTATTTGGAGAAAAATTGTTACTATTCAGTGTTGAATTAAAAACATCTTGGTATGTTTCTAAAAGATGAATTAATTAAAAAAAAGAATGAATTATTTTAAAAGTGATTGAAATGTTATACATCATGTATATATGATATTTAATTGAAAAAAAGTATCACGAAAGGTGATACTGTTTATGATATGAACTGTGAAAGAATAGTAGGTTAATAATAGAAATAGAAGGAGAGAAAGGTGTTGTACTAGAAGACTAAATAAGTACAGTAAAACAAATCACGTAATAATAAGTATCTCATTGCCAAGGCCATTTCTCTAAGATCTGGAATTAAATTAAGATATAAAATCTTGATGGTTTAAACTTTATTTCAATACGTGAGAATTAGGAAAATATCATCGAATAAACAGAGAAAGCTTTTGATGATGTTGATGATAAATTTGATATGTTAACTAAACTATTATTAATGAACTATTTCATTGTGATAAATCTAGAATGAAATTTATATTAAAAAATATCTTCACTCATTTTCTCGTAATACATTTTTATATTACTCGCTAATTGTTTAATGGAGGAAGGACGAATGAAAGAGAGAGTCAATAGAAAGGGAACTGTAACATCTCCACGTCTCTCCCACGATTCTCTCGCTTTCTATTCCCTGGACCTTCAACACTGTAGTAATTTTATGTCCTTTTATGTTCTGTACTTAACTTGAATAATTTCTTTCATCCTTTGTAACGTTTAACATTTTTTTTTTCAGAACAATTAGATAATTAATTCAACGTCTTTATTGGAAACTAGACAGAACTCTTATAGAAGTGTGATTCAAAGCAGTTAATTGATAAAATTGAGTTATTTAATAGTGGTAAAAATAATTTTATATTTTTCTATTCATGATTTATTTGACATAGGCCATTCAGAATTTCCTATTATGATTTATATGATTTTAAATAATGAAAAATTTCTTTTGTGTTATATATAATGGTGTTTAATTAACTACTATTAAAAATTAAAAAAATGCAATTTTCCTTAAATGATAATATCAACAGGAATCTTTTAGAAAAAAATTGGAAATGATTTTAGCATATCCCAATTATCGAGAGTCTGATATTAATTTTCAGAGTAAAAAGTGAAATGCTTTCATTCCAATACTTTTTTTATCAGTCTACCATAAAAAATTTATCTTTTCGTACCACTTGAGTAATAAACGTGATTAAAAACATGATTTTGATGTCCTAAAATATATGTTCATAGGACACGCGAGTTGTGTCATCCTTTAAAAAGTCTCGCTTGAAAAAATACTTGTCATAATAGAAAGTGTTTTTTTTTTGCAATTGTTCATTTATCAGTAATAATTATTTCACTTTCAAAATCTTATCGGAAGTGTTTTGCATCAAAAGCTTTGCTTACATTTTATGTAATGCTTTCAGTTTACCATTCAACTTTTAAGGAGTTAATTACCATTGATGTTCAACTTCAAAGGATTCAAGTAATTCATACTTTTTATTCATAAAGTGTTGCAGAAAATTCTTTTATTATTTTATGATCATAATAATTTTGAGAATTTGATAGTTATCTTTTATTTAATAATGTCAAATATTCTTTCATTAAAGAATTTGATAATGCAAATGGATATATTAATGAACATATGTTTCCTAATGGCTAGAAGGGATACTGACATAATACTAGAAAAGTTGATGATGGAAATGATGAAATGACTTATGGGATCAGGTGCAAATTTCCTGATAAAAAGATAAGATATAGAAGTTATGATTATTGAGAGAATGCCTGAAGCGCGAATTTCTCTGGGTTGTAGGTCACGGTCGGTGTGGGGTATAAGCACGTTTCCTTTTCATCTTCCTTGATCTCTCGGTCTCCCTCATATAATAAGACAACACAACATACTACCGTCACGTATCCCCACCCAATTTCTTCCTTCCCTTGAGTATTTTCTCACGTCAGTGTATATAAGTCCACCACTTCTTACATATATAGAACAGTGAGGATCCATCTATTGTACAGGACAGACCAAAAAGCCAATTTGTATTGGAAATTTTGGCTGACATGATTTCACGGATTTTCGTAAGTTTGTCTGAAATAACAATTATTTTAATAACTTTTAAAAACAGTTTTATATAGTTTTGTATATGATTTTAGATTTGTTCATTAATTATTTCCATTGGCACTTCAATAGTTTCTGCAACGTTTGGCAATGAGCAGTAAGTAGTATTTAAAATTGAATAGATGTAATAAATAAAACTGAGAAAAATTTTTATTAAATTATTAGAATTAAAATGGTCAATTATATTTAAATTAAACTGATTAATTTTTCAATTCCATAAGTAAACAAATTATAATAAACTGTTGAATGAAACCTAATGATATTTTTCTCAGTCTATTTATGCTAAATAACAGCTAAATGAATATGTTTCATTTTTTAATGACATAATTGTATCCTTTTCATTTGTCTAACAATCAATTAAATTAATTATTAGTGAATGAATTTCAGTAAATTAATGGTTATTTCATAATATTGACTAATTTTCTAATTTCTTCATCTATGTAACTCAGGATTGAGTATATATTTAATTAGCAATTATTTTATAAAAAAAAATTTAATTGACAGCACTAACTAGACAACTATAATTACAGTGTTCACATAAAGATACACCTGCCAGTTGAAAAAAAACACCACGGCGGTGGAGATCATGTAGAAATAACTAGTCCAGGAATAGGGGGTGGTCACGGAGGATTCGGAGGAGGTCACGACAGTTTTGGTGGTGGACCTTCAGGTGGAGGAGGCCATGATTTTGGTGGAGGATACGGAGGAGGATCCTCAGGTGGTGGAGGTCATGACTTTGGTGGAGGATTCGGAGGTGGATCTTCAGGTGGTGGAGGTCATGATTTTGGCGGAGGACATGGCGGAGATGATTTTGGAGGATATGGTGGTGGCAGTGGAGGCCATGGATCTTCAGGAGGATTTGGTGACAGTTTTGGAGGTGGTGGACATGGTAATGACATTTCCGACAGCTATGGTCCTCCTTCGCAAAGTTATGGACCACCCTCGCATAGTTATGGACCTCCATCTACTAGCTATGGAGTTCCTTCTTCTGGATTTGGAGGATCTCATGGTGGTAGTGGTGGTGGTGGAGGACATGGTGGATTTTCATCTAGTTTTGGAAGCAGGTAAAGTTATTCTTCTCAATTAATTAGGGTGTACGTTTTGTTGAAATTATATATTTATTTTATATCCAAGTGGATAGTATTACCAATTACTTGTTATATGTTATATGTTAAAATATAGTAAATGATTTTTAGTGGTCATGGTGGTAGTTCTGGAGGATTCTCTGGAAGCCACGGAGGATTCTCATCTGGTGGACACGACAGTTACTCAGGAGGTGGCGGTGGATTTGGAGGATATTCATCAGGCGGAGGTGGACATGACAGTTACTCTTCAGGAGGCGGTGGACATGGTGGATACTCTGGTGGAGGAGGCGGACACGGTGGATACTCTGGCGGAGGAGGTGGGCACGGTGGGTATTCTGGAGGAGGCGGTGGTGGCCACGGAGGTTATTCTGGCGGTGGCGGAGGACTTGGCAGTTATTCCAGCGGAGGACATGGAGGATTTTCCGGGGGTGGTGGAGGCGGATACAGTTCTTATTCAAGCCATGGTTCGTCTTCTTTCGGTGGTTCTGACTCTTATTCCAGTGGCGGTGGTGGTGGTGGTGGCGGCGGCCATCACGGAAGTTTTTCGGGCTATCATAAGAAGTAAAAGTGCTTCACTGAAAGCAAAGAAGTATTTCTCCTTTCCACAGTCCCTATTATCATCCCTTTTTTTTAATAAAATTGCCAGACAGACTTCTCAGAACTCGTTTTCAACACTGGTTCATTTCCTTCCTCATCTGAACGCCTTCTAGAGATTGCCATCCACTCGAGCACCTTGTTTGTGAAAGTAATAATTTCTCTGTTCGTGAAATTTAATTTATAACTGATCACCAGGATACTCTTTTTTTTTGCATATTCGGTCATAGGCATGACTAATGCACGATATTATATAAGAAAATAGATTGTTGTATTTTTGATTTGTTTGTAACATAAATAATATTTTGTAAATATTTATAATTTTGTTAATTGTGTGGCTGTAATAAAATATTATTTGAAATTTTTTGTAAATAATTTTTTTTTGTAACTCTCTAATCATTTCCGGAAAGATCAAAGAATGTGATAAATTTAATTTTTCTTTTTTACAAAAGACTTAAAGACCTGAAAAACAATGTAACATATTTTTCGCAACCATTAAAATAATAGAATTGAATAGAATACTTTTTCACATTAAGTAGTGGTAAATGTTTGTAAAATCTATTCATATAATTAAAAATCATTTTTCACTATTCATGCAGTGAGACTAAAATGGAAAGTAATGAAGGTGAAAGAGCTAAGTATAAAGAGTATTACAAGAGTGAATAAGTGTGTACTTTTTTCGCAATTACATATATCGTACTCTCTACATACTGCTTGATAGATGGGACTTCTGTCTTGTGAGAAAGCATGATCAATACTTCCGGTGGTATTAGGATTTTTCTGGTATAATTCACTTTCCATTATAGTGAAACCAAGGTCACATACATAATCCTCGAGAGTTAATTGATCATATACTATTTGTAAAATTACATTTAATGTATATTAAATAAAATAAATGATCCTTTACTTTTATTTTATCAATCATTTATTTTTCTATTAATTAATTGGAGAAAAGATCTGACATCAAAATTAACCATAAATAATTCAGGAAGTCATTAATAATTCCAAACATATTTTTTTTTATTTATACAATTATTAATTTAATTTTATAATAAGTTCATGTCGATATAAAAAATTTATCTCGTTTATAAATAATTTTTCTATTATATGGTTCATTAAATTCCAATTGATTCACATACCAAGTATTTAATGATAAAAAGTGGGAAAATTAAATTTTTGCTGCTTTTATTTGTACATGATGAGGTATATTAGAGATACATGAGATTTCGTACCATTTCCTTTAACTTTCACTGCGAAAATTCATGAATGTAAATACATATATGCCTCGATTGATCAAGAAATGGATACACAATAAACATTATACGGTCTGTATCGAGAATATTCTTGGATGTGAGAGCGAAAGTTAAGAGGGAGAACACGCGATATTAACCCGGAAATTCGTATTGCTCATGTTTTACTACCGATGATGATTACTCTAACTTTATATTTATAAGGCAGTTTCTGAGCAAAATAAGTCTTAGTCTTTCTCGGACTTCCTTTTGCTTAACATTCAGATAAAAAAGTAGTGAATATTTTTAAAAATGATGCGGACACATGTAAGTTTTTTACCAGTTGATTAGATAGTATAATTAATTTTGATATATACAAACAGAAAAATATGAAATCCTTCTAGAAAATGAGTTTTTTTTTATTTCAAATGCTACTCATTCAGTGAATCAACTTAGTAGATTACTATTGCACTTTTTATTGCAGCTGGTATTGCTTGTAATCATAGCAATCGCCCTCCTAGTATCATCAACACCTATTCCAGGAGATAGTGAGCAGTGAGTATACAGCCTATAATCAATTCTTGTATGTTTATAATATTTATGTCGAAATATTACATGCCTCATTATTTTATTCACTTATAATCATAACTTAATACTTTTATCTTAATAAGTTTCTTTCTATGTTTCTAGTGTTCACGTAAAAATTCATGTACCTAAACATATTCACACGCATCACCATACTGTCGTGAAGAAAATATATATTCCAGTGAAAGAAGAAAAGACTGAAGAACATCATTATCATCATGAAGATCATCATCATCATGAAGATCATCATCATCATGAAGATCACAAATTTATTGATGATGCTTGGGAGTGAAAACTTGCGAATTAAATTTTAGTAATTTTATTTTTTATTGTTTTTGTTATTGTTGTTATTTGTTATTACAGTTTTAGTTGTTTTCAATTAATTGTATGATTACCACTGTGCAATTTATAGTGTATGAACCAAATAATTTATCACATGATCTATGAATAAATCACTTGAATTAATTGTGTCTATATTTTTATTCAAAATAGAAAGTACAAAAATTACGGTATTTAGTCACTTACGCATACAACAAACATTATGTACATTTAATATATGATGGATCCGATGTGAGATCGAATAGTATTTTTGATATCTACTTTGGTGAATAATTATACCATTTTTTTCTTAATTATTACTCCAGAATATGACTAATTAAAAAGAATTGTACTCTCGAAAAGTCCAGTTTTGTTGTAATTTAAAGTACTTCTTAAATTTTAAAACTAACTTCTGTTACTGAAAATATTGGGACCTAAAAAAAATGTTATTCATTAATAAAAGAAAATTCTCAACGAAATTCAAATTGACAATAATTATTGACAGTAATTATAGTTAAATGAAAGTGACTTACTAATTTGGAAATTGATCCATGAAGAGAACTGTAACTCTCTAATAATACAAATCCTCATCACCACCATCCCCCTTTGTCTTCCCACCCGTGCTTTTCTTCATGCACTGGAACGGGAACATGGACTTTTTCAATTACGGGCACATGGACTTTTTCAACCACTGGATATGGTACGGGAACATGAACTTTCTCAACGTGATGTACTGGTACGGGGACATGAACTTTTTCTACATGATGAACAGGGTAAGGAACTTTCTTCACGTGATGATGATGAACAGTGTGCACTTTGTATGGTACGTGAATAACGACGTGTTTGCTGAAAAAAATATTTTTTTAATTGTCTATCCACAAAAAGTTTAATTGATGTAAAAACTTACTGATGATCATAACCAGGGACGGGAGATGCCCACGCTATTGCGAGTACTCCAAAAAACACTAACTGAAACAGTACAAGTTCAATTATAATTATCTATTATGCGCTCTGAGAAAGTAAAAGTATTATTTTAAACCGTTAAACATAAATGATACTGCATTCAGTGCAACACTTAAAGGTTTCGCTTTAGCTCGACCTAATTTAGGTGTTACGTTTGCAAAAAATGCATTATTTAATTACGTGATGAGAATTCAGTGAAAAGAAAAAATTTTTGTTTTTTTTTAAAAAAAAGGAATTGTGTTGAAATTTCGTCTTTTGAATTTTTTTTATACTTCTTTCACTTTTTAAAATCAAAATAAAAATCTTTATTACATATACTTATATCAACACAGTTAAAAGCATCTAAACATTTTATTATTGTATTAACTTTACTACCGTGTAATAAAATGATAAATAAATATAATTAAATCACAGCAAAATCTACCGAATTATACTGTCAGAAAGATTAAGTAGTAAAAAATAATGGCTATCGTAAATTGATGATAATTTTCTTATCAAAATAAGAAAAAATGAAACAAATCACTGACACTTTATCCGATTTTGAAAAAAATAAATTTTTCCTTTTTGATATATCAATAAGAGTAAAAAAAACTCACAACAAAGGCGTGAGAGTACATGATAGTTGAATAGAAAAAAACAGAAGTAATTCTTTGAACGAATGCAGATACAGTTCTGGTTGTCCACTGCTGAGCATTGGGTTTATAAAGGTGGACCGAATGTGAAAAAGCCCACTTTCAGTATGTTATTGAGTAGGGTAGGAGCTAAAATATACGTCACCCATATTACTTGATTCCCCTGCAGATCACTTTTTAATTACGTAAAACTCAGGAAATAGTGCACGCATCGTTACGTTATATCGTAATGAAAACACACACCTTTTCTTCGTATCTTGGGCTGCATTGAGCACGTGGCTAAATAATAGGATAGAAGTCTCTAGAGCTATTAACACATAATTATTATAAATTATACATTTTTATTTTTTTTATCTTTGTTTATAACAAAGTAACAACTTTAAAATAGAAGAGATAGAAATCGTACGTGACTTGTTCATGTTTTTAAAAAATTATAAATATAGGTAAGTATCATGATTTTCACTCTTATTAAGTAATTTTGATATCATTATTTATGTATAGACAGCAAAAAACGAAAGCGATGGGGTAACAATTCCTGGCCATTTATTAATATTGATCAAGAAATTGGGAAACTAGTTACTGATTTAATGACACAACAAAAAATCATTAATTTTTTCGTGATATCTCTCCTTAAAGAAAATTTTATCATTTCCTTAGAAAGTCAGTATGCATGATTATATAATAATCATCATTATTTATCGATCAAAAGCTTTTAAAAAGTTTTCAGTTGACATCTCCGGATATTTTTGATAAGAGTAATTAAAACTTCTGAAGATCAATAAATTTTTTTATCGGACAATAAAGAGTTATATATCAAAATTATGATATCAGAACAAATTAGCCAATTATCAAGTAATTATAAACCACTCAAACTGTTCCAATTAACTGAAGTATTCAAACTAATTAATACAATCATATTCATAAATTAATTAATTAAATATATATTTGAGACATTAATATTTACTTAGAGACATAATTTTTTCGCCCCCATCGAGTTTATTTGTTATATTTATTTATAGTCTTTTTCTGCCAACAATAAACTGCAGTGATGATGCAGGAAACAGTGCAATTGGAATACCAGAAGCATTCATCATACACAGAGAAAGTGTTTCATAATTCCTTCGCGTATTTTTTTTTATGTAAAACATCTTTCGTGGTCATAAAGGCGTATCTATTATGTGGCTTCTTGGACCTATTTTGTATTTAAAAAATTATGTAATGATTGTTGCAAAATTTCCTAAACCAGTATTTATTAAAATGATTGAATTTATTAAATTTTTTCTAACATGTTTTGCGGTTTTAAGTATCATTGTGAAAGTATTAAGCATATTTCAAAGTCGTTCTTTTCGCATTTATTCGGTCTCAAAGAAAATATTCCCGACTTTAGTTTGTGACAAGAGAAAATAAAGAATGTAATCGATGAAAGTCGTTGGAATGAATCCAATGTTGAACATATGTGCATTAGTTTCATGAGTAATTGACACTCTATACTCACAGGTAATCTGTAATTAAATACTATGTTTATTCGATTATTTTTACTTTATTTATGAAAAAAAAATTATTTATCTAATAACTGAATTTATTTCGAATGTGTAAAATAATTTATATCTTTCAAAAAAGATGAATCAAGTTATAATATAATTTATAACACACCAGTCAGAATGTTGTACTCTTATCATTTACTATATTTTTTTTCTTTTTATTTTTTGTAGGAACTTCACTTTGTGGTTTTTGCCAATCTAATGGTTTTCTCCTGTACATTGGCCATGGGGGAACTGTGATAATCATGGCCATTAAAAATCCAGCTCCAAGGATATATAATGATTGAGAAAACTCTTGTATGATGTAGCCCCAAATTAAACCTACAGCCTGTAAATAATAATCAACTATTATCTCTTAACAAAAATATTTCATTTTATTATTCCATATTATTTTCAAACTTTAATTTATTCTATCATAGTCAGGCTAATAATTTTTTTGGAGTAAAATTAAAATTTGATATACTTACTCCAAAAAGAGTTACTATAATTCTAGATAATTTTTCTGCTCTTGCTTGACCATCATAATCCTAAAATCATCAATAAATAACCATTAGTCGCAATAAAGTATATGGTAAATAGAGTTTGTTTACGTGGCACTGAATGAAATGTCAAAAACTAACCTAGAAGGATATTTTTTGTTATATTTATTCAGACTTTAATGACAATTTTTCAACATGACATCTTGATTTAAGTTTAAAAGAATATTAATAATCAACATTTCCTTACCATGTGAGTAGGAATTGATTTAAAATATTGAATTAACGATGCCATGATTTTTTATATTAATTTACTCCAACGTAAATAATTCACAGATGCTAAAATTTATCAGCTAATACGCATGCGTAGACCAAGCCGACACCACGTGATTATCATCGATTCGCGCAATTTTTTGATTCGTGAGTTACGTGTGACATTTTTCAATTACGTATAATTTTCCAACAACTATTATTCAATCATTATAATTAATATTTATCTAAGAAAGAATCTTTCTATTGCAAAAAAGAATATTGAAGTAACTTAGAAACGTGTTTGAATGAACCAATAGATCACTTTACTATTCGAATGACAGTTTCTATCGCTTAGTGATAAAATGCTGAATGAGAATAATGTCATTTGTAATGAATTTTAAATAAATAAAGAAAGAGAATAAATTGCAGACACGTGCTATCAATGTTATGATAAGAATGTATAATTGATGCATAAATATAAAAAGAAAAGTTTAACAAAAAGTATATAAATGTATATTACAGAATTCGTGATCCACTTTTTTTGTTTTTGAATTTTATTATAATTTTGAAAGTCCTTTCACCTTTCCTTAAGTTACATGATTTTTAAATTTCAACTTTACATCCTTTTAGAAAAATATTGTAATTATCATTTATAGATGACGATATTTTTTAAAACTTATTTTCATCTTTTGACATTTATATTGTTCAGAATAAATACTTCTATAAATATTCATCATCAAGATATAATATTAAAAATTAAATGTCATCAGATAAATTTTTTTACTAATGTAAATTTAAAAAAACGAAATAATTCTAAAAAGACTTTGAGCTAATAAAATCACAGTCGGCTTATACTATTTTCTTCCTCATACATAGGCCCGCACGTCCACATTGGCACCGGGGAAATCACATTCTCGTGTTGAGCATAATTCACTGCATCACTTACAGTTGGAAATATCATGAATGATTCTGTTTTTTCAACAGTATTGCATTTTTTTATTGTCTCAAATACTGGTCCTGAATAAAAAAAGAGGTATATTAGTATTCATAAAAAATCAATCATAGAAAAAATAAGAAACATGGTTGAGAATATAAATAGAACAGATCTATTTATTTAAAAAAATCAAGATAACTATTTCCTCACGATGAAATAAGATAGCAGATACCGGAACCAATTTCTGATCACATAATACCTTTTTTGATCGACTCAACTTAGTAATTTATTCTTATAATGTACATAGCTGCTATAAGTAAATGGATTCGTACCTGAACAACCGGAAAGATAAACTGAAACTCCAATCTTCATATAATCTTTGATAAGACTTCGAATAGTTGCTACACCAGCTGGATCAATATGATTAAGTGCAGAAAAGTCGAGTATTAATACTCGTAACTATATGAAAATGAAAATCATATAAATTATAAAATCATTAAAATTAGCTTATAACAGAGTATTTTTTTTTTAAATTTCATTTATTACAAAGAAGTTATTAATTTTCTTACTTTTTGAACTTTTTCTTCTGTTATTTCTTTATCGTTGGCTTTAATACGACGGTTCAATTCATCTTGTGGTTTCACGCCGGTAACTTTAAATACTTCTTGTCTAAAATGAAGTTTGGTTGCAAAGTTAAGACCACCACAATAATGGAACATTCGAATTCCAGGTATTTCAACAGTCTACAAATAGTTTAAACAATGAAATCAATTTAAGTTATTCCTGTTGAATTAAAATGATTCTTAAAATTGTCTACTGACAACAATAAATTAAGAAATAACATAAATTAAACTCACCTTATTATATCTATTAGTGTCTAAATAAATCTCAGTCCCTGGAACAACACCTAACTTGCAAGTATATGGTTTCATGGATAAAGTAATGAGTTTTATGAAGCATAGAAGAGCTCCAACAAGTAATCCATATTCAATGTCTAGAATAACGACAATAAGAAACGTAACAATCCAAACCATGGCATCAGTTGTTGATAATTTGCAAAACCTGACTAGATCTTTAACTTGAAGAAACATTCCCTTAAGTGCCACGACGATTATAGCTGCCAAGACACACTGAAAGTAAAAAAATAGATGATGTATGCTTCAAGTAGTTTAAAAGATATTTTTCTTACCCTTGGTAATGGTTCAAGGTAGGGTCCAATCCAGAGCAAGACAAAGAGTAGCAAAAAGCTAGATATTAAGCTAGTTAACTGAGTTTTTCCACCAACTGCAGTTTGCACTAAAGATCTTGACAAAGATGCTGTAAATGGCATACATGAGAAAAATGATCCAAATAAATTACCTAGACCTTGTGCTACTAATTCTTGATTAGCATCAATCTCATAGTTAAATTTTTGAGCAAAAATTAAACCCATTGACATTGAAATACTGTATGATACCATGGTAATAACAAAGCAATCAACCATTATCGATGATAAAAGAGATACTGGTGGCATTGAAGGCATTGGTAGTCTAAAAATAATTCTCATAATGATTTATCATGGAGATATATAATTAAGAGTCATTATAGCATAGTTATTTGACTGTATACCCGACAGGTATCTCTCCAACAGTGACAACATTATAGGCTTCAGTGAGATTCATTTGAACAGAAACTAATGTGCCTATAACTACTGCGATCATTTCGATTGGAATAGGGAAGGCACAGTATTTACTCACACGTGGCTGCAAATAAATTATCGTATTATTAAGCCATTAATATATATCAAGTTCCAATTGATGTGAGTTTATCTGAAAGATTATCTTACCCTCAAAACTTCGTTATTGAAGACTATTGCAAGTATTGTAATTCCAGATATTATCATGGCAGTGGTATTCAAATTATCGATTGAATTGAAGACATCATAGTAAGTCTACAAATTAAATCTTTAATCCACACATAAGTTTTTCAAAATTTATTACAAGTATGAGAGTAACAATGAAGAATATTCTATACTGTAATTTTGATGTTCAAAACAGAATCATTTATTTGATGATTAATGAATATAAGATTATATTATGTCAGTATTTAATGATATTTACTGCTTTCATTAAAAACTTTTCCTCAAACCAGTCTCAGCAAGTTAAATTCCCCTGTGAGATTTATAAATTGCTTGCGCTTGTCACGTGTAATTGTTCTTGAATACCGGAATACCGGAAAACTATTATCGTAGTGAAGAAATAAATTGCAGAAAATTTTACACTATATTATTTCTTTAAGTCTTTATGTAACAATAATTATAAGTTTAACCTTTTTTTTCTGTTTGTCTATCTAGATTTATAAATCTCAAGTTGAAAAATTAATCACTTTAGAAACTAAATGACGAAGACTTTGATTCTTGGTAAACAATAATAATACAAAAAAAACTTGCTCAATTTTATGACTTTAGTTAACAGACCAATTGACAATTAAGCTCTAACAAATGACGTAGATTTTTAATTTTTTTAATTAAACTATTTTTTCAGCTCAAACAATTTTCGATTTAAATCACATTTTTTTTTTCAAACTCCAACAACTTTTTCATCTTCTGGAGGATATCCAGGAGATATCTATTGGTCTGCTTTACCCTATGGGGCTGTAGAAATAAGAGAAAGCGATATTTCGTTTCTAAAGACAAAGAAAAAAAAAGTGAAGCGTAAGTGGGAGAACTACTTCTCCTCTTGGAAAAGGATCAGGGATTTTGAAGAGAGATTTCACTATATTTCGAACCCAAAAGTAAAAAAAAAACAATCAAGTAAAATGTAAATGAATGTATATTTAATGGATACTCACGAAAACGACTTTGAGAATACCACGACGTTTACGGAGTTGTAATCCCAAGAGATCTTTGATTTGCGATGTGAATACGTGAACAGCAGCTCCTGTGGTAAAACCGCTGACCAAAGTTTCTGACAAGAGGGATGATATCAGCCCTAGACGCAGCACATACATTGCCAACTGGGACACCAATAACTTGTCATTTTGATCTTTTTTTTCAATTTGTCTGAGTAAATAATCATATCGATACCTGTAATATGCCTACGCCAAACGTTACTGCAGTTGCCACTTCTAGGGGAGAAAATTGATTAGATGTCTGCAAATATTCTATTGATGGTGATTCTACTGAAGTTGAATTTTGACTATTAGCAATAGTACTGTGAGTTAAAACTACTTTGCCAGTCATCATGCAAATTACAGCAAATGTTCCTAGATGAAGAGTAAAACAATAATTTGTTTATTAAGTAAATCAACAAACGAAAGATTTATTTTTTTTTTCGAATTTTGATTGATCAAAAAAGGTAAAACATTATTTTGATATTTTAATAATAAATAAAATAAATTTACCCATAGAATTATGTCTAGAAGTTCCGAAAATCATGTAAATAAGGACAGGGAAGAATGCCATGTACATGCCAACTACTGGTGGAACATTTCCGAGCATTGCATAAGCCATTCCTGGAGGTTGAAATTTGTTTTTTGCAAATAAAAATTATATTATTCTATTATGCTCACGCAGTGTTTGTTTTTCTTTTATTACCTTGAGGAATATGCATTACTGCTACAGTAAATCCTGCTGCTATATCTCCGAGAATATTTTCTCTCCATGGATAATTTGGAAACCAGTCCAACATAGGGATAGTTTTTTTCAGGCATGATTTTAATTTAAAATTTTTATATTTTTTCTTTAAACTATTTCTTACTAAAAATCAATCAATTCTACTAAAATTTTATTCGATCATTAACTACACTCAAGCTAACTTTTTTAACTCACATGTTGAAGATGGTTTGGAGTATTCGAAAAATCTATCAAGATCCTCTTGTTGATAAACTGGGCGGCGAACTATGAGCTCTGGATTATTCGACATTTCATCACATTGATCTCAAATAATAATAAGAATAGTAAATTATTGAACATGTTTATAAACAAAATCCATTTATTAATAAAAATATCACTAAACAAACATAATAATTTAAACATTTTCAACACCATAACAATAAATACTATAATTATTTAAATAATTTTGGTCAAGAAATACCATAATCATGAGATTTTCTTTCAATTAAACGACTTGTTTCCATTTTGTTGAGAAAAATTTTTTTAATGACACTACAAATTAAGTCTTAAATTAAGAGAAGATAAAAATTATAATAGACTGAAACGCGCCCACTGGTCATTAAATGATGATGCCTCCGGGATGTGTTGTGATTACACAAGTCCCAGATATAAAGACATACAATGCTTTTATTCGCTTGTGTCACGAGACTCAACCGCCGTTGATATCTAATTAATCCAAGATTGTCTTAACACGCGCAAACGTTGAAGATTCTACTTATTTTATGCTTTTACCGATCATTCATGATATCACTTCGTTATTAATCATTCGATACGCGAAAACAAGTGTTCACACGTCTTATTGAAAAAAGAAGTTTATTTTCTTAGTGTAAGATAAGTTTTATTTACTCTGGCCTGTTTTAAGATATTTCTTACATTTCTACAGTCGTGACTTCTCAATCAATCGAACATGAAAAAGTTAATTCTTTATTCTTAACACGTTCAGAATTTATTTCAAATAAAATTTTTATTGCGTGTAATTATGTTAATGTTCAATTGTTGTTATTATTATTGTTACAAAAAATTTTAAAAATTCTGGTTCTTACTTAGGAATGAATAAATTTGTGTCTCTGTTCAACTTGTAAATATAATAAATAAAATGACTTTGGACGTTTTGGTTCCCTTAGGAATGAATGTCAGAAAACGGTGGTATGTAAAGAAATTTTATACGAGACTTGAATGTCAAAACGATTTCTCTGATCTTGAATTATCACAAGTTGTTGCGAAATTGTTTGGAGAGTGTTTTACCATATTTGCTTTTTTTGTTCTAATTTCTTAAAAGACCTTCATAGTTTTTTGTTGTATATTCTAATGGAAATATTTTATTCTCATTTCAGTAAATTATTTCATTCAACAAGAATCTATAACAATAGATACAAAAAATTGTAAGTCAATAAAATATAATTGATGAAAAAATAAATAAATGTATACATACTTAAATAATTACTTTTTTCTAAAGATAAACAGAATAATCTTGATAAGATTATTTTTTCAGCTTCACATGGAAACTGACGTATTTTTAATATGATTAACTCACTCACAATTTTTTTCTTCATCTACCGAGTGATGATACTTTTTTACTTTTAGTTTAGATTCGTATTTAATCTCATTCAGTATCATAGCAAATAAATACAGTTGAAAGTATATGGCTAATAACATCTCAGGGCTTGGATATAATATTATACTTTTCTTTCTATTAAATCGACAATAGTATATAATCTGGTGAATGGCTACTGCGCAATGTTAAATTGCAAAACATCACGAAAACATAGATAACACTTTTCCCAACTGCTCAAACATTCACCACATTATTAATGATAATTATATCAAATATATTCACTCCAACTAATGAAAATTCAAACGATGATATAAAAGAGCAAGTTTTTATTGAAAAAATGCGAACAAATCAACTTTGATAACAAGAATAAAACTGGCTTCAATCAATTATTTAAACTAGTTATAAATAATGTAATAATAAAAACTTCTTCAACAGAGGTCTTTAGATAGAAACCAGTAAAACTGACAGTAATTGACGATTGAAGTGAATATATCCTTTATTACATATTAATGATAAAAAATCTCTCTCACTTTTTATACACGATTATCAAATTATTGCAGATAATAAAAAACTGTTGTACATTTATACAGATAGTTTGATACGACTATTTATTACTGGTAGTGCTCAGTCACCTTTCCCGTTTGGTATGGTTATACTAACAGTAATGATATAATTAGCATTCACAAAACAGTTTATCTGCTTTATGATTGGAAAACATTATTAAAACTGAATAATATATACCGAACGTGATAAAGAAGTGGCAGATATTTCATCTCAAATTTTACTGATTCATGACGATACAATACATATATTTTCAGTAAATAAAATCTAAAATTATCACAAAAGATTATAAACAATGTTATAATTTAGTATAACATTATCATTATTACTGACGTTGTATGAAGCTTAATGTTGATTAATTATTCTTCGCACGTGGCTCATTTCGTGTATAGCAATTGGAGGTAACGATTGATTATGTGTTAATGAATTTTAAAATGCAATGCAATGCAAGTAATTCTAATTTTACATGTATCAACTATTACCCTTGGCACACTCATGAATCTACACTTATACTCTCAAGACCTATATTTTTGAGGTCACATATAAATACAAATAAGAATCAAAATATATCAGTTGAACAAATTGACTTAATTAATAAACGGCTAAATAAACAAAAATTTATCACAATAAACTTTTTCTTTCTTCAACTATCTAATTTTAATTATCATTGTTGATAAATGTGATAATTGTGTTATAAGTGATTCTGTTAATTCCCGGATTTAATTCCGGTCAAAGCCAAAGAAAAAGAGTTTCAATAAATTTTTTTACATTTATAACTGAACTTTTTTGTAAATAAGTATATCTTTACTTTACTTCTATCTTAGATAATCATACCAGTACATAATTAGTATTTATTTAATTAATTTACTATTTATAATACAATTAAGATGGATGATGCTTTATTTATAAATGATGATTTTAACCTTTGCAAAAAAAAAACATTAATAACTTAATTAAAATTTAACACTTACATTATCTTTCGAATTTACATGAAATGTTATTTATATGTGTATTTTAATGTTTAATTATCATATAAAAATATTTTAAATCCGTATAATTGAATGTTTAATTGCATTCTAGGACAATTTATAAATATATTTAATCTAAAAAAAAATAATCATAAAAAAAGTGTCTTTGCCATGTAATAATTGTTTTGCGGTTAATAGTAAATATTTTCGTTCTGATAAAATTGATTAAAGTCATAGACAAAATTTAATGGAAAATTCTAGACGAGAAACTCTAAATTAAGTTTAATAATTAAATATTAAAGTTAATCCAGTTATTATATAACTATTTTATATCAAAGGCAATAACTTTCATTTAGAATTTTTAATGATGATCTTTTTATGTATTTATATATAATTTTCGTTAAAGATAACGAGTATTTAATTTTTATCTTTTCAAGCTCACCTTGATATTCTGACATAAGACCGCTGCTAGTCTTAATAAAATAATTATTTTAATACATATCAAGAGAATAAACTCTTATCTGATATTATGAAATCAATAAAACGTGAGAAATCATGCCACCATGATTATTGTACTTAACTATTTCTAATTAATTGAAATATAAAATGACAAAAATATTATCATCCGTTATCAACTATAACAAATGATATTCGAGCTTCATGAATATTAAATAATGATAAGACTATATAACTAGATTTTACTTGATTTATTTGTCCTCACTTATGGAATTTATTTATTTGATGAAACTTTCAAAAGAATTTCTTTATTTCTCCGATGAAATAAATGTATTCTTTCTATGTGAAAAGAAATTAATAAATTATTCACTTTCTTATTATTAATACCTTTTTTTATACACTTTAGGAACTATTTTGACTATTAGAGCATTGATAATTTGTTCCAAAGCCATGAATGGCATATGAAAACAATTGTGAGGCTGCACTAATAGAATTTTTTTTCATAGTTAAATCTTCATTAATGTCCAAAAATTTACCGTCAACTTTGGCTTCCGTCCATTTTATACCAAGAAGAGGATCGGATTCTCCGTCAGGAGTAGGATTTCCATATTTTGCGAAATTTGTCCACATTCGAGTAATACGATTTTTCATAATTATGAAAGGATTTTTAGGATCTTCAGGATACTCCAGAAGAGACACATACCAAAAATAAGCTAATTCATCCTCATGAGCAGCACCTTGGAAAAAATTTTTTATTGTAGTTTATTAAAATGAATAAAGATTTTCAAATATACTAATCAGTTAGATAAAATCAATATTTACCTTTCATATTAATATGATGAATTCGTTCATGTATAGATATGGTTGACGTAAATGAAATTCCGTAAAAATAAACAGGCGCAGTACTGTATTGGGTCATTATTTGTTGTTTTGCATCGATATCTTTAATAAATGCTGCTTCGGATACACTCTAAATTTAATAATACGAGTTGCATAAGTGTAACTTCATAATTTTTATATTAGAGAATTGAAATTATCTACTTACAGTTAAAAGAAGTGAAGCTCCTTGCGTTACCATATACGCATAAAAATTTTTCCATGGAAAGGAGAGAAAATTACTCGAATTTTTAATGACCCTATCTCCTTCATTTAACGTTTTTTTTATCATCAACATACTGTCTCCTTTAATAAAAACAAAACGTTATTCCTTTGATGATTAATACAAAATTAAACCCATTACATTAAAAATGTAATTCTTTTTTAATAATACCTGGCCCTATTGTCAATGCTTCGTCTTTCATAAAACCAGTCATATGAGGTACATGACTAAAATTACCAGATTTATAAATATCATCAGAACATTGAGAGTAAAATGCACTATCACCAGCAACTAAAGGATCTTCTAACGTCGGTTTAAATGGTAAATCAATCTGTAAAATTTATATTGTTGTAGAATTTTTTTTTTATATTTATCGATCGATCTACAGTAAAAGACCACTTACATTGTGGAGGTTTCTTGTTGCTTCAACTATATCTTGGGGTGGTATTTTATATAAGCTTGTTAAAAGTTCATCTTTATTTCTATCAGTTATATTCAAATGAAGAAAGAAAGCAAGATTAAAAGCTTGACTTTCTGCTTCCTTGGGACGGGAATATGCCCATTGGCAATAATGAGATCCACTCATGCTAATAGATCGATGAAATAACCCTAGAAATAACATTAAAACTTGGTTATTTAAAGTTAGTAATAAAATCAGTTTTTAAATAGAATTTTTCATTTTTTACCTTTTGAAGCCTTCGAAAGTATGTGATAATCAACCGAAACACCACCAGCACTATGACCAAAAAGTGTCACGAGATTGGGATCTCCTCCAAACTTTTTAATATTTTTATTTACCCATTTTAAAGCTAACAACTGATCCTTCAACCCAGCATTCCCAGTCGCATTAGTGTGATTTAAAGCTAAAAATCCCAATGCTCCAAGACGATAATTAACTGCTACTACAACAACTTTTTCTTCTATCAAAAAATCCGGTCCAAAAAAAGATATATTAGTCCAACCACTGTAAAATCCACCGCCATGTAACCATACCATAACAGGTAATAACTTGTCATTTGTCTTCTTAAAATTTGTCTTAGGGGTATACACATTGAGATTCAAACAGTCTTCATCGCCAACATACACTTTATTTATTATGTCTCTTTGAGGACAGGGTGTAGCTTCTGATGTTGCATTAAATACTTTTCTCCACGGATCTGCTTCTTCTGGTGGCTATGAAAAAAAATATTCTATCAATTTATACAAATTTTTTTAAAAAAATAAAAATATTTCATCAGCTGATTATAATTTTTTCCCCCGCTAAAATTCCTAACCTAAAGATTTTACAAATAAAATTTTCTGATTACCTTAAATCTGGCATATCCGACAGGTGGTTTTCCATAACGAATACCTCGAAATGCTGAATATTTTATTTTATTTTGTACAGTGGTGCGAAATTCTCCTTGAACCGGTCCTTTATCTGTATATACTACTTCAGTTAAATTAGATTGAAGATTATTTTTAAGAGCATTGAATAAAACGAGAAATTTGAAATGTGCAAAATTCATCTTTTTTAATTCTTCAACAATAACTTGATGTAATAAAAAAGATAAACTAATCAATGCACAGAAAACAAATAAAGTTCTCAGCAGGAACATACGATACAGTCACATTCTTCACGGCGATACTTTATATATGAACCGGATTGAAAAGAAAATGTTCTACGTAAATTCTGACGTTTTAACTACAACTGAGTTTTTTCAAATACAGTAAAATCATAAGAGTATACGTCAATTGATAAAACAAAATAGATAAAAATAAGAATTAAAATTATATTGTTGTGAGAACTGATATAATGCTCTGAAAAGAATGTCAATTGACGTTAATGACTATACAGTAATTCTTTAGATAAAGGGCCTAGTTGATTACTTTCATTATCTTGATATATATTGTAAAGATCATTGCCCTAAGCAAATTTGACTTTACACACATCGTACATCCAAAGTGACATAGACGTTAGATAAATAAAAATTAAAATTTATTTACTTATCCAATCAACGCATTAATCAAGGTTATGACAAGTTAATAAAAGTGGCTTACATACTTATAATATTGGCACAATGAATGAAAATAAACAAAGATGAGTTTAGAAATATGTATTTAAAAAAATGATATGAATACTAAATTATTGTTGTATCAATTTAAAAACATCATTATATTGTTAAAAATGGAGTAATCATTGTTAATTGAACTTCTTTATTATATCAGTTGTCAATTACAAGGTATGACATATTGGTTAAATATAATAATTTTGTAATTTAAAAATAAGTAATAATCGTATTTTTGATTATGAAATAATTGGACATTTATTTGAACGAACAAATAACTCAAATAATCCAGAAATGATGTCAGTAGATACATCAGTAGGATCACGTTTAATGCTAAGTTTGTTATCTATATCTAAAAATTTGTTGTGAATTCCAGAAATTGGCCAAGTTATGTTGAGTTGAGAATCAGCATAGCCGAAAGGAGTCGGATGACCGAATTTAGCGAAATTGGTCCACATTAAAGTCACACGTTCTTGAACAATTGTAAAAGGATCCTCTGGGCTTTTAGGATAATCCAAATATGAAACGTACCAAATGTAAGCCAGTTCATCTTCATGAGCAGCACCTTGAAAATATTTTTTTATAAATGTAAGTATTTATAAATTGATTGTTTAACTTACCATCCATATGAACATGATGAAGTTTTTTATGAATTGACACATTTGATGAGAAAGATATTCGGTAATAATATACAGGAGCATTACTGTATTTTTTTAAGAGTTTACGCTTGAGATCAATTCCAATAACAAATGCTGCTCGTGAAATATTCTAGATATTAAAGAATGAAAAATGTAATTTTAAGGCTTATTATTATTAGATTTTTCAGTCGAATAAGATTTATATAAAATGGTAGATTTACTTCGATAAAGAATTCTGAAATGTTAATAATCATTTTCGAGTATATTCTTTTCCAAAAATTACTATCTCGATTAATATTTCTTTCTTTTATTGCGTTATTCAAAAGTTTTTTTACTGATAGCCATTTATTTCCTGAAATAAATTGAACAACTTACAAAAACAACAAAAAGAATACTAAGCCACTACATAATCAATAAAAATAAACAATCCTTTGAACCTGGAGCTATTGAAACTGCTTCATCTTTAGCAAACCCCAACATGTGGGGTAAACCACGAAATCCATCTGATTTATAAACATCAATAGGACACTGGGAAATAAATGCAGTATCACCTGCAACTATTGGGTCTTCCATTGTAGGCTTGAATGGTAAATCGATCTACAAAAAAACATGATTAATTATTTTTCATATCATAAAGAATGAATTTTATTTACAGTAACAAAAAATCCACTTACAAAATCGATTTTTCTTGTTGCTTCAACTAAATCATGAGGTGATTTTTCATATAAAGCTGTTAAAAGCTTTTCTTTATTTTTATCAGTGATTATTCCCAGCTGTTCACCAAGCTTGAAAGCTTGTGATTCTGCTTCAGAAAGAGTGAAAAACCCCCATTTACATAAATGCGATCCACTCATGCTGATAGATTGATGAAAAAAATCTGAAAAGTATTAGGCAATTGGATAAAAGTAGTCCACTGATGTCGATGACTTGCATAACAATCATTCAACTGAATAAATAATTTAACTCATTTTTCTTTCATTATAAAACTGTTTGTACCTTTCGAAACTTCTGACAAAACATGGTAATCAATTGAAACAGCTCCAGCACTATGACCAAAAAGTGTCACCAGATTAGGATCTCCACCAAACTTATCAATATTCTTATTCACCCATTTCAAAGCTAGAAGCTGATCTTTTAATCCAGCATTTCCAGTGGCATTAGTGTGATTTAAAGCTAAGAATCCAAGTGCTCCTATGCGATAATTAATGACTACTACTACAACTTTATTTTCAACTAAAAAATCTGGGCCAAAAACAGACATGTTTGCTGCACCGCTTTTAAATCCACCGCCATGTAACCATACCATTACCGGAAATAATTCATCGTCGTCATAAGCGAAATTTGTTCTAGGAGTATAAACATTAAGATTTAAACAATCTTCTTCTCCAACATAAGAATGGTTTACAATATCTAGATGAGGGCAAGGAGTTGCTTCAGATGTTGCTACGAATATTTCTCTCCAACGTTCTGCTTCTTCTGGTGGCTATACATTTTTCAAAGTAAAAATGTTAATTTCTGACTATTCATGACTGTTCTAAAGAATTTGGAGCAAGAATATTTTTACCTTAAATCTTAAATAGCCAACTGGTGGTTTTCCATAACGGATTCCACGAAATGAAGAAAATAACATGGAATTTCGGAATGTTTGTCTTATTTCTCCTTGTACAGGGCCTTTGTCTGTACTAACTATTTCCGTTAGTCTAGCATTTACACCAATAGAAAACATACTTAAAATATTCAACAAGATCAACTCATAGAGTTTCATTTTTTAAATACTTTCGACAGTACAAAGGAAATATTTTAAAAATAAGAATAAACTTCAACTTCGTGTTTGAACATATGTTTGCGAAAAGATGAAAATATTTCAGATATCGTAAAATATTCTTTATAACTTCAGGAATATAAACCTATCTTGAGGTATGATATCTTGAAATTTATGAAGAATCTTTGAATTCTATCAATGAATATTTTTTCAAAAATTCAATAAACTCTTATGTAAATTGATAAAAAATTTATTTTTAGCATAAAATTTAAATTACATAAAGCAATAAATTTTATCGTGGCTCAACCGATAGAATTGATTATTTTATTGAATATATCAGTTTAAAAATACATCAAATGTATCAAAAAATTGCTGTGATATCACTAATTTATTGAAATAAACATTAGATTAATTATAATAGGAAAGGGCAGGGTTCTATCAATAACCGTAAAGGTGAAACCAGAGTACGTATTATCTGAATAAAAGAACTGATAGGTCTTGGTCCAATAGAATATTCAGTATTGATTTCAAGATGTGTTCCATCTTCACCAGAGTTAGGCCAAGTGATATTCAATAAAGGATCATCTGTTCCATTCGGTGTAGGATTTCTAATTAAAAAATAATATTCATTAACAAATAATTTATTAATTATCCGAATAAAACTATAGAAAAAAAATTATTTTACCCATATCTCGCTAAATTAGTCCACATTCTAACCATCTTACTTCTTTGATGCGTAATACCAACGTTAGGATCAGTCGTTTGATTTCTATCAGATACCCAGAAAACGTGAGCTATATCATCTGAGTGAGCAGTTCCATTTAATTGATTACCTCTCACTCTATGAAGAGCTTGAGGATAATCAAACGAATTACGATAATAATACACAGGACCTTTGCCTTTAGCTAAATACTGTTGAGTTCTATCTATACCAGCGATAAAAAGTAAATCGGTTGTTACATCAATTCCTGTGTAAACCGTATCATAACCAATTTCACTAAAGGTATTCAGCGTAGAATTTACAAGATGACGTAACTGAATTATATTTGCTATCGTTTCTATACCAGTTATATTAACAACAGTATCTAGAGCAGAATTAAGGACTCTGAGGAATGATGCTACACCTAGAGAAAGGAACATAAACATATTTTTAGAATATCTGGAAGAATTATCTTGAAAATTAGTTAAAAAAAAAGAAATAAATTAAAAGATGAGAAAATAGTTTTCATACTATCAGCAAATGAAACAGTCTCTGAACTAACGAAGCCAAGAATATGAGGTTCATCACTGAAATTTCCAGCTTCATACATTTTGACGATACACTCCGAGATAAAAGGTTCTGAACTGTATTTAGGATCTTCAATACTTGGTTTAAAAGGTAGATCAAGCTTGTGTTAAAATAAATTTATTTGAGTCATTATTAGAGTGATTATTTGAAGCATTTATATACACTTACAATTTCAAGTTCAGTCGATGTTACCACGATGATTTGTTCAACAGGAACATCGTATAGTTTTTCTAAAATTTTTTCATCAGTGTCTTCCACAATTCCTAGTTTTCTAGCCAAGTAACGTCCTCGTAATACTGCTTGTTCATGAACAGATACACCCCAAACATTCAAAGGCGAGCCGCTCATTGCTATCGATCGGCTAAATAGACCTGAAAGTTAAGTGATTACTTGACTAATAAATTTACTCTTATCGATTAGTTTTATCATAATTAGTATAAAGCGTAAAACAGTTGTTATGTTGTATAAATATAAAGAAGAAAATGTTCTTATTAGTATTCAAAAGTATTCTATGCTAAAAAGTTGAAATTTTATTTTCATTTTAAATTAATTATTTTTTAACGCTACCTCTTGACATTGGAGAAAGTTTATGAAGCTGTACGGCAACTGAGCCAGCACTTTGTCCAAAAATAGTTACTAAATTAGGGTCACCGCCAAAATTTTTTATATTTTTGTTGACCCATCGAAGAGCAAAATTCTGATCTTTAAGACCAGCATTACCAGTAGCATTTTTAGTTTCGAGAGCTAAAAATCCCAAAGCTCCCAATCGATAACTCATGGCAACGACAACAACATTTTGTTCAAGAATAAAATCTGGTCCATATCGTGAAGCATTAATATATCCTTGTATAAAAGCTCCTCCATAAATCCAGACCATCACAGGTCTCAATTCAGTATCATCTGCTTTTAGCTAAAAATATTGATTATAATTTTTATAGTTCTTGAAAGAAAAATAGAATTATCGATAAGCATGAATTAACCTTAGGTGTATAGACATTTAAATAAAGACAATCTTCATCACCAGTAGAAGTTTTATTATCATAATCATATTGAGGACAAACACTCGATGTGTTGGTGGCAATTAATATATCATCCCATGGATCGATTTCTTCTGGTGGCTAAACAATTTTTTCATCAAGTTTTATGCATTAATTTGATTATCATTGTATGAATACAAGTTTAATTCAAATAAAAGTTATTTACTCGGAATCGACGACGACCTATTGGAGGTTTGGCATATGGAATTCCTTTGAAAGCTGAAAATTTTTTATGTCTCACAATCGTTTTCAGTATTACCCCTTGAATGGGACCTTTGTCAGTTTGAAAAACTTCTGATAGTTGATATTCAGCAAAAATTTCATTCAAACTGGTCAATTTAATTACACCTATTGTCAGTAGTATCAAGCGGACTTTTATCATGACGTTGATGACCGGACTAGACTAGAATTGAAGTGATGTTGAATGAGTTAAAATTATAGAAAACTGAAAAAAAACACTAATAGGTTAAACAGTTAGCTAACACTAACGATAGGTTTTAGTTATTTTTAATAACTTCACAATTTTGCAAATAAGTATAAGGAAATTACAACTTTAAGCATTAAAAAACCTGAAGTTGACAGTAATTTTCACGTTTCTTATTTGTCAAATTCCGATAAGGCGATAAAAAAAATGACTGTTATATCATTAAACACTAATAACAAAAATTGCCTAGTATTATCGTCTTATGTAAAACAAAAATTACTCAATAAGTAATGTTCATAAGTGTTCTTTCTGTAATTGAAAAATTAATTGCTAACCAATGTTTTCCTCTTCATTGGAAGGCTTTACAATAGCGTGACAATAGTTATATGTAAGGTGAAATAATTTTTTTTTTACTGCTAACTACAATTATGATCATAATTACCAAGTAAATTTATTATATCTTTTATATTTTTATTAAAATATTTTAATTATCTTAATTAACTTTTCATGAACAATTAATTTATTTTGACATACAAAATTACCACAAATTTCATTAAGAATCATAGAAGTGGATAATCCAATAATTAATTAAAGTTCAAATGTTGAATTAAAAACCTGAAAATAAAACCAAAGTAAATGACATTAAAAAAAGACCTGCGACTTAGATGTCACATAGTCATTGCTCACGCTAAGTAGCCCAATTAAACTCCCCTCAAGAAGTTTCATTTATTTTTTTTTTTCACTTACATACACAATTACTCCGATAAAAGCATATACAATATTAATTATTCAACAGAAATTAAAATAATCTCTAATAAATTTAAATATTTATTAATCTCTTAACCTCTTACCTGGAATTTACAATAATCAACAGGTGGTTTTGCGTAAGGGATTGCTTTGAAAGCTGAGTATTTGACTCCTTTTTCAACAATAGTCAACACTTAGCTTTGAATAGATCCTTTATTCGCTTATATGACTCCAGTTAATTCAATTGTTTGGTCGAAAACCTCAAAGATTGTCAGTATCAGTGACAAAATAAACTTAATCACGATGAAATGATTTCTTAATATATCACCTAGATGCAGACTTTTAGCCTTGTGGTTTTCTAAATAAACATAGACATACTTTGTTGATTTTATTGCTGTAGTAATGGTAAACATTCTATCTAGTTTATTGCTAGTGATAAAATGACTGTTCAAAAGAGTTGTAAATGATTATCATAAATCAAAGTATTTCTGTATGCAAGTGAGTATAACATCTCAATAAAGTAAGCTGAAAAATGCAGATGAAGATGATTTATTTATCTTGAGATTTCATGAAGGAATGAGTATGCGATATATTTTATATATTTTCAATTGGTTTTCTAGGGTAATTAATCACTAAAAAGACATGATTTTATTAATTGACTTATTTATTATGTATTTGTTGGATTAAAATACATAAATTCCTAAAATATGTTGTACACAGTAATTATTCATATTTTTTAATCAGTACAATTTCATTTGTTTTCGATTTCTTGTAAATCATTTTAATCTTTGCAAAGCATTGCAACTTTGTACATTCTACAATTAAGTTTAGCTAATTCCGCTTCACTTGTATATATTGTGGGACCATTACTACGACTATCTTCGTATTCTTCTATAACGACACCAGGTGGGTCTTCACCGTCCAAGTTGGGTCTCCTACAAAAATGAATTAAAGTTTTTCTTTATAATATATCTGAACAAAATGATCTATTTAATGAGATAACTTACAAATATTTAGCAAAATTAGTCCACATGGTGACTGTTTGTTTTCTATGACGAAGGAAAGGTTCACTGTGTGGTAGTCGATTTCCATCTTCATCATAATCATCCTCTCGATGCCAATCATCATTAATGGTCGGTTCTATTTTTTCTTTTGCTAATGCCAATTTATAATCGAATGAATCGCGATAGAAGAATGAGTTTTTATAGTGGTTTATGTTTACTGAGTATCTTCCAACTCCTCGTGCATGTCTTGCTGTTGGTTAAAATAATAAAATAATAAAAAATGCAAGTAAACTATCAAAAATAAAAACAAAAAAATATTGCTGAGATCAAATATTGAATAAAACATATGTAATGATGAAAAAATATGTTACTGTAAAGTAAGTAAAGTGAGCTAAGTGTTGGCTCAAGCACTGGCAAACTTAAGCATCATCAATTAAACCATTTTAGAAATTTAATACAAATGAATATTCTTTTGAATATTTTTTCATCATAATGTTAAAGAATTTTAGCGATAAAAAATATCAACTTACTTCGATCTCTGAAATTTAAACTCTTTTCCTTTTGACCAAGTATATGAGGTGTTTGACTATAATTTCCAGCTTTAAATTTGTCTGCAGGACATGTAGTTAAGAAAGGATGTTCTGAAATTGCCTTAGACTCAACTGTTGGCTTAAATGGTATATCTCTCTGCTCAAAATAATATGTATTTAATAATAAAATTGTTCGATTTAATATTGATGAATATATTGGATAGTGAACGTACCAATTCCAGCATCATACGGAATGAAATTCTAGCAATAAGATCAGCCTTTACTCGTTCTAAAATCGAATAAAGTTTTGGGCCAGTAAACTTTTGAAGTCCCAATTTTCTTACTAGTATTTTGGTGCGTTCTTGTGCTTTAGATCGAGAATAAAATACTCTAGGGTTAAGTAAAACTCCATCTACTGCTATCGATTCTCTATAGAGTCCTAGTTTTATAATGATAAATTAAATTAATTAACTAAAAATACAATTTAAGATAAAAACTATATCCCACTTTTATTTTCAAAAAAGTGTAAAGAAGCATTTCTTACCAACAGATTCATCACATAAATTGTGTAACTCGACAGAAACAGCTCCAGTATCTTCTCCGAAAATTGTTACCCTCTCTGGATCTCCACCAAAGTTTCTAATATTTTTCTTCACCCATCGTAAAGCTTGAAGTTGATCTTTCAGACCAGCATTGCCATTAGCTAAAGAATGATTTAGTGACAAGAATCCAAAAGCTCCTAGCCGGAAATTCATTGCAACAATAATGACATCTTTTTCAAGGAAAAGATCTGGAGTATAAGTATTCATGGATCCAAACATAAAGTTTCCTCCATGAATCCATACCATTACTGCTCTTAGTTGAGGTTTTGTGAAATTAGTCTAATAAATTATAAGAGTTAATGACAGAAATTATTCCAATCTAATGCAAAATGCGGTAGAAAAAAATATTACATACCACTGGAGTAAAAACATTTAAATACAGGCAATCTTCATTACCAAAGTAAGTATTGCCTTCAGGATACCATTGTGAACAAGGGCTAGGATCTTTGGTGGCATTCAGGACACCTTTCCAAGGCTTTGCTTCTGCTGCATACTAATGAAATGATTCAAATTATTTTTAGTATTATTATATTCATGGAAAAATTGAAATTTTCTATTGCAATCACAATTAAAAAGCATTAAGAAAATACCAGACGGTAAACGTGCAGTATTGAATAATTTATTATAATTTCATGATGAATATTAATATGATATTATACTATAGTGTCAATTATTCCGCACTAATAAATATTTTGAATAAGAGCAATTATAATAAACAATATACTCTGCAAGGGATAATCCTATAAAACATCTAAATAAATTAGCTTAAAGTCTAATTGAAAAATAGAATAAAATAAATAACAAAACTGTTAGCTTTCTCATCAATTATTAAATTGTATTAAAGTAGGATAATAAATTCTTACCTTGAATCTATTAGCTCCAAGTGGTGGCTCTGCATAAGGAATTCCTTTAAAAGATGAATACTTGATCCTCCCCGGAACAGTTTTCAGTATTTCACCCTGAACCAATCCTTTATCGGTCTCAACAAGTTCAGTGGATGTAATAACAGCGTAGCACTTAGCCACGAATAATAAAGGAATAAATTTGACGATAAAATTGTTTGGAATCATTTTTCCTGAAGTGAAGACTGCCAGAGCAGAAACAGTAGTCAATTTAAAATCCTCTTAATCAACCTTTAAATAGGCAGCAAAACTTCTAATCATTTCTATGTTATTGATTGATATGTTTATGATATCAATAAACCTACGTAAAAAATAAATTTTTTGTTTATACAATTGTATAAATTATGTTCATCAAGGTTGTGATAAATGTTCACGTGAAAAAATAGTGCATAGATATTTTCTTTAATTTTTAATGTCTAGTATTAAAAACAAATTTCTCAATTGTTTATTTAAGACCAGTATGCATAATAAGACATAAACATTCCATTAATTATCAATAATATTTCATAAAAAATATGCTAATAAGTATGTTTTTGAGCCCAATAGGTATTGTTAAGTTGTCAACAAAACTGATATCTCTAATCAATATTAACATCAATATTATTTCGTGTATTTATTGATTGTCAAATAATTACTAAATCTAAAGTAAAGTTTATTAGGTCAAAATAAAATTTTATTGTTCATTAGATGAATAATTATGATCATAATACATTGTTTTCAGTATCAGTAATTTACATTTGTTAAATAAAATTGAAGAACAATGTGAATGGCAGACAAAAGAAACTAGGTAACGATGATATAAAAATTGTTTATGACTTCAAAGTCTGAAAAATGGAATATAATTCATTTTATAATTATACATACAGGCTTTAATAATTTATTGTTAATTAAAATTATCGTATCAATAAGATTTATCAAAATAATTAATCAAAATGCTCTTCTCGTCCAATCATCGATTCAACTGCTTTACTAATTGGTCGTGTATGACTGACTCTTAAAACTTTGTCTATTTCAAGATGAGTACCATTCTCATCTGTTGGTGGCCAATCTACTCCAACATCAAGTGCTTTATTTTCTGGTATAGTGGGTCTTCTGAAAGACCAAAAAATAAATGATCATCTCTATAAGACAAATGAATCCAATTTACAATAAAACTTTCGTACAAATATTTAGCAAAATTAGTCCACATGGTGACCATATTTTTCCTATGCTTTGCAATATCACTATTAGGATCCAATGATTGTTGCATACCATCCATCCAAAAAATATGAGCAATATCATCAGCATGCCCACATCCTGGTCTTCGATTCATTCCATCAAGTTTATGCAAGCTTCTGTCATAATCAAAAGAATTACGATAATACCAAACTGTAGTATTACAATAGTGGTTCAAATAACGTTGAGATTTATCGACGTCACAAATAAAAATTGCATCCGAATAAAGAGCCATTTTACTATCCGTAAAATCTTCTCCAAAAATATATGGAATTGGCCCTAGAACTAGAATTCAAAATAATTTTTACTATAATAATTCTACTATTAATTTAAAAATTTTAATTATCATTCCCTACAATTGAGAACTGCTATTGCTTCTGCGTTTGTAAATCCTAATATATGTGGAATTGGACTACAATTTCTAGATCGATAAATATATGTAGAATCATTGGGGATAAAAGGATCATCTACAGCTTTGCTTTCGACTGCTGGTTTTACTATTAAATCACGCTGAAAAGTTTTAATCAATTTCCTTCATGATTGATATTTTTAATTGTCTATTTCAACTATTATTTAAGTACACTTACCGCACCAAGTATTATATATATTGTAAATCTAATTAATCTCCAGGTATCTTCATTCACCATTCGATTATACACATATTGATCACTGAGCAATGGAATTTGTAACATTCTAGTAACCATAATCTCTCCATATTGTCTTGACAATTTCTCGCCAATGGCAGCCCATTCATGCATAGCTGACCCACTCATTGATATTGATGCTCTAAATAATCCTACATTAGACTTTTATTAATTAATTCGAATTTCACATGATCAGTTTCATACTTAGGCCACTAAAATATTATTCAGAAAAACTTCGTGTCAAATTCATTCAATTGAATAAGATACTAACCTTGAGATATAGGAGATAATCTATGGTACTCAACAGAAGATCCACCAGCACTTTCACCAAAAATAGTTACCTTGGTTGGATCACCACCAAATTTATGAATATTTTTTTGCACCCATTTTAATGCTAGCGCTTGATCTCTCAACCCATTGTTGCTGTCAAAATATGTAGGTCGAAATGTAAAAAAACCAAATATACTCAAACGATAATTCATAGCAACTAGTACAACATCTTTCTCTATTAAAAAATCTGGACCATAACGTGAAGTTCTGACGTATCCAAACATAAAAGCTCCTTCATGGATCCACACCATGACAGCTCTTGATTTAGGTTTTTTGAAATTCAACTTCAAAATAAAAAAGTTCTATTATTCTGTTATTTAAATTCTGATCTTCAATTAGCATCTTTTTGTACCTCGGGAGTATAGACATTTAAATAAAGACAATCTTCATCACCCATATAACGTAAAGTTTGAGCATCTATTTGGGCACAAGGTATTGGATCATTTAAAGCATCTAGAACACCTTCCCAAGGTTGAGCTTCAACAGGACGCTGTTAAATTGGAGAAAAAAAAGATTCTTACTTTTTTCTAAATCATTTGAATGAATTTAACCATTTTGAAGTCCAGGATATTTTTAATTATTGATGGAAATCAAATCCTATTAGAAATAAATCTACTTACTCGAAATCTTCTTCCGTATCCGATTGGCGGTGTTGCATATGGAATTCCTTTAAATGCTGAATATTTCTGATACGATTGAACCGTAGTCAATATTTCACCACGAACTTTGCCCTTATCTGTTTCTACTATTTCTGTGAATTCAGCTTTCGATAAGATGCAGAAGAAAGTACTGATTAAAGGTAAAATTAATAAAAACAATGATTGTAACATTTTAGAAACATGAATTTTTATTGATGTACTTTGAAAGAAGTAAAAGCCATTGCTTGATGTATAATACATCCAACATAATACTATGATGATACAGCTATATAAAAATTTATGTACTCTAATAATTTTTTCTACTTTATATTACTATGATATATAAACAAGGACATCAGATAGAGACTGAATTTATGGTCTTTTTATTTTCTACACGTGGATAAAATTTTTATGAATTATAAAAGTAAAATTAAAGAAATAACTTCTTTTGATATTCAACTTTTATTTTTTATCAAAAGTTAAACACAAACTTTCAAGAAGTTTTCTAAAAAATATTTTTGAATTAAGTTTAAAATAAAGGTTTAGTTTATTGAGTTTTATATAAAAAAAGATTGATTTAGTTGTAAAAGAGGATTATTATGACAAAACAAATTTCATTAGTGGCATTGCTTAAAACCATGTCCATTAGGATTTCTCCCCTAAAGTTTTCACCTTAATTCCACTCACTTCATACACTAATTGTAGATTGTCGTACGTTTTTTTCCGAAGTAATGAAATCTCCTCTTCACTTAATTAAGGATTTTGAAGCATTCATTAATTATTTGTATGAAAAAGAAAAAAAACAATAAAGGATCTAAGAATAGAAAAGTTAAATTGCTTTCATGAATAGTAGTGAAACTTTTTTAGTAGACTCCAAGCAAGATGGTGAATTATTTTACGACTTTAAACATTTTAACATTAATTGTTGACTTGATCTAATTTTTGAGTAATTTGAAGACATTTCAAATAAAGTAGTATTACTACAAAATGCTACCAAGTTACTTGTTAAATAATGCATTTATGCATCTTTATCATTCTTTAAAAGCTGCAGAGGTAGAAAAAAAAATAAAGAGATTTTAGGGTATAGTGTTCTATATCGAGAGGAAAAACGTGACTAGCTCTATAGATGCAGCATCTTTATTTTTCTTTTCTCTCCTGAACAGAGAAAAAAAGAGGCTGAAGAAAAAGTGAATACTACTTGAAAGTTCACATAGAATTTTTTAACTAACTTTTTTTTTAACACATTATTGAAAGAAAATTTTTCAAGTTATCTCTTTCGATAAAGTCAAACTATTCAATGCCATACTCTATTTTTTTGATAAGAATAGAATTTCTTTTTCAACTATTTAACAATATAAAAACTTCTTTTTACCACTAACAGGTATTTTATTATAATGGCTTTTAATTTCTCACACTTGGGCTGGTTCTATTCAAAATAGTCTAATCTAATGGCATTAAATTAACTTCCTCTTGTCCTAGTATCGCAAGCTTTAAAATATTAAAGACTCTGAAATTAGGACAGGGTTTTAGTGACTTTACCTTATCAGAGCTTTTAAAATAAAAGACTCTAGTAAATTAAAAAAAAAAAATCCTATTCTTTTATGAGACCAAAATCAGAAAAAAAAAAAATATTTAGAAAAATTAAATGTGTCGAATGAGCATGTGCAAACAACTGACCTTAATTATCCATAAAATCGATTAAAACTCAAGACGTTGAAGGTTTGAAATCATAAAAATATACTTGAGTTATGAAAATAATGACATTAATAACACTGCAATATTTGAAGAGTTTTGATTAGAAGGACTTTGTTTTAATAAACATCCAACGAATATGGTTAATACATTTTTTTTTTCTACGTTTCTATTTATTATGAAAATATAATACAAAACATCCTATGTCGTATTACATAGATAACAATGCTCAATTAACGTTTTTTTTTCATTTTTATTTTATTATAACATTACCGTCCAACACTATTTAGAAGCATGTCGAGTTAGGTAAAGTTGTTTTATTTTATTATTTTTTCATCTTAATATTTCGTTCAATATATATATTTTTAAATTATTTTGTCTGTGACCTGACGTGACTGAGACTGATAAAATATTTAGCACGTTGGACAGAAAAGAAATGAAAGATAATTCTGTTGATTGAAAAAGACAGTGCCCGTTTGACAATTGTTAGGTATTTTATTTTCTTTCACGGTGGTATTAATTTTTTTTTTTTTTTTTGTTTTTTTTTATCTCATTATCTTGTCGATGTAATGGAGTTTTGTATTAATACTAATTACAAATAATACAAACGTATGTAAATATTAATTACAATAATAACGAGAAAAAAGCTTAAGTTTTATAAATAATCTAGCGTCACTATTGTTTCATTTTTTTTTTTTATCTTCACACCATACTAACATCAAGAATATTTCAATCAATGTTCTTGGCTCATTAATTAATTATTATTCTCTACAAAAAATGACATTTATAAAATACTAAATTATTGGTCACTAATAAAAGCACTTCAAAAATAATTCATCTATATGTACAAAAAAAATTTTTTTTTCTTTTTTTTTTTAATAATTTTTTTTAACTCATTAACACAATTAATATATCTATGTATGTATATATATATATATATATATATTAATGAGTTACAAAAAAATCCATGAGCACAGAGAGAAATATTTTGATAAACTACTTGTTAAGTTTATATCACTATCTGGCAAGCGAGCGACATTAGATTGAATTTAAAATTTAAAAAACTTGGTTGCAATTATTTTTTTAAATTTTTATTTTTTTGAAAATTATTATCATTATTGTTTAATCCTTTATTAATATTTAGTAGTTATAAATCCAATCAATCACGCTCACCTAGGCATTAGTGTAAATCTACGTAAATGCTAAGTACAATTAGCACTACGATTAGAATATTTTAATGACGTCATACAGAATGCTTGTTAGCTAAATTTCCATCATTAATAGTTGCCGTTATCATTTAATTAATTTAAAAATTTTTATCCTTTCATTACTTTGAATATTATGTTATCATTAATTTATGTCATTTGCTCGTTTAAATAACACTATATTGCTCTTTGTATTGCTTCGGTGGCAGTACAGCCCTACATAATCATGCAAAGATAATTGATTTGAAATTGCTTCTTTCATAAACTAATTTATTTCAGTAATCATTTTTTTTTTCATCAATTCAACTGTCCCTGATCTACACTTTTTGGTATTCAATGAATAGATTTATTCATTATTTTAAATGCATTTTATAATTATTGACATAATTATTTTTGCAATAATTATTTTTCAGTTACATTTGAATTTTTTTTTTCGGTATTATTTTATTATTTAAAATTCAATATTCGAATTTTTCTGCCCCTTTATGTTACTCTACTTAGTTCGTAATTTATTTAACTTAAAAGTGCTTTCATCTTCCTTTCTTCATCTACCATATAATTATTAGCAATTATACTTGTTCAACATATTTCTATAAATATAACTGTTGTAGCGTATAATATTTTCAACACATTCTATATCGCCTCATCACTCAAACTATTTAGTTATTACTTTATATTTTTTTTGTATTTTTTCTTATTATTTCAATCATTGCAATCTTAAGTAAAAGCTAGAAAATATTGAATACACCTTATAGTAATGCTTGGAGACTATTTTTACCCGAAATTACACCGTCTTAATATTCTTGCATCATTCTAAAAACTAAATTTATTTATTTTTTTTATTCTTTAATATATACGTAATTAATGAATTATACAACGATGCAAGGACATTTTAATATCTTATAATACTTTTAAAACAATCGTCCAATGATATTTTACACTGCATCGTGTAAAAAAGCTGGCTATTATTTTTTGTTCTTTATTAATATATTTATTAATTGAATATGGTAGCAGATTGCTATAGGCATTCGTTTCTATTTATTATATGATCGTATTTCGAATTTCAAAATGTTATATTATTTTATTGTGATTTTTCACAATTAATTGCTATCTTTCATGTTATATATTGGAAGAATAAATGCGAAAAAAAATTATTTAGGCCTTGTTTTATGATGAAATACTCTAGTATTTGATTCCGAAATAATTAGTTCTTTTAAATGGAATATTATTAATCAATAATTACACATTAATGATTATTTTTATGAATAATTACTTAAAAAACATGTTTTTATATATTATAATAAAAGTGGTGTTCTTATTGTTGTTATAAAATTTAATGATTAGGGCTTAAATAATTTTTTTAACTTTGATGAAAATTTTTTTAATGCATAAATGCGTTGTTTGTAAATGCGTATGTATATAATAATGTTATTGAATCATGATTTTCATTAATAAATTTAATTAATTATTAACTATTTTTGTCGGGGGCGGCTCGTCATAGAACCCTCCCCTCCCGCCTACGTCTTTTATTGCTTTTGAATACCCCGGCTTCATTGGGAGATCCAAATGGAACAATATCCTGTAAATATCAGTCAAGTATTTTTTTTTTTTTTAAGTTTTCGGGTGGGGTATCACAATTTATACGTTGTGTAATTATACTAACAACCATATGCACAGTTTAAATATTTTTCCCCCCTTTTACTCATCATTATTTGTAAGATCTAATTTTTATATCACATCTGTCTAACGTTACTGCGCAATCATAATAATTTTTCCCCCACATTCATTTTTCATAACATTCCATCACTCACAGTTCGCAATCAATAATAATTTCAATGACAATTTAATCATAATTTTACCTTTAATTATATGCATTTATTTTATTGACATTGTTTATTTAATTAATTTTTTATTGTGTCCTCGTTACTCTTGAAAATTTTTTTTTTTTTTTGATTTCGTTGATTATTTTGACGAATAAAATATTTTAAATATTCAAAATAAGTGATCTTATAATTCATTCTCACTCATATTCTTTGAATTTTATTTTTTAATTCAATTTTTTTCTGTAATTCTCCACCACTTATTTCTTTTCTTTCTACTCCATTAACTGAATTCTTTTTTTAATTGACATTACCATTGAGTCGTTGAATTTAAGTATATTATTAAATAATAATTTAATTGGAATTTTAGGCACTTTTTGCACATACCACGTTTACATTTCACATTAAGATTTTTTTTTTCCTCATCCTTCCCACATTCAATTAAAAAAGAGTACGGAGGAGCACAGATAGAGTTTGAAGAACAGAAAAAAAATAAAATAGAGAAAGACCAGCAGCATATTCAGTAAAAGTGACAAGTATTTAAGTAGATAGAATTTTACAAGAATAGAAACTTTGTATCATTATTAATAATTGCGAACTCTTATCCTAATTTTTATCCATTTTATTAATCGTGATAAACGTACTGAGAGAAAATGTAGCAGAAGTGACTGAGTTAATTAGAATTTTTTTTTAGAGTTCTTCTTCTAGTTAGGAATAAGATTAAAAGAAAATCATAGGAGCCAATGACAATTTACATTTGAATATTCGATTACCTCACGAAGGCGGTCAGAGAGTATTGCTTTTTTTTTCTTCGTAATTTAGTTTAGTTTGATATTATTTTAATTTAATATAATTCAATTTTTTTCCTTGACAAACGAGAAGATTTATTGACTAATGATAATATTGACTATGTACTAATTGAATTTTTTTTTTAGACTGTATGCATTGCGCATAATATTGCTTGTAATTTTATTATATCCAACTAATATTTATCATATCAATTGCTTCGTTTATTATTCATTGTTCATTTAACAACTAGACGTATTTCATTTGAGATATTCAATTTATCAACAATAAAAAAAATCATTTTTGAAATGATTATTACACTTTTGTTTTTTATCAATCTTTCTCTTCTAAACTTGCAAGATTTCATTTTTATTCTCCTATCAATATTTTCCAACATTTGATAAATCTATCCATCAAACATTCTATTAGTCCAATTAATTTTTATTGCAGCTATATATATTGAAAAACAAGGTCCCATTTTTGTAGATCAATCATAAACTGTTGAATCACCTTTTTGGATTTTTTTCAACTAGAAAAGTTATTGCTTTAATTATTATTGCTATGATTATGATAAAAAAATTGGCTTTAAATAATAATACTTTCAAAAATGATTTTTTTCTGATGCACAAACATTTTGGAAAGCGAATTAGAGTACGAGACAGTAGAAATCTTTCGTTAGAGTCAGACATATGATTTTTTTAGATAGAACACGGAGACTTGAAAGAAAAAAAAAACCGAATACTTAATTTTACACCGATATTTATTGAATATTGGTCCTCTGGGGACCCAGCTCTCGCCAGATAAGTTCTTATAACTTACTTAAAAATTATGTATTAAATCTCAACCTGCGTTGATTGACTACATATCATCAACCTAAACTTTTATATATATCCTAAAAGTCACTATTTATTTGTCTATTTACACACAACACTTGCTGTTATTGACAACTCTACGAAAAAAGTATAATTTATGTAATATATTTAAAAAATTATTAAATATGTGCGCGTCCATTTTCTTTTATTCATTTTTTTTCAAGTTTAATTAATACAAATATATTACCATTATTTTTTTATGAATTGAAAAATTTTATTATTATATATTTTTTCTTTGAAGTATATGGAAAATGTACGATAATTGTCAATTAACGTTCGAAGTGAGAGCATAAAATTAATGACAATGTTTAATTATTATTGATTAATAATTCATTATTTTTTCTGGTATGTGCGCGGAAAATTGAAAAAAAAATGTTTTCCCCAATAGATGAATTTCTTTTATCCTTTTGTTAATTTATAAATACAAATGCGGGAATTATATTCTATATAATATTGCTAGAAAAATTATTAATCGATTATTTGTTATGATTATTATTTTTTTGTATATTTTTTAAATTTTATTTTCATTCAGCGAACTTGAACTGTATTGATTTAAAGCTACAACTGTTTGAACACATTGTTCTCTAAATGTTATGCCTCATAAGCGCATTATTTCTCTCTCTCATTTCATTATTATTTTATTTTAATCAGTTATTGATTATTATTTATTCAGTTTAATTATCTTTTTGTATAATAATCAACAATGAAGTCTAAACATAATCGCATTTGTTCTCGTAACGTTTCTTTCTTTTTCTATTCGGTTTAATTATTTTTACACTTGGATTTTTTTTTCATACAATTATACAATCTCGAGATCAATAATATGAAATTTCTATGTTGCTCTTTCATTTTAACTTGAAAAGCGGGCGATATTAATGACAAAAGTGTTCCCTCAGTGAGTAGCATCAGTCTGACGATTTCTCAGGTGTCGAATTCGAAAATTCAGCGGGACGGTTCTGCATGTGAATCGATGCTCTATTTTTTTATTTTTATTTATTTTTAATTACTTATCAATTTTTTTTTCTTTTATTTTTAATAAATTAGTTTTATTATTATGTTTTTAAATTAGTTTAGACGGAGAGTAAAGAGGATCTATCAATAATTGATGATCAGAAAGAGAAAAAGAGCTTGTTCGAGATGCTAGACTGTCTGAAGAATAGATGGATGTTATAAACAAGAAGCACGTACAGATTTTAAGTGCAATTATGTTGTATATACTACGGATATTTGAATATAAATTTTTTATTTTTTTTCAAGAAAGTTTAAAAACTGTATATATTTTTTATATACATGTGAAAGCTCCTCACTTCATGAAAGATAATTGATTTATTTATCACTAATTATTACAGAGAGTGCTAAAAATAAGATATTTAATATAGATAAGAGTTAAATAGAAAATTAATTAGTGTCGATAATTTTTGCAATAATTAAGGAAATACTTTGATTAATGAATTAGCAGAAACGTAAAAACTCAATGAAGGAAATTGATTGGGTGCAAGGTAGAAGCTTAATTTAATTTAAATATTCAATAAATCTATCACTAAATATTATTGTATCAATAAATATACCATCAAATTTTCATTTTCGTATAGGTATTTTTTTGTACACACTTCTTGAGCACCTCTAGAGTAACATTAAACTTGCGACAACAGGGGTTGAGCTTTTAATGAATTTTTTATTATATATTCTTTTTAGCTGGGATAATTTTTTTTTCTTTTAAATTTATTTCTTTTCTAAACTACTTAAAGGACGAAACGTAGATATGCTCTCCTTTTTTGTAGTTCCTGTTATCGTTCCCGCGATTCTGTAATCCAGCAAATCATTCGTTACCAATTGTTTCAAAGATATTAGGTATTCAGTATTTATTGCTAAGACTATTATTCGATAAATATTTTGTTTTTGTTATTTAAAAAAGATACAAAAAAAAATCGTTGTATCAACTCGTTGTATTAGAATAATGATAAATAATTGAGAAAACAAAAGAAAAATAATAAATACACATATTGGAAAAAATTGCATGATAATATAATTAATTAAATAATCATAATCAGTCACAAAAGTTCAACAAAGTTCAAATAATATATTTATAATAATAATAATAATGATAATAATAATAAAAGCGCAGGTTTAAAAGGCAATTGCTTGTATTTATTATTTAATTGATGAAAAATTATTTATTTTGTCCATTATGAACTACCATTATTTTTTTTTACTAAAACATTTCATCAAAAAATCATTTATTCATTCGGTTTAATATTAATATAAAGATTCACTATCAGGACCTATAAAAGAATAGATATCAACTCTATATATTCTACAATATCAAATTTTATAAAATATATTTGCTTAAAAATCGTTCGATAATTAAGACAAATTAAAAATACTACAAAATTTATTAACTATCGTACAAATGTTGCTAAAAAATTTTTGTATAAATTTTATAAATTATAAACCTGCGCTGATATTTATTAATAGTACTTAATAATAAAAAATTATAATAAATTAAAATATGACTAAAAATTTTTTTATGAATTTACAAATAAATTCATTATTTGATGAATAAATAATTAATTAAATAAATATCTAAGTCTAGTAAAAATCTTCCTGTGAAGACGCTGGCCATTGTTTAAGCATAATTATCAAATTAATAAATCATACACTTTGATTTTGATTGATATAAAATCAAAGTGAATTTATATTTATCCATATTATATTGCTTATGTTTATTGCTCTATTTTAAAATTATTAAATGCTTATCATGGGTCATTTAATTATTATCGATTTCAATAATTTATTATAAATAATATAACACAAGTGCAAAATAAAATATTTGCACAATGTGTTTAATTATATAATTAGTAATAATTATACCAATTAGTTACTTTGTAATTATTAGTAATCGTTTTTTTTTTTATTCTTCTTCAATTATTGATAAATATTCACTAAATTAAAATATTGCCAATTGGTCTACTGTACATGCATTTAGATTATTTGTCATTATATTATAAATTATAAAAGACATTTACCATATTTGTAATTAGTGATTTTTCTCTTATTCATGTGTTCATTTTGTTATTTCTATTTTTGCTTTGGTTTCTATAATTGTTTGTTTTGGTATTGTTTGGTTGCTTTTTAATTACCGAGGGCGACGAAGCTTCAGCGAAGAAATATTGAAGAGTATAAATTTTAGGATTTATCATAATATTTCAGATGTATTTATTTAAAGGAAATAATAATTGTTTCTTAAAGCTTTAATTATATAGACTCATCGATACTTATGGATTGCGCATCAATTATTCATTCGATGTTGCTTCTATGTTTAATAGAATTCGTTGTTTCGAAACATTGCTTAAAGACCGTCACACTACGTGTCATCTTTGTTATATTGATTTTCTATTTAATACGTGTATAACAATATAACTTGCAAATCTCAGAATTATCAGGGCAATAATTATTGAATTAATTATATACGCGCAATTTAATATCTCTATTTATTATCAATGAATGCGGTGGTTTTATTTATTTTTTTCATTTTTTACAGCTCACATTTTGATTCTTTTCAATTCACCCCAATTGCAATCATTTAATACCAATGATTTTTGAAAAAAAAATTCTATCAAAATAAGACGACTTTTATAAAAGCTTCAATCATTTTTTTCTTTAGAAAAATTTTTTTAATAATCCATTCGTCTTCCAAGTAATTTACAACCCCTCATATCTTATAATTCATTCAATTCTTCTCAACTTTAATAAATAGATTTCATTTCAAGCTTTCAAGTGTATATTAAATTTCCTACAAAAAGTCATCTGTACTTGATATTTCCCCTTAATAAAAAAAAAATATGTCAAACTTGAAATAATATTGTAACTATTTTTAACTTGAGTCTTTTTAATTAACATATTTCTCGTGGAAATAAAGTTGAAAAATTGATTAAGGAAAAGTAGAGACAAAAAATAAGATGAAAGAAGCTACCATCGCATTCATTATAGCGTTTCGCTCAACCGATTATACCGCCGTTATTACACACAAGTGAGAGTATTTGTGAAAATACGGCAATAGCTTCGGAAATGCGAACCGAATTATGAAGAATATAATTATTTATTGTTGAATAGATTCGCGAAGTTTTGCGTCCTCGTTTACGCGCGATATTAAATTCAGGCAGCTAAGTTATACATGGTAATTGCATCTTGTTGCGCGTGACTAGAAATCTCATTAGCGCCCTAATGATAATATGCTATTTCATTCCACCATACTTTTTGTATATGTATCATGTATATATAATCATAATTTAAATATTTATATATATATATATCATTCATATATGCATATATATATAATTAATAATAATAAATAATCGCAGTAATAATAATATAAATAATAATAATAATCATCAAAATGATAATGATAATAATCGTCATCATGAATACTCGGTGTATAGGTATTAATTCATTAATTATTTAATTAATTAATTAATTGATGGATTAATCGACTAGAGTGACTAGACTGTGATGTGTGGACGTCATCACCAGTGTCTTCATTATCGTCTTTTTTTTATTTTTTTTTTGTTTTTAATTTTTTAGACTTAACAATTACTGGACGTTTTATTTATAAACTGTTAATCATTTGTTCTACTGGCACTTTTCTACTTAATCTACTTTGCAAATCGTCTCCTCGAGTATTTATTCACCACCAGATGTCAAGATCATTCCTAAGATTTACGACTAGACTTACAATACTTTTTTATGAATTTCATTTTAATTAAAAATTTCTTAAGATTGGTCGACATCTGTTTTTGACTTGAAAGAAAAATGATTTTTAATGTAAAAAAATAATTTTATTTATTTATTTATTTTTTTTTATCAAATGATTAAATAACAATTTTCATTATTTCCATTTTTAATGATATTTAATAAGGAAAAAATGAAATTATTTTCTAAAAAAATGAATGAATATTATAAAAATATATTTCAAAAAATTTTGTTCAATTTTATCGTTTTAATAAACATTTTTTCTTTTATATCAAAAATCATTTTTTTTCAATTAAAGTCAATTCGCGCGAACTCGAAGACGCTTACGCTCCGCAAACTGGCACTTTACTACTTAATCTACCTCTTAAACTTCTCGAGCAAGCGCCGTCCAGGTCTCATCAAGGCGTTCCTGAAGTCTCATAAATGTTGGCCGCTTCGTGCGCTGCAATCGGGGCGTTGTCAGCAACAAGTGACGACGCCCTGTTGCTGATCCTGATGAAGAAAAAGAAATGAAGAAAAAGAAGCCTTGAAGAGAACCATTGTGACGACACTACACGAGATGACTAGGTGCAAACCACACGGCACTTTTCTATCATCTATTATCTATCGCTTAAATTTAAGAAGTTATATCAACTTCTTGGCTTTCATAAAATCGCTAGCTGTTGTCACTTTTACTTGTTTCATGACGCTACAAGCCTCGATTCGATTGAGGAGAATGTTGTCCATTGTTATTAGCTTGATCGAGTTGAGGAGCTTGAACTTCTTCGTCCCTTAAACAAGCAGACTCAAGATGCTTATTCAGGTACGACTTGAGAGCAAAAGTCTTGTGACACCTTGAGCACTCGTAATTTTTGTCTGCCGAGTGTGTCTGCATGTGAGCACGTAGATTCGACCTGTCTGCAAATGCTTTACCACAGTGAGCACAACCATATGGTTTTTCACCAGTATGACTTCTTAAATGGCCCTGAAGTAACCATGGTCTCGAGAACATTTTACCACAAACACCACAACTATGAGTGAGCTTGTGTGTCAGCACATGCATCGCAAGAGCTGGCATGCTGACGTAGGCCTTGCCGCAGTGAATGCATTTCTTAGCAGACTGTGAGTCGAGGCTTCGATGAGTTTGTTTGTGTCGAGAAAGATTGGAAGATGTAGCATATTGTTTACCACACTCGGTACAAGTGAACTTAGGTCGATCTGCTGGTTGAGCTGGCTCTTTTTCAGGAACTGCTGCATTATTAGAACGTCTCTTGGACCTTCCGTCTGACACGAAAAAGGCCTCATAGGTATAAGCAACTGTTTTATTGCTAGTTGGTGATGTATTGGTGAGTGTCGGACTTGACTCTGAGCTTGCTGTAGATCGTGGCTCTGGATTAGACTCTTGTCTCGTGGGATTATTATGAGAAGGAACTGGTACAAGCACTGAAACTGGTATAGGTGTTGGTTGAATTGGCTGGGGAACGGTTGGGGCTGGGGGTGTTGGAGGCAGTGAGAGAGTGTGGATGAAAACGGAATGAGTTGGTGCTGCTGGTGATGCACTCAAGTCTAATATTGCTTGGGCAGCAGAGAGCTCTTCCTCCGGGGAATTCCTTAACACTTCTGACGGCTGAAGGCTATATGGTCGGTAAATGTCTTTCTTCTTTGGTGGAAGTGATAGCGCAGTACCAGTACTTGTAAAACACATTGAAAGACTTTTGTTACGTGGTTGAAATCCTTGAACATTTTGTAATACAGATGGCGCCAAGAGAGCTTGCTGTTGATCTTGCTGTTGGTCTTGTTGCTGCTGCTGCTGTTGCTGATGATGGTGTTGAGAAGGAGGTGGAGGAGACTCTGCTGTTGGCTGGGCTAACTCTGCAGCTGATCTCAGTGTTGCATATTTTGGTGGCTCTTCGTGGTTTAACCAAGACTCATGCGCATACCCTAGAAATTAAATGTTACTTTTTACTCATTTTATACAATTTAGTAAAATACTTTTCAAATCATTTTATTTAATTAAAAAGTTGAGATTAAAGCTTTGGACATTGCTTTAGTAATGGAAGCAATTTATGATTATTGGCTTTGAGAGGGAATAAATATGAAAAATAATACCAGAGTTGAAATTTAAATTGGTAGAGACAAGTGTGAAAAGTTATTTAAACATATTACAAAAAGTTTTTATTATGTAGATGCTAGTAAAATTGGTGATCTAAGGGAATCTTAAAGTTTAGTTAGCAAACTTTTTCACCAAGTAGCGACAACGGCTTTTCGAATTCAATTCTTGTCCTCTGTATAACATGAGACATTACCCAGAATTTCCGAATTGGGAGATAAATCGTGTGTCAGGAAATAAACCAAGTGATGATGCAGATCTTCCGTGGTTCATCGCGTTTCACATTAATCCCTATAATCCATTGATATCTCTCTTCCACTTCAACAGTTATATTATATGTATACTTATATATATATATATATATATATATATATATATATATATACATAGAGAAAGAGAAAGAATCGATCATCAAATTTCCGCTATCCTTGCATGGCTTCCTATTATCCTTCACATCCGTCATACAACCCTGCAGTATTCATTTCACTCGTCATTTCCGAACTTTCCCACGTTATTTACTTACTACACATAAAACAAAAGGAAAAATATTAAAGTAAAAAAATAAAATTCTAGAAATGTTTTTTTAGTAATAAAAAATTATTTGCTTTCTTTACATTACTGCAAGAAATATTATTATTATTATTATTATCAATGAATAATAAAAAAATGGAACAATAAATTTTTTGTTGCTATAAAAAAAACGACTTATTTTAATTCAAAATAAATTTTTTTTCTCTGAAAACGCTCTAAAAATTTTTATTAAAAAAATGTGTTATTTAATTTCTAGAATCTTCTGTCAGTGACAATGATTGATGATAAAATTTATTTTCATCATTTTTATGTCCAAACTTTTACAACAATTTTTTAATCCAATTTTAAATACCAAATTAAAGGTCAATGCACCTACGAATTAGTCCCGTAACGGTAGAAAATTTAAAGGGCCACGTGAATCATCCCCTCATTCATGCGGCTATTTCATTTCCTGTGACGAATGGCAGCTGCTGATGCCATGTGCTACCACTATCAACCTCTTGCATTAATATATATATATAAATAATAAGGTTTAGCAACGGTTGTGAATTATGAAGATTTAATGCATTGATATAAAGAATATAACTATTGTTCAGTATACAGAAGAAAATATTTAAAAAAAAAGGTATATCTGTTGCTCACATAAAAACTACTAGAGTGTATAAACATGCATCTGTCATTTCAGACATTTTAAACATTACATGTACACTTACGCTCACTATTTTATATAATCCCGATGGTTCACGTGATTGTTATCTGATTGTGGCGTTTGACGTTCGATCTGCCTTTTGAAAACTGGTTATCACAAATTTTATTTATACTGGCATTGCCATTTTTACATTTCGAGCAATAAAATAAATTCTTTCTATTAAAAATCAATCCCTCAAAAATTATTTTCAAACTTTAAAAAAATATTATCACAACTTTTACATTATTTTTAGTATAAAAGTTTTATATTATAAAAGAATTGCATTACAACAAATGATTAATTTAATATTTTATTTTAATAACAAAAAAAGATCGAAATATTTCATACCTTTTATTTGTATCAAAATAAACGAATGAATTTATTTGATTTTTTGCTGAGTAGCAAATGAATTAAAGTAAATTAGTGATAAATGGAAGCTTTGCGATTTAAACATTGGATTTAAACGAATAGATAAAATATGATGAGTTAACGATATTATTGACGATAGAGTTTGGGCTCACTTTAAATCCAATTTGATACGCGAATACATTTAAAACTAGCGCGTGTTGGAAAGGTAATAAATCAGAAAATTGTACTATCGATCTTGCCAGTTAGTCAGGCTATTATTGGCTAGAGAAATAAAAGGAAGTAAAGAGAGTGAGAGAGAGAATGCAAGCAGGAATCGGGGAAAAGACAGAGAAAACAAGGGTGTCTCTCTCTTTCTCTCTCTGGTCGTATCTAGACATGCATTTCATCAACAAGAGGGGAAAGGATCAATAACGTCGAATGGACGCTCGGCTGCACGCTGCCGGGCTGTTGATATTTTCCACGTACCAACCCCTGAGTAACTCTAGACTATCGAATTCGCTCGATTCTCCAACGATATTAAATCCCTCCGCGATTTTGTAGTCCATGCCGTCACATGTGACATTCAGGACAACTCGACCAACTCGAGTATTTTCTGTCTCGATAAACTCCAAACCACCTGACAATTTTACTGAATAAAATCCTCAATAAATATCAATAACTCGAGTGTACTTTGACACTTTTAATTTTTACCAAAAAATTCATCCTTCACTTCTACCAATTAACTCAACTTGTTGAATATTTTTTACATGCTCTAGATCAAATGGCTGAAAAAAATAATTACACTTCCACTACTCTAAATATTTGGAACGAGTAAAAGAAGAGAAATGATTGTTATAAATTGAAATGAAAAAGTAGACCATTGGAGGTAATTGAAATAAAAAAAATCGTTTAAAGAAAAATGGAATAGCGAAATACAATCGAAGCCGCGAGCGTTAAACTGACAGATCGATGCCAAGGAGCCCCTACAAAGGAAGCATTATGTATAGCAAGAGGTGAGAAAAACTAATACTTTCTTTTTCTTCTCTCTTCATCCCTCTATATACTCTTCATCGAATAAATCCTTTACTAAATTGAAAGAAGTCGCTCCAATCCTTTAATAATAACTGCATCATAACGCAAATCCGTTTGTTCGATGATAACCTGTCATCCTGAAATGTCGATACTGTCAAATATCTTGATGGCAATTAAGCTCTCTCCCTCAGAAGCTAATTTATTTCTTTCTATTTATTTTCTAATATATCTAATGTCTCTATTAATTTCTCTGTTATTGTAGTTTAAGGGGGAGAATGAGACTAGATATAGGTTGGATTTAGTGAGGTCGATAAGCCAAAAATTAACTTGTAATATCGAAGAAATCTTTGACATGGATAAAATCCAATAGATTAAGTATGAGGGGGAGTCTATCGAGTGGTGGAAGAAATGAAACAAATGTTTTTTCATTAAATCTGATGGGATCCATTTGGATTATGATGATAAATATTTAAGACAAATGTTGATTTATGATATTTACCCCAATTATAGGAAAAATCATAAAAATTTTTTTATATGATATTTTTCAAAACACCCTTGCTGAATATTACCACTGATTATTTGAGCGGCTGATAAATATATATATATGTGAGATTACTTGGAATATTTATGGTCATCTGATTACTTTTATTAAGAGATAAAACTTTTTATTGCTAATTAAATAGTTAATAGCTGAATGCTTTTATCAAATATTTATCCATCTTATTGATACATCCAATTTAAAGTCTTAGAAACTATTATTTAAATGGAAGGGAAAAATGAAATGATGTTTATTTAATTATTTTAATGAGAAAAAAAAAGTTTAGCAAATAAAGTAAATTCATTGAGTTTAAAAAGGAGATAATAATCTAAAGGAAGTAAAAGAGTAAATATTTTTCTATTGGATACGATGAAATTGAGTCGAGTTATATGGAAATTCACATTCATGAATGTTTTGTATCATTAGAAAAGTCGGTGGTAGCAGAAAGAAAATGAAAATGTATATACAGCATAAAATATGGGTAGGAAGCATAGAGTCATATATGTACGTATATAGATAAATACATAGATATATGGCAAGAGATAAATAAAGTCGTGTTGGACAATAAGATAGCAGAGAGTTATATAAACTCTTGTCGACGATTTTGTAGTAGTATCACGTCGAGAATGGCTTGGTTGTCAGTGGAACCCACCCTAAGTCGTAAGTGTAAGTGCCACATAGATCTTTTTCACATAGAATGTGCGCGAGGGTGGAGAACCGCCCCTTGACAAAAAGAAAAGTAGGGTGGAAAGAAGACTGCGCAACATGCAGACCTCGCCCGAGGGTGGAAGCATCATCAGCCGCAAAAAAAACGAGACATTGAAGCACCAAAAGTTTTGGCACCCCCCCGTTAACTTGGAGAATAATCCAAGAATTACGAGCTACTTTTGGCGAGCTTTCATTTGGTTATTTAGCAAGAAAAAAATAAGACCAAGCCTAGGGCGTGGTCACATTCATATTTTTAGTTTAAAAGTCTAATCTAAGTTGTAAAAAATAGCGTAATTGGAGTAACAAAAAAAAAGATATATATACCATGATAGTAGAGCGCCCCCGAGGCATTTAGTGGTGGTGGACTTGGTGCAGTTGTGCCAGCAGTAGGGCTATGAGGACCCCAGCATGTTTGCTGACTTGTCCTGTTGCCGTCGGTGGTGCTGTCGCCAACAACGTCAATCTCCTCGTCTTCAGTCTCAACAGTCATCCTCTTCTTGTCCTGGACGGTGTCAATATCACTCTTTTCCATGTTTTCCACATCATCTTCTTGTCTATCAGGCCATGGATAAGCCTTCCACTTCTTCGCCATCAGACAACGCGGCATTTTGTGATGTTACTCTTGGCAATCTTAAAGTTTCAAACTATATTTTTTTGCAGCTTACACTAACAGCTTGTTCACGTGCACCTTCACTGATAACACTGCCACTACAAGCACTTGCACAATCACCTCCTGTTGATGATGCACACCGACGGCGTCTCCTTCGTGTTCTCTTTCCACGAAATCGCAGCTTTCTCTGTTGACTCGCACTTGCCGGCTTTGGTGGCGTCAGCGAGCCACGAGACTTCGTCATCGGCTCAACAATCGGCAGTCATCAATTCCACCATGCCAATTACTCGGCGCCACTTTAATTTTTCTTTTACATTCGCGATTGTTCAAGTTTTGTGATCAGACGACTGTGTCGTCAAGCTGTTGTAGATATTTTCTGCTGCTCCTCGCCCAGTTTGGCTAACGGGGGAGGGCCTGGAATAAAGCAAGCTACAGCAGCGACTGCCAGACGTGGTGGTAAAGCACACCAGTCTTCATTCTTTTACGCAGACGCCACTTTTACCCCTCCAATCCTACTCTTACGATCCTCCCACCTTTCAATGCGGCTCACCCCAATTTCGTGCGTCGAGTGGGTCTGTGCAGGGGTGAATAGCGCCTGGCACGAGGGTGGTTTGAGAGAAATAGAAAAAGAAGGAGCACACATTGGTATTAGTAATTGATGGCTATCCTAAGCGTCAATGTAAAGGGTGCAAACTCTTATTCCAACTCTCATTTCGACAAGGGATCTGCTTGCGACACGCCAATAATTCTCGTATATAAAAAAAAGTAAATCACATTTCCACTCTTTTTTATTGTTTAAATAGCTCGTATCCACAATATGCAATACTAAAAAATATCCCAAGGGTATTATCAACAATACTAGACGAATAAATAAATAAAGTCATTTCCTCATTGCTGTCGAAAGGATACATTATGTAGGATAACAAACGAAAAATGATGTTGATAAATATGGACGAGTGAATAGAGGGGAAAAAAAACAATGAGATTTAGGAGAAGATTTAGTGACGAAGGAATAAAAAAAAATTTTTTTGTTTAAGATAGAAGGGAGAATTGAGGCCGATATTCAAAAAGAAAAAAGTATTTAAGTGTGGAGTGGTAAAAGAGGTAGCTGGCGCATGCTCGAGCGATCCGCATCGACCCGACGACTGAGGCAACACCTGGTAGCACCCCACGTGCCACGAGGGTGGCACTACCACCCCTCAATTCTCCGTATTGAATATCCCACTGGCCTTCCTGCGTTGCTGTCTACTGACCCATGCTAACGCGACTCCTCGAAACCTCTTCCTTGTCTTTTCTTCTTCATCTCCTCTTTTCTCTCTCTGAAAACCTACACCACGACTGTTACACTCTCATGAACACCTGGCTATCCAACCACCGGCCAATTTTCATCGCGTGTGCCTACTGTTAAACTGTTTTTATATTTTAAATAAAACGATACTCTTCATTTAGCTATTACGAAGAAGAATATAACATTATCATTTATTAATTCCCGCTTGGAAGACTTATATGGCTATAAATCGCGTTAAGTTGATGGTAATTTTGTTTGAGTAATGAATTTATATAACTTCATTTTTATTTATTTAATGTAAAAATGCCTCATAAGTTATTTAAATAAAAGAAAAGTCAATACTTGTTTAAACTAAATTTGGCAATTTATTTTACCAATAAAGCTGCAAATTTTTATTTATTCAGTCCTTTAAAGTTAATTGAAAAGGAAGGCAAATAATCTAAATGAAATATTGTTGACAAATAAAAAAGTTATTTATTTATGGAACACATTAAGTCATTTTATTTGTGAAGTCCTTGTTAGGAAAACTATACAAAAAGCGATATGTAGATACACTGATTATAGTTGACTTCATGAATAAATTATTTGATACAGCTATATATACACATCAAACGATAATTGTTACTCAAATAACATCGAATCAACAAGAAAAATATATTACTTTACTTTTAGACTATCTTGATCTAACATTCAAACTGATCAACATATTTTGTTCCCTGATGAATTTTAATATCAATATTGATTGATTAGAAATAATTCATCATCAATTCAAGTAAATTGTATAATATTGCCATATAAATGCAGTCGTTATTGGGCAATTGATTAATTCAAAATAATATCCGATTATTTGCGTGACAAGAAAAAGAATTGTTTTCTCTTCGGTAATTTTAATGGTGACGTAAGGGAAATGGTTCGAGGAAATATTTATAGTAAACTTAACTTTTATTCTTGGCAAGTAGTAAAACTATCCAGGGTATTATATAGTATTGCAAAAAAAATCTATTGATCGTATTCTATAGCGGAAGTTCCAACTGTTTAATAATAAGTAAAAACTATACACACAAGAACACGTACAGTAGGATACAGCTCCTCAAGTATATACATATTTTAGTTTTCCCTATATATAAGAAAATTATATTTATAGCTAGAATTTTATTTAGAGACGAATATTTTTCATTTCCACAAGAGAATTCTTGAATTGTCATTGAATTACGAGAGAAGGAAGTTTATTTATCGTCCTGGTTTTTCTTTTATTTTTGCAAGTCGGTGGAGATCCCGTAAATTCTTTACGTACCATCTAGAGGTTTTTTTTCAAAGAATAAAAATACGCAAATGTATGAGTAAAGCATACCAGCATAAATAAAAGCATAAAATAAAAAACGATATCAACTATAGAGGGTGAAAGAGAATGAGAAAAGTGGCGCGCGCGCGTTAGGGCACACCAGTTGCGAATCTTTACTCGCAGAAAACACGGGCAGCAAAGTCAACTACCTGTGGATACCACTTCATCCCTTCCTTTTGCGTTGTGTACACGCAGCCACGACTCTCTTATTTCTTCTCTCAGTTTTCGTAGTTTATATGAAATCTGCATTCATTAGTACATACATTTTCATGTTGCTCACTAAAAACCATTTTATGTCTTACCTTTCTTGTCAATTCTTTCTGTCTTTTACTGTCAACAAAATTATTATCCTCAACTTCATTTCTATTTATTATTATTTCTCTCTTTTGTGATACATTTTTTTTATTCCTTCAGCTATTGTCAACATCCTTTTAAATGAATTATTCATTTAGCCATTCTTTAAATATTACTTGACATTTTTTTTTAAGTATATTCACCAGCAAAGCAACGTATTTTCATGATAACAAGAAATTTTTCTGGATTTTTTTAAAACTTAAATTTAAGATATTATGTTTTATTATAATTTATGAAATTATTATTTTTATTATGAATCTTGAATTTTATTTACTGTTTAATTAAACTTGGGACTTTATCAAGAAATATATAATAACTATAAATTAACAGTTAAGATCAAACAACCAACAGTAAATAAAAAATTTAATTAGTTTCATGAAATAAAATCTTTGTTATGTTTGAATTGTTAAAGTTTTGAAAATAAATTAATTTTATTTAAGTTTATGTTGAATTTTACTATTTTGATTTTCTCATCCTGTTTAAATGATTCAAATTATTTAAATAATCGGAAATTCAAAAGTGGAATATTTCTCACAGATTTTTCTAATTGATAAGAAAGTATTGCGTGATGTAAACGATTTGCAAATATATACTACAAAGAAAAGAGAGGAAGCTAATTTCATCTCGTGACTGTAATCTTACTGCATCAAATCGATGCTTAAATCAACTGTCACTCGAGGGTTCTCATAAATTTCGCACTGCTATAGAGAGAATCAGCATTTGAATTATCACTGTTTCGAGGGCATAGGAGTCTCACACATGCCATTATCTCTACACCTATATGTCTATCTAGTAGCTTCTATATATCTTAGACAATTGCTCAGGTCGATTTTGCTTGATAAGAAACACTAAGAAGTCTGACTACTACCTACCAGATTAATCTAGACCATTTTACTCTTTGAATAAATGAGTAAAGTTTGCAAGAAAGTTATTTTTAATGAGAGAGAAAACTTTTCAAGTTTTGAAATAATTTAACTATTACAGTCAGTAGTTCTTTTTCACTGATAAGTCGTTTGTTTAAATGGTCCTTTGCATTATTTCCTTGAAAAAAAAAATTAAAATAATCAGAAAAGAAGATTTTGATTAATCTTTTGGAACAAAAAAAATTGATGAAAAATCCTCAGTAAATTTATTTCACTGGCTTGTTTATTGTGAGGTAATTTTCTAGAAGAAAGAAAATGATTTTAAGTACTTACCAGGATTTTTTTCTCTTGAAGAGATAAAAAAATCTAGGGAAATTGGTGAAATAAAACGAGGCAAAGTCGTAAACGTGATAGCAATAGATGAAATGACTCGATCAGGATGAAAATCCAGTTGGACATCTAACGACTGCAATGTCCCCAATCGAACGCCAACAAAATCAAGCACTGATGACAGGTCGCTGGGGTCAGTGAGGAGGGACGTTCTACTTACGTCTGCAGTCTTCGTTCATCATTATTCTAGCTGCAATCCTCTTTTCAAATCCCTAGGGTCGTCGGCCACCAGCCGTATGTGACGTTGAGCAGTCTAATAAACTTCTGTTTCCCCCTTCTTAATGTTCCAATCGAAAATGACAGCAAACGATTTCCACAAGTCATTTTCAGATATAGAATCTCATCTAAAAGATTCTCGAGTAGATAAAAAAAAATGAATTCACCATACATTTCCTTCATTGATTTTCTCCTAAATTAAGAATGCTGAAACAGAATAAAGGATTTTTTTATGCTTCTCTGAGAAATAAGGATAAAGTATTATTTTTTTTCCTGTCGAGATAAAGAATGATGGTTCCTAAAAAAAAATTGATTGATTAAATTGGAGCAAACATAGAATCAATATATGTCTTGATATTTTTTATAAATGAATAGTAATCTTACGTCCATTAGTAAAAAATTAGAATAAAATATTCTGCTCAACGATTGTAAAGAAAGTATCATTATGAAATTCATCTAAAAAATATATTCAACATTAGAAAGCAGGAAAAATGCAAGAGAATTATGAGACAAGACATTTTAAATTATAAATGTATAAATAAACTATGCAATTAGTTTTATTTATAAATCATTAAAATTCTTAAAGGGCTTTCATACCTTAACTTATCTTAATATTTATTTTTTACTCCAAAATGATAAAATATTTCCAACATATTCCTTTCTTCTTTCCAAACATCACCAATGATAACAATTACAATTTATTTAAAATGTATTAGGTAATTATTGGAAATTAGATATTACCGAATGATTTATTAGCTAATATAATATTATTTCAGCATACGAAACTTCCAATTACCTCAGGTACTTGATAAAAAAAAATTGACAACAATCTTTAATTGATGTTAATCAGTTTTCTCAGCTAACTCATGACATTTAATTACTTCTTAGTGAGTATTAGAACAACGACATTGACGTGTTGGTCGCTCAGCAACGGTTCGTGTTTCCGTGTACCTCGTATTCAATAATTCGTTGGGGGCAACTCATGAGTAAAGCTTGGGCTCTCTCACTCTCTCTAAAAGCAGACTTCTCTCACGCTCAACGTCTGCAGCGTTGCCCGGGGTTGCTTTATGCTTTATGGCTTACACCTACGTTTCCCCAACGTTTCCCTTGTCATAGTGAAATATTTTTATTGCAATAATAAAACGTTATTTAAAAAATTTCTAATAAATAAAAACATAACTACACAATCAACTTTCAAAATTGTCCCATAAGTTTGAGAGAATGGGCTTTTAGATATTTTTTTATGACTTTGATTTGTGAAAATAACGTAATGCTACTATTATTCAAGTTTTTTGAATGCATTATTTTTACTTTCTTTTTTGCTTTTCTTTATTTTTTGAAAAAAACATGCATCCAGCACTTATTCCCATAAGATCAAAGAGAACTCGCTGGGTCAAAGTGAATTTAATCGACCATACGTCCTTTCGTCCGGAAGTGTAATATAGCAACCCGTTAAAGGCACAAAAAAAACTGATGCTATAAAGATATAAACTTTATTTTCTTTGATCCTTTTTCTTTTTTTTTTTTTTATTTGTTCTTTCTCGTTACGCTACACACATAAAATCTCCAGTTATTTTTCTCCCTTACACAAGTGGACGGTGATAGAAATAAAAGCAAGAATAGGAGAAAAATGCTGCAATAGAGAAGCGAAATTTTCTCAAGGTTTAAACCGTTAGTTTTAAACTATAAATTTTGGACAAAATAATGGTGATTCTATTTGAATTTATTTTAAAGTGTTATTTTATAATGCAATATAAAGGACAATACCTAATATAATTGGATAAGTTGCGAAAAAGAAAAAAAAATATTGATGAAAAATTTTTTGATCAAATTTGCAAGCTTAAAACTTGGCAAACATTTCAGCACATGCTACACCAGTGGAGTTTGTTGTCTATGTAGAAGTTTTATTTGAATATTAAATGCCGACAAATAAATTCGTTTATCGAAAATCTCTTGGTTGTCTCATCCATCAGCATTCTGCGTGATTTCAGTTTACCCTCTTGCGAGAATAGTCTTGCTCAAACTACGAAGGGAGTCTCAAGTACACGTACATCCCTTGGTAAGGGGTGTCAGAAGGGGGGTTTTAGAGCGCGTCTGGCGTCGTTATCGATTGGTTAAGGAAGCAAGTGGCGGCGAGTGAATACGGGGAAAGCGCGTGTGCAGCACCGTACTATCTGGCGCGGTAACAGGTGTTGGTCTGGTGGCCTGAACGCTGTAAAATCGATGCACCGTGCCGCGAGTTTCGTTGTCCATCGTGCCGCCGCCACTGGGACCGTTGGTGGTCTTTTTCTCTTCTCTTTCTCTTTGGCCTCGTCTTTCGAAGCTGTTGGTGGTGGAAAAGCTTTTGGTATCAAGCACGCAAGCGCTAGGACGCGGGGGCGTCGTGAAGCGCCAGTTGCACCCCAGCCACACCCGGACGAGCCATGTAGTCGGTCTACCCTCCGCACTACGGCGGACAATTGTTGCTTCTGCGCCCACAGGTGGTATCTTCTTATACCCTTTGAATCATCCACCTGGACTAATTGTCAATCCTGAAAATCGCCTACTTCATTATCGCATAAACAAGTGTTTACAACTATTGCTTTGATATACTACAAAGCTCCAAGGAGACGTCAAGGCCTCCGCGAACGCGTAGTGGTGGGTGCTATTGGTGGTGGTGGTGACGGTGGTGGTAGTAGTTGCATGCAGCAGCGTGTGCTCGAAAGCTGCAGCAACGTCGTGTTGGTGGTGCTGCCATCAGTACTTTCCAACCATCTGAAAATAGGACAAGTTGTAACTTTGAGCTTACTCACAAGTTTGCATCAAGTTACTTGGAAGTTGGAAGATTTAACCGACAGTTTACAGTCGATAATGCTAAAGAATAGATGAAAGACTTAACCTTAGAACATTCTTAAACATAGTTCGTCTATCGACCTGCTAGACTATTAGACTGCTAGCACAAGAGAGAGCGCAGAACGAGCAACCGACCTGTTGTCCAACTTGTTGCTCGTCCTGCGGTATCCGCCTTGGTGAAACCTCCGTTGAAGCGAATATGAGAAAAGTGGAAGGGATACTCGGAGACCTAAAGAACAGTGAGCCGAGCTTTTTTAATTAAAATAGTAACAGAGCTTCTTGCTCCATTCAACATCATGTCGGAGAAATGGAAAAAATTATTATTCAACTTTTTCACTAATAATTGTCAATATCTTGCAATAATGGTGGTGTTGCATCACTAGGATTTTAGCAAATAGACATGCGTGAACGACATTTGGGATGTGAGAGATATGAGGAGAGAGAAAGAGAGACAGAGATTTATTATAATTAATATTATGATTATAATATATGTGATGAGAATATTGGAGTTATAATTAAGTAATGAAGTGACTGATATATAAAGTAAATGATAATTAATTTCCACCCACGTTAATACAACGAAAGCAATATCAAACAAGGTAAATCGAGATTTATTACACCGGAGTCAAATTTAATAAAAGTCCGAATTTAAATTTTGAATAAAAAACAAAACGAAACAAAAATAATTAATAATTATTATAAACAAAATACGGAGCTGATTAAGTGACAGACTGATGAAGCGATATTTCTTCTGTCAAGAGTCCAATACTAACTAGAATTAGCTCACTTTGCAAGAAATCGTATTTTAATAATAAAACTGTAAAAAAATAGTAATTCATGCAACGACATAATTAAATTTTAGAAAATCCGAGTTGTATGGATAAAGTCTTTTACTAATAAATAATTTATTAAGTAGACTCAATCCACAGGAGGATGATTAATACACTCGGTTTATTTATTCTCTATTCAATAAATGTGAATCCTACGTCTTGAGAAAATAATCCTAAGAAATTACAACTCCGAGTCAATGTTTACATTTTTATAATTACAACTATAGGCTGTATAGAAATTAGAACATTTAGTGCTAAACTGTGAAATAATAATTTCATATAAAACAATTGAATAATTGATTATTAAAATTCATAAATAATTATAAGTTAATTAAATAATAAATAAGCACCATGCCGCGATGCTACATGGTGAAGAAAGCTTTGTGCAACAAGTATATGAGTGTAACTAGAGGATTTGATAGTTGGAGTAGGAGTAGAGATTCTCCATCACCTACACCAAAACAACTACCTAGTGAAACTTCGCTGACACCAGTATTTCAAGGTATAATTATATTAATTACATTTAAAATTTCCTAGAAATAAAATGATAATAAATATTTTTGTTTGTTTTCAGAACGCTCAAGTACTGAAAATGATTCATCAAATAAAATATCAACAGAAAAATCATCATACTCTGATTCAACATCATCATATGTACAATTAAAAAATGAAAAAACATCCAAATCTGAAATTCAAAGTGCATCAACTAATGAATATCATGAACCGGTGAAACCATCAACGTCATCGTCGTCCACAGTAACCTCAATAAATCTAGATTCAGAATATAAAAGTCATGTGGATTTAGACGTGGAATCTCATAGTGTCATTCAAGAGCCTTTATTTAGAGACAGATCAGCCGCAGAAACTGAAGCAGCGCATGATTTATTGGAATTATCTAGGTCTTTACCACCTTTACCACCTCCTAGTATTGCAGTTGGACCTCAGAATGTGATAGAAACTCCAGGGACTGAAAATGTACAGGAAATAAGTATTTACCAACCAACAGAAACTCCTATTTATCAAGTAAATACTATTGATTTAGGAGGAACTACCACCGTTTATCAGCAACAACCGACAGGAATAATATACGAACCAACTACAATAGTTCAACAAACATCTACTGGTGTTTTTATTCCTCTATCACCAGTACAGGAAATTCTTTTTACTTATAGTACTCCTACGATTCCTTCTATTATCACAGCTCAAGCTTCACCTCTTGAAGCACCTCCGCTAACACCTCCCGCATCAGAGTGTAGTAGTGACATTGAGAACAACAACCCCAACTCTCAACCAAATCAACGAGACAAGGAAGTTCAAACTGTTACTGAACAAACTGAGGTCAAGGCTGCTTCGTATACTTATGACACACTTCTAGTTGCTGATGGAAGGTCAAAGAATAAGAAGCAAATAAATAATGTTGTTCAGTCCAGTAATCTTGTTACTGAAGCTAACTCTGAACCACCGGAGGCACCTAAAGCTGGACGTTATATCTGCTGCGAATGTGGTATGTCTTTATTTAAAATATATCTTTATGCTTTGAAAATGTTCATATTTCCTGACACCGGTTAAAAATAAATTGTTGTAATTTTTTCAGGAAAACAATACGCTACGTCTTCAAATCTTTCTAGACACAAACAAACTCATCGAAGTATTGACTCACAATCTGCTAAAAAGTGTATTCACTGCGGCAAGGCCTATGTTAGCATGCCAGCTCTTGCGATGCATGTACTAACTCACAAACTCACTCATAGCTGCGGTGTCTGTGGTAAAATGTTTTCAAGACCCTGGTTACTTCAGGGCCATTTAAGAAGTCATACTGGTGAAAAACCGTATGGTTGTGCTCACTGTGGTAAAGCATTTGCAGACAGGTCGAATCTACGTGCTCACATGCAGACACACTCAGCTGACAAGAATTATGAGTGTCCCAAGTGCCACAAGTCCTTTGCTCTCAAGTCCTATCTCAACAAGCATCTTGAATCAGCGTGTCAAAGAGAAACTAGTGATGACAATAGCAACGATGTAGATTCGCCAGGTTTTTCAGTCAATTCTACAGACTGTGAGGTAGATTATTAAATTTTTTTTTAACTTTTTTTTTTTATTTCATCACTTTTCATCACCTCAATAATTAAACCGGGAGAATAAAAGCATGATGAAAAATGGAAATTTTTTTCTGGTTTTAAACAATTCTTTTTGAAGATATTTTTTTTCAATATAATATCGAAAATAATGAAAGTAGAGAAGAATTTGACAAATAATTAATGCATCGAAAAGTTTTTAAAGAAATCTTTTAAAAATAGTTAATAAAATAATAACAGTATTTATGAAATTATCTTAAAAATAGTTAGATAAAGTGAATGTATGATTGCATAAATACACATACACGATATTGCAATTACTTTCAATTAATTGCAATAATTAACTCTTTTGTAATTTCCGTTTAATGTGATCAATGTTTACCCATCAGAATGTTCTAAGTTAACACAAAAGCCTTTCCAAATTAATTAACCTACAGTATTAATTAAGTATGAACGTGAATTTTCCTTTATTGCAATGAAAAAGTTAATAAATCTAATATTTAGTTACCAAACATAAAAAAAAAAGTATTTTCATAAAAATTATAATGTTATAAGAGAAAATATATCAGCGTAAAAATCTCGTTAAAAAATTAAATAAAAATTCCAAAGTGATGAAAATGATGGAATGAAAAAGTTGATGGTGAGGATTCTACAATTTTCGATTCAAATCGTTCTCAAAAATAAACTAAAAAAAGAATTAATATTAAAATTTGATATCAGCTCCAAAGGATTAATGTACGAAGCTCTTGAATGTTTGCTGACAAAATGGATTTGGATATGAAATTGGAAGAAATACGATATACATCCTGAATAAAATGCAGTGACCTCAATTGCCGCGATGAAGTTGGTCTCATCCGGCGACGATATCGATTCATCCCGCGGCGTGTGCCCCTGTCGAGGCTTATCCCCGAGGGCTCAACGTCGCTTCATTCTGCACACGATTTTATCGACCTTTCTCACTTCTTTTTCCTTTTCTCTATTGGTCTCGCTCACTTTGCCTGTACTCCTGCACTCGTGTATATGCATAGTTACAACACTCTAAAAAAAAGATTAAAAGAGGGAGAATAAAAACTAGAAGAAGAGAAATGTTGTACATCATATTAATTCAAAGTGACAGAAATCAAGACAAGAGTTTGTATAACAATTTTATTGATAACATCATTCTTTTAGTAGGTAAATAAATCAATTAGGTAAATTCTGATAATCAAATACTCATAACAGATTTACAACTTTAAATTGATACTTGAAAAATAATTTATATTTTTCTTATATGGTTTGAGGAAGAGATTCATTTGTAAAAAGGCTTTAACATTATCAGCATAATTAAGGCATTACAAATTTATTTCATTAACTAATCAAATAAGTATTAAGCTTAACTAGCATTAGTTCAGATCAATAATGCTTTCATATTGATGCCTAGTTTAATCCTAAATGATAACTAATGATTACTTTCCTCAAAGCATCATTATTCTAAATATATCCACACACTTAGTACGTGAAAAAAGGGAATAAGAGTTGAATGAAAATAGTTGGATTAATAATCCAATTCATAATATATGAGGCGAAAGACAGAATAAATTAAATAATAAGACTCTTGGCGATTGTCGTGCGGGGAAAATAAACATCGAAATTCTATTTCTATTGCTCTATTATTGATCGGGACTTGATATTTTTATGAAACGGTATCGCGTGATTCACGCTGTTAATATTTTTTGTGTGACGTAAAAAAATCGTAATGTCGATTGTATTTGCATGTGAAACGTCAGATACTATCGTGTAGCGCATATATACAAAATAATATACATATATATGATCGATTGTCGTGATATACGCTGTATTTAAGAGCATAAGTAATTATTTTTGAATTTTCACCTAAAATTGATACACCAAATTCCCAATACGTCCAAATTGTCTAGTCTAATAAATTATTTATATTTTTATGTATGGATTCTAAAAATGTTTCAAGTTTCTTGATAACTAGTTTATTATTCATTTCTAAATGTAGAAATCGATTCTCTGTATTAATGATGCCTTCATGCAATGCAAAAAGTAATCTAGTTAGAATAGACAGACAGACAGACAGACATACAAGGAAAAGTTGAGATTGAAGAATTGATATTAAATTTATACCAGTTTTCTTCATTAAAAAATCATTTTAACTTTATCTGAAAAAAAAAAATGTTTCTATTCTTAAATTATTTTTCATTCAAAAAACCAGATATATACATTACTGTGTATATTCCATGAGTTATCAAAATATTATTCAATATAAATAAGTTTATTTATACAAGCTAAGTTGTTGACAATGGGTTTTCATCAACATTTTACGGGAAGTAGCCCACCTGTTGAATTTAGTGACCATTTAATAGTAAAGGTTCTGCTATGACCTAACTCTTCTCTTTTTCATTCCTTCTATTCACTCTATGTCTGTCTTTTATTATTTACAGTAAATTAAAAACGTACGCAGATAATATCAATACATAGATTAAATCCATTTATATGCTTACGTCACTCTTATAGAGTAATCAATTCTAGTCTATACCTCTATATACAGCTTTCATGCCATTTCAGTATTCATTTTGATAATGCATCAAAGTGATTCGTGAATAAGTAATGCGGGAAATCTGGTCTAGTTATCCCCTGGCGAAAATATTCTATAATACAGAGAATTAACTCTTTCATTTCAAAATAGATTGAATTTATTTTTTTTTTTTGCATTTGTTAACATTCCATTATTTAGAAATTTTTTCTATGCATTTTTGGAATGATTTGTTGTATTTACGTCAAATTATTTTTCAAGTTATTGTTGATTTATTTAAAAGATTTTATTTTTATAATAATTTATTTAGTTGTTAATAAATTAGATATAATTAAAATAAGGATTAAAACTTATTAGGAAGAAGCTCGTTAAAACGAGTAAAAATAAGAAAATATTTTTAAGATTTATAACAATCAGTAGGTGATGCTGAACAGGGTTAAATGGTAAAGATAAAATGCGATTAGAAAAGTAATGCATGCGTTTGACAAAATTTTTCATTAGATTATAAATTAATTTATGAAAATAATTGATATTCATAGAAAAATAGTAATTTTTTTAAAAAATTAAAAATAAACAATACTGTAAAGCAATGAAAAGAATAATAAACTAAACAAATAAACAAACAGATTTTAGGAGAAAATAATTATCATTACGGTGTAATGTTGATTATCAAACTGCTGAACGACCTGATAACGACAAATTCATCACCCAAAGTCAATGGAATTTAAACAAAAAAATTTTTAACAATAGCATAAAATAGTAATGATAATAATAATATTAATTACAATTAAAATAATAATAATAATACAAAATAAATAAATAAATAATTACAACGAGTATTTCCATATCGTGTTCACGATTAATTAATAATTGCAATTTTTTATTTCACAATAATAAACATCTTATACATTACAAGAAAGAAAGGTTTGAATATATTATTTCATTTTTTATCATATCGAATTTGACCACTATTATATTATCAATACTTTTATAAACTCACATATAATGTGAACATTGAACCAATAATTAAAAAGAAAAAATAACAAAAAAATGTTTAAACAAAGACAAATTTTATCAATATATTATTACTAAATTTATATTCGTTTGACAAGTATATTCAATAAATAATGAAATAGTAATAAAAGAAAAATATAAGGAATATACTTCAGGTCAGTCAATAGAGTATTTAAGAATATTAAAAAAAAATAACTAATAAACGGTAGTCAATAATAAATGTGTATGGGATGTTTTCCATTGCTAAACACACCTTTTAAAACCTGATATAATATGATAAGAAACCCCAGAATTAAATCGGTCATTTATAATTCATTATGATAGTATTCATACTCGATGTAAAAAATGTACGTGCAGAAAAGATGTATTATTTATTTATTTATGTAAAAATGCAGCTACTCTAAAGATTTAGATTAACTATTCATTTTAATTTGCTTCAACAGTTAATTAAAGTTGTAAAGAAATTTTTTTTTTAATTAACTACATTATTTAATATTTTTCTATACTTAATGTTTGCACATAAATGAAAAAGTATTGATAAATCTGTGAGTTTATAAGAAAAATCGCAGAACTGAAACTTGTATTAATTATAGATGTGTGGCATCTAATAATATAACAATTTGTGCAGTTAAATTAATATTATCTAGATATAATTATTATGTATTCCGAGTCACATGTAGACACTTTTTATGTGTAAAAAAATACAGATAAATTTATTTCACACGTTCCTATTTATCATACGATAATTTGGAAATAATTAATATCATATCGAATTGATTTAAAAAAATCAATGACAAAAGGGAAAAAAATTCATTGAAAATAAAAAAAAAACTACTTATAGGGAGACATAGGGTCTAGATTAGTGTGATACAAGGTACGACAAAGCAATAATTTAGTGATTGTACTATACATTTAATTAGTGATTGTAGTAATTAAGTTCTACGATACTTTTGAACTCTATACGTATACATAAATTTACTCAATAAATCAATATAGTTTTGTAGAATGTGCAATGAAAAAAATGATTTTTTGAATTTTAAATTTAAATTTTCATAAGATTAAAAGATCATTTCTAAGCACTGATTATTAAAAACAAAAAAGTTCATAAAAATATGAAAAAATCATGTGAAACTAAATAAAAATATTTAGTTAATAATAATCTTGCTCGTCAGTTAAAAGTTAAAGGAAATGTTTTTGGTGCCAAATTAGTATGTTCCATTTTACGTTAAAACAGATAAATTTAATTTTATTAATTTAAATATTGTAAAAAGAAAACCATTTCAATTAACGCTAAATTAATTAAAACGAAAATTACCGAACAGTAATAACAGATTAAACAGTATTATGCAATTAAAAATAATTACATTATTAATTTGATTAATTAACTTACCAATAATTGCTAAATCCATATACTGGAATTTGTGGAAAAAAATTATATAGCAATTGTAAGAGAGGGTTGCAAGGAACCGAGGAAAAATCTGCCGGTGTCTTTGAAGCAGTTTTAACACAAAAATTTTTTAACCTAGTAAATAAAGAAAATAAATAAAGCATTGAAAAAGATTTTGAATGCGCATTTATACAAACTATATTATGTTCTTCTGAATTTTTAACCGTATAATTAAAGTAATTTTGCAATAAGTAAGTCAAATTTAATACAAAATGGACCATATCAAGGCGCAGGCAAGGTGACGGTGCCTAGTGACCTTCGTAGAATATAAATGAAGATAATTTGAAAATGTATAATATGAAACACAAATTAATAACTGGACGTGTTATATATACTTTCTATTATATAATATTTTAATTATAAAGAAAAATCATAATTTTATGTGTAGCAATTAAGTAATTAATTTAGGTACTTCTGTATTATTCAGATAATTTAGTTAATTAATGTCAAACAGTATTTCACAGTAATTATATAATTATTATTATTTATCTTTACAATTATTAATGTAATAAGTATGAATAAAAATAGCAAAAAGCCAAAGGCAATTTACAAAATTGTAGTGCGCAATGAGAAAAAAATCAATGACACGATGTACTTACAGTATTTAAAATAATGAAAACCGATTTATTGCACCAAATTTGTAAACTTTATTAATTAAATTATACGTTGCGAAAAATAAATAATGTTTCAGTTCTTACCTTTTTATAGCATTTTATACTTTTGTATAATAAATTTCATTATCATTTAATTTCATATAAGCACTGTATGACCACTTATTAACTTAATAATACTTTTGTCTTTATTTTTTTGGTTAATATTCAGATTATTTTTCATAAAATTTATTCTCTTTTGTAGCAGTATAATATAAACGTTAATGTATAATAAATAATTAATCATTTCACAATTAGAATATAAAATAGTCGTTAATTGTGTTATATATTTCAAGCTATAATACAAAATACGAGTGAAGTACACGAAAATGACTATGGCCTATTTAAAAAAAAATTTATAAATGATTTATAGAGCTCCTTGTGACTTTTCTTTCTCTAATTTCGGTTTATCCGATGTTTTTGAATCATTAGATTTACTACTTTTGGTGTCTGTTTCATTTTTGTTTGCATCACTCCCTTTTGATACATTCCAATCTTTAAGACCTTCAGGTAACGACGTATCTTCCTCAAAGGAACCAGTACCTTCAACAAATTGTTCATATGTAGATTTTTCAGGGAATGGTCTAGGACCAAGCAGTTCAATCATATCGTCTCTGCTCAATATTTCTTTTGCTAATAATCTTTCAGCAACCTGTTGAAAACATTTCAATAAAAATCTCTTCATGAAAGCAAGACAGCAAAAATAGAATTTTACATTGAAAAACAAAAATACCTTAATTACATCTTCCTTGTGCTTCGTCAACAATGCAAACGTACGGTCGTATGCTTTTTTAACGAGATCTCTAACCTCTTGATCAATTAACTGTGCCGTATATTCTGAATACGGTTTGTCAAGTACCATATCTCCAGGCTGTGGTTGATCAAAACTGATGTTGCCTATTTTATCATTCATTCCATAGACCGTAATTTGTGAATAAGCTATTTTAGTAATTTTTTGTAAATCATCTTGAGCTCCTGTCGTTATTCTGTTGAAAAATATTTGCTCTGCTATTCGGCCACCTAAGGTCATACACATTCGATCGAATAATTGTTCAGTCGAATAAAGATACTGTTCTCGTGGCAAGTATTGTGCATATCCTAAACCTTTTCCGCGAGGAATAATTGATACCTACATAGTCAACAAAATAAAAAATAGTTTGAAAAGCTCTAACAAATTCTTTTATAGACTTTCTGAAAACATCACAGTATTTTCTCATTGAAACAATGAAAACATATTGCATAATAAATATGTATGACTTTGGAATAAATAAACCATAAAATTGAAATAACTAACCTTCAGAATTGGATCTGCGTGTTCTAAATACCATCCAGACACTGCATGACCAGCTTCATGATAAGCAACAGTTTTTTTCTCTTCTGGTTGTAATACATTAGTTTTTTTCTCCATACCAGCTACGACTCGATCGATAGCTGCTTCAAAATGTTTCATTTCAATGTTGTTTAATAAGTCTCTTGCTGCAATAAGAGCTGCTTCATTGCAAACATTTGCAATATCAGCGCCTGTCATTCCAGGAGTTAAAGATGCCATTTTACGAGCTAAATCTTCTTTGTTTAAATTTGTTTTCAAGGGTTTTAAGTGAACCTTAAATATTGATGCACGTCCTTTGATGTCTGGTGCTGGGACAAATATTTGTCTATCAAATCTACCAGGTCGCAGTAAAGCTTTATCAAGGATATCAATTCTATTTGTAGCTGCTAATACTACGACATTTGTCGTCGTGTTGAAGCCTAAATCATTAAGATACATTTTTTTTTAAATTGATTCATTACTTATATATCTTAAATTATTTTTGTACTACAGAAGCTGTTTATTTACCATCCATTTCTACTAAAAGCTGATTTAATGTATTTTCTTGCTCGGAATGACTTGAAAAACTTCTTCCACCACGCTTTCTACCAACAGCATCGATTTCATCAATAAACAATATACAAGGAGCATGTTTGCGTGCCATTGTAAACATGTCTCTTACTCTGGAAGGACCAACACCAACAAACATTTCAAGAAATTCTGATCCAGAAACGGAAATAAATGGAACATTTGCTTCTCCTGCTGTTGCTTTTGCTAACAGTGTTTTTCCCGTTCCGGGAGGCCCTGCAATTAAAAAATATATTACTCCATTGTTCTAGTTATTTATAAGAAGTAAATTGATGATAAACACCTGTAAGCATTGCGCCTTTAGGAATTTTAGCACCAAGGTCAATATATTGTTGAGGATTTTTTAAGAAATTCACAAACTCCATAATTTCTATTTTTGCCTCTTCACAGCCTGCTACATCTCTATTGAATAAAATTATTAATTATAATCCATATCATGTTTATGTATTGTACAGAAATTAATATTATTTCTTACTTAAATCGTACTCCAATTTCACTAGAATTTATTAATTTTGCAGTAGACTGCATTACTCCACCAAATAAACCTGATGTTCTATTTTTTCCACTACCCATAAATGAAACTGAACGCCGCATGAAATAAATCACAGTTCCTGAAAAGTGTAAAAAAAGTTTATGAAAAATGAACAAATCAATTACTTGAACACATAAATAGAAGTATTCCACACAATCAGATGGTTAATGAAACAAATAATTTACCTATCATTACCAAAGTTGGTAAATATGATATGACTGTTCCCATTTCTACTTCTGTTTTATACACAACTGGAAGATGTTTGTGGGGTTCAATATTTAATTCAAGCTGAGCATTCTCTAAATTTCTTTCAAAAGTCTCTGCACTACCAATATTAAACCACAATATATTCTATAATTATAAATTAGTCTATTATTTATTTTAATCACAACCAATGTTAATAAAAAAACATCTTAATACAATAAAATTTACCGATCCATCAACAGTGTGGCCTGGCAATAATCTCACTCGCACCCATTTTTTATTCACAACCTCTAATTTCTCAACGTATCCTTTCTCCAGATAACTAAAAAATACAGGAAATAAAATTAATAAATCTATTCGTTAAGTGAATAATTTAGGAAATAGCTAATTTCACTTACTTGTATACAAATTCTTGCCAAGTAATTTCTTTAGCATTGACTTCAAAATACATCATCATTGCAAGAATTCCTAAAGCTCCAACAAGACCAGCAACTATCCATTTGCTACTTTCATTTCCATCCATGGGTGTCTTACCACCTCCACTAGGACCTCCTTTTGCGCCAGATCCAAAAATTCCTGATATATAATCTTGGAATGGATCTTGACGAGGTGGAGGAGGTGGTGGTGGCGAAGCATCGGAAGGTTTTGCTTGACTGTCTGCAGATTTTGGAGTTTCCTTCGATTCTAGAATAATATTGAATTTAAAATAATGTCATCTATCAAAGTGTCAAGTAAATTATGAATTAATATATTAATTCTTAATTAATCAATAAAAATCAAATTATAATTATAACTTACTTGGTTTAAAAAATTTTTCAAAGCCTTGTGGCGATTTTTCTGCTAACAATCTCCATTGTTTTTCTACAGTCTGCTCAAGATTTAATAATTTAGGGCTGTTTTTAAGAAATGATAATGTTCGCGACAGCTAAAAAATTTTTTAATTTAATAAATCTTATATCAGAAATGTTGCACATTTTGTGACAATAATATGATTCATATCTGTTATATCACAAAATCCATAACAGAAACAGTAGGTTATGTAGGATAGTAAACTTACTTGAACACGATCCAGTCGACCATTTCTGAATGATTTAAATAAAAGTTTTTCCAATTTATTAGCCGATGACAATAGTTGCAGAGCCATTATTTAAACAATTTAATTGTAATTATCATGTGGATGATGAAATAATTAATCAAAGCAGAGTTGTCGGACAATCTACCGGCTGAACTACGCCATTTTTCGTTTACTCAATGATTCAAGAAAACAACGAAATAATCACATTATCAAATCATTGTAAAAAATATACATATATAGAAATAAAAAAATCTTATCAAAAATTATTCCTACTCAGAAATGAATTTTTAATGATCAATAATATAACTAATACTTAAAAAAATTTTAAACGGAAACATGTTTTTGACTAATAGCGCGAAAAGATGATCTGAATTAAAAGTTGAATAATAGAAGCATTTGCATCTATTTGAATATAAATCAAATAGTAAATGCTCCCTATAATTTATCAATAAATATTAGACAAATTTAATGATCAAATTTTTAATATGTATTAATAGCCAAAATGATATGAAAGTTATTTAAAAATATTTATGAACATAAAAAATGAATGAAATATTTCTTGTTTATTATATAATCACTTCTAACTAATAGGAAAATCTTATTTTAGAATAAAATGTACAATGATTCAGCTAATTATTAACTTTGCTCTAAGAAATATCCAATTAACTATCAAGATATTTCTAACCAAAAAGAACAAAAAATCCTTAATAGTGAAATAATTAAAAGCATATTTATGTTCCATATTGTATATATTTTGATCTTTGCTACAAACCACAGACATTTATATCTGGTACTCTTTTACATTTTATTGTTTGTGTGTAATGTTATATCTGACTAAGAAAGTCCGGAAAACCTCGATAAAATATTTATCATACATATATTTAGGTAAAAAAATATTTCATTTCAGTTTAGCACAATCACTTGTATACGTTAAATATGTGTCAGTCATCTTAATGTTTGTTATCAACTAAAAAATACTCAATAAAATTAGTTTAATGTCATTATTGTATTAATACTGGTGATTTGCTCCAAGAAACCTTATAAAAAATGGCGAACAATATTTCTACTGACAAAAGAAATAATATTCCTCTGAATGTTATTGAAGAAAGAAATTTAAATCGGAAATTATTAAATGTACCAAGTGATAATGAAGAATTAAAAACAGATATGGCAAATGATATTACTGATGAGAAAGTTCTAACTGATGGAAAATTAAAGAAAGCAAGTGTGATAACAATTGACACCACTGACAAACGAACTTATCGAAGCTCAAGACTAGATAGCACTTATGCTGCTAAAAAAACAGTTGCTCAAGGAATGATGGATATTGCTCTTATCACTGCCAATGCTAATCAGTTGAGATATTTAATAGAGTACCAAAGAAATAGTGCAACATTTTGGGTAAACGTTGTCCTAATTGTAGTGAGTCTTTTACTCCAAATAGCAGTAGGAATCAGCCTGATTTTTAAAGGACGTTTTGATATGCAAGGAAGATCTCATTCACGTCAAGCAAGAATGATAAACAATTATGTGGTCGTTGGTGTTTTCCTTATTACCATTATCAATGTTTTTGTAGCTGCTTTTAGTGTTTCACCTGCTAATCCAGTAGTTACACCAATTACACCAGTTCTACCAGTACAAATAACATCTCCAACAACCAATACATCAACATAGTTCTTCAATCAATTGACATATATTTTTTAAAAATATTTCTCTTTCAATGTTAATTAAAATAGTATAATTAGTAATAAATTAATTTTTGATTCATTAATAAATTTTTTACATTTTTTAGTAAAGTTATTTTCTATAAATTTTATAAAATAATTTTGGATAAATTCTACACTTAAAAATATAAAAATAGAAGTAAATAAGTTTTTTCTATAATTTATGTAAAATAATTTTGCTAACTTTTTAATTTGTTGGCCAAGTGACCAAGTTGGCAAGAGGCAAGGAAATGGCTGACTCTAAATAGTGAGATTGAAGGACACTTAAAAGTTGCATCTGCTGAATCTAACAGATATGTTACATCTATCTATCTTCGTTACCTCTATGATGAGCTTTGTTGCTTTATATGCGCCGTTCTGCAAGCTCTATCGTCGTCACTTCACTCTATATGTGATCGAGGGGTATGCGGTTGAAGGGGAATGAAAAACATACGACGAAGGTTGAACTGTTAGTATGAAACAAAAGGTAAGTGCAGCTGCCATTGCCAAAGTCACGTCGTACTTAAGAAATACTTTTCTCTCTCTCTATTGATTAATCTATAATTTATCAGTAATTTGACATGGGGAAGGGAAAAGGTAAGCTCATTTTTCAAATTTTATTTCCAAAATCTCCTTTTACTTCCATTGAACATCAATAACATCACAGCAGTTTCAAAAATGACTTAATATTGATAAAAATTCAATGACACTGCCTTGGAGTAACACAGTTATAGAAAATGTTATTTTTAATTCATGTAAATTTTACTATAATCATTTGTTAAACTTGATAATCGACTTGAAGTTATTTGAATTTTAAAATTCTTATTGCTTGACAGGCGGTGGTGGTGGTGGAGGTGGCGGTGGAAAGGGTGGTGACGTGAGTTTTTTCATAACAAATATTGAAAGCCGATTATTGTGTCAATAATATGAATTTATTTTTAGACTAAAAAAGCAGGAGGAACAGCACCTGGAAAAGGATCTGAGGCCAAAGCCGACTCGAAGGGAGGAAATAAAGGTGGAAAAAAAGGTTTGAAATTTTGACCATTATCCTTAAAATAAAAAATTATAAAAAAATATTATTTTTCTTAATTATATACACATATTGCCATGGCAATAGTTGAATAAATTTTTTCAATAGTTAGATTTGAAGATCAGCAGATTCGTAAACCAAATGAAACTAAAAGAAGATAATTTCCTGTTATAGGTGGGAAAAAATAACATCAGCTTTCTCATCAATCTTCACACTCTCTTCCTTCTTTGATGATTTTTCGAATGATTTTTTTCGAATAAAAATATATATATATATATATTATTTAAGTTATTAATTTATTAATAATAAAATAATTTATAAAACCACTATATTTAATGAACAATTTTTCATCAATAATACAATTACAGTATTTTTATTCTACTGTTAAATTTCCAAAACATTGAAAACTATATTACTATATTAGTGCATACAAAACATTATAAATGATTACATGACTACATTAAAAATTGATTTATCAGATAAAATTAATTCATTTTTTTTTTTGTATATAGCTGATATATAAAAATAATTTGCTACTAGTTTTTAATTATCGTATAACTTGTGATAGATCTACATTGTCTTTAGGACGGTATCCTTCAGGCATTTCAAATACTGAAATGCCAACATTTACAGCTACTGTAAGCATCATCATGGATAAAACAATATTGTTCCATAGCTCTGCACTTTTATGATCCTTTTGCTTATTTATATTGTAACCTGAGCCTAATAGTAGACATATAAGTCCTTGAATGATCTGCAGTTGCAGGTGAGTCAAAAAATAAACGTGCATAAACAGAAAAAAAAATAAAAATAAATTATAAACTAAAGAATTGACAATGTTTCTAAAATAAATATTAATTAATGCAGTCTTAAAAAAATATCTGAGCAATATATCACATAAATTATGAAACAGTTCTATAATTATAACTATAAAAATAAATAAAATTATAACTGAATGAAAGAAATAAATTAAAAAATGAAATATAAATAAATAAAGCTTTGTTTCTATTATTCATTCTGATTCATCAGTATCTAAAGCTTTTTTACTGTATGCAACGAGTTCATTTGGTGGTTTATTACTGAATTCCATACCAAAACCAGAAATAACAACATTAATCAGACTGATGACGAAAACCGCAATTAAAATGATGTCATTAATAATATTAGCAGCCCACTGATCCCTACGTCGATTGATATCCAATCCACCCACGATGATGAAAAGAATACCGACGACAGCCTAAGCAATTGAATCTATTCGTTTTTTTGTCTAATCTAAACACCATCATTTTTTACTTGCGATTGATCCAATTGCGACGCAAGTATCGGATAATTAAATTTTTGAATTACTGAATTACGTAATCATTTCGGCATCGTGGATTGATTGATCAAAAGCAAGAAGTGAAGAAAGCCCCATGGGATCAAAAGCTGCTATGAGAATATTATCCAAAAATACTATGAAGCTCAAAGCCACTCTCAAACGGCCAATCCACTCCACTGTCAATCCTTGTCTCTCATCTTCCATCTTCCGGTCTGCCATTAGGTTTAAGGAGAGAGATAACAACCCCGACAGGATCTGCGCGTCATATAAATATTTTTTTCCACGGTTGCGTTACAATTGGATCAATTGCAGGTGAAAGTGGTTTTGAATATTTACATAAGTACAATCTACTACGTGCTTCAGTGCTATTATTAATTGTCATTTATTCAATAATTTATTTTTAAAAAAACGTCAACTAAAAATCTCAATAATTTAATGCATAATTTTATTTTAGAATTAATAAATAGATTCAGTTGATAGTAATGCATTAAAATGTTTTGAGACTTTTAATTTTTAATAATCTTAAACATCTAGGTATTTAATTATTAATGTCAATTACCTGAAGTCCAATTGATAGACAAATGAGAGAAAGCATTAAGGTATAAAATTCATGCTTCTTTCCGACCTAAAATAAAAAAGAAAATTGTTACAATAATATTGTTACGAATTCTAAGAATACTTTTAGTATGTCAATAGGTTACCTGTAGTATGTACTTCAGCTGAGATGCATTAGCTGTTAGCAAAGCAATATCCAGCATTCCCTGAGCAATCGTTTTCTTCGTCGCATAACGATTCGGGTCCAATGATTTTCCCTGTAATTACAAAGAAGATAAATGTATTACTTTATTCAATACCTTACTAAGAATTGATGATTAAATGTTCTTTTTTGCTTTGTGATCCTTTCAAGTATTACGCATTCATCACCTAAGTTTCATGACCTTCCTTTTCATTGTTCAGACTCTAAACAAAGAGTCTTTATGGGTATTCGTAATTGTTCAAGTCCGTAACCTTTGTGTATTCAACTCTTAAATCTAATTATTCAAATATATTTTTTTGATAATGTTAAAAAAAAAATGCAATAGTCATTTAAAGTTTGATGAATTAGTACTTTTATTACTTTGTTTCATAAATATTTAAGTATAATTAGTTGATAAACTTTTTCAGTGTATTTGAATCTTCTTTTTAAAACTCACAGTCAATACTTCAGCTACTTCAACATCAACAGCTTTTCTTTCATTCATAGCACTTCTTAAATCTCTTTCTTCTTGAGAAAATGTTCTGTGAAGCTCTATTACATCAAAACTTTCATCATTGTGAATTTTACTTCCGGACACTTTACGATACAGAAATCCATTATTATCCGTTTCTTTCGGTTCAGGTTCACTAGACTCTTCAATTCCTGGAGCGGAAGGTTTTAACTTTTCAAAAGTATTAATCTGTGCTTTGTCAACGGATGGATTTCGTCCAAAAGTTAACGGCTTCTCAATGTGCTCAGACATTTTTAAAATTTAGAAAAAACAAAAAGATTTTCTATGTATATAAATAATCTGTTTGTTCAATTAATTTCAGTTTACATTAGTAATCTCGACTGGAATTAATCTTAAATTTATAGACAAGATATCACTTTATATCAGATTTCAAATCACCAAGACTTATCACAAACTCAAGTTACTTTTTTCGTTAATATAAATCTAACTTTTTTCACCTGTTGCGATACGATTGTAACGCTCTTGATCATAGTCTTACAATAAGTAATTAAATTTATAACTTGAAGAGATAGTGGTAGTCAATCTCTGACTAACTTTACCATTTGCAGTCAACTCTCAGTCAATAACAATTACAAAGAAAATGAGGACGAATGCGTTCATAAATAAAAAATTATTTGAAGAATGACTTGATTATTAATCATAAATCTTAAAGCTCTACGTAAAACATTGTTTTGATAGCTAAATATTTAAATTAAATGTGTTATAAAGGAGACTAAAAATTTTAAAAATCTAAAAAAATATCAAATATGTTAAACTCAAACATACTAATATTTGTTATATTAGATTATTGAATATTTATTTAATAGTTTAAACAAAAACCCCGGTTATTCTGACCAATGGTAAAATAAAGTAGCTCAATTGATGAAGAAAAGCAACTGAAGGTCCACAAAAGTTAGGCTTCAAATGCTTCAAGTCTTTGCATGTCTATCTATCTTTTTTCTTTGATTGAAAAAAAATGGATCAAGGAAAAATAACTGACCTGGTCAATGTTTTTCATCACTTATTAAATTGATTATTGACGAAAAGTCACGAGTTAAAGCCCGAATGTTCTACATGCTAACATTGTCTTTATATTTCCTTCAATAATGAAATTGTAACAGGGACAGTAGTCTGATTAAATAAAACTAAAAGTTGTATTTAAATGCTAATAAAAGTTTCTTCTAGGAGGTCGTTCACGTTCATGTATAAAAAATTTGTGAATCGATTAAATAATATAATACTGTCCGTGACATAAGCATTTTAATACATGAATTATTATACTGCAAGTGTGGAAGTAAACCTGTTTATTACTCCAACGAATTTATTCGAAATATTAGTATTATTGCAGTTACGATTTATTTTCATTTATTTACATTCACTACTTAAACTTTTTTTTTGATTATTCTAATTAATTAATATTCATTACCTGATTAATATTTCCGTTTTCTGTAATAATAGGTCCTACGGCCGCAGCCGCTGTGGACATACTCTTGAAGTAGCGAAAAATCTTGAATAACCAAAACACTCTGAGGCTGTAAATAAATTCTTCTTGATATTAATAATGAGCAAAAGTTTACCCACCACCGAGTAAACAAAATAATATATATATGTAATCAAATAATCCTTATCATAGATTAAACATGAACTAATCGTTCAATAAATCGGTTGATTTAACAGTTATATAATAAATTTTATAAAATAGTACTTTCTATTTACAAGCCGAAAAAATTTGAAGACGATTAGGTATAGATAGCTATGTCTAATATGCATTGAAAATGCAACTTTCCCTTACAACAATTGAATTGTATTTCTATTGTTTGAAACAACTGTTTAAGTTAACAAATCGATCGTTGACATCCCCAGAATCGTGTAAAAATGCAAGTATTTCATTGGCTAATGTTGCGAACATTATCCAGTCATTTTTATTATGCTATGTTTTCTTCTGGATAGGTGTGTTACGCAAATTACCCTTTCTATTGTTATGACATGCTAAATATCCATGGTAACTAAATAAAAAGTCACTCAGCCATGTTGAGTATCTACTGTTGCAATTATTTATTAGCTTTCTTTAGTAAAAATTCGTAAACTAACTTTGTTACAAATTTTCGTTTTAATGGCTTTTTTGTTCTTACAATAATTTAATTTCATCTTATGTGTATTTTTACTTTTAAAAAATTTTTTTTTTTATACATACTCATTGATCTTTGTTATTACGTTTAGGGCTTATGTGCGTTAATACGCTAAATATAAAATTAAAAAATGCAAATGTACCAAACTTTTGTGAATGGGCGATTAAATCACACCGCAGATCAGCTCTAAAATTAGCTTGATCATATCACAGGTACAATTTAATTTATTTTGTAAATAAGTGATAGGTAAATTGTTCCTTTCAATTTGTTAAAATAAAATTTATTTATAAAAATTAATTTACTTTTATGCTTTAGCTAGATTCTTGATAAGTTTGTCAAGTCTTATCGTAACAAACTATTAGAAATATTTTTTTTCCGTTATTGAATATTTTTAATACAAGAAAATAAATACTTAATTAATCTAGAAAGATATTACTTTTTTACTCTAACGAATTAAAAATTTTCTAATAATTTGCCATTAAAAGAGGAAAAGAATGTTATTAAGTAAAAAATTTTGTAATAAAACTTAATTATACATTCATGAATTTCATTTCAATAGTTAATAAACCTCTTTAGAATCTAATATGAAAAGTTTCAGTATTTGTTGTCTTTAATAAAAAAAAAAAGATAAGAAACATTTTAATTTTTTAACAAATGATTAATTAGCATACATAAACATTATTTAATTATTAGAGCATAAAAACTGGCTCATTAATCCATGATTAAACGACATAAAAATAAAAATATAGTGAGACCAACAGCAACAGATTTTGATATTTCAATACAAAATATTTAACTGTACATTATTTAGTATACTGTCTAAATTTTTTTAAATTATTCAATGTAATTATTAACTTTACTATTTTTCTATATTCATTATTTCTTTTGAGTTATTTTTTATAAATTTTAGAGAAAATTCACTGTTGTTAAAATTATCTATTCAACTATTATCATATCTATTTTGCTCTGAAACTTCTTTTATCATCGTTATAATTGTATCAAGTATCAATTAATATTATAATGCGCTACATCTGTTAAAAAATAAAATAATTCATTATTGGCTGCATTATTTTTAACAAATTTAAGTTTTAAAACAGAGTTTCATCCTCTTTTTTAAGAGTTTCTTTTTCATGTTTCAGTGATATGAAATTAAATATTTCAAAATGTCACTTTACATTATCGTCTTGATTTTAAAAAATTATTTTTACTTATCGATTAAGATGTGTACTCTTCTTAAAACAGATCCAGCAAAATAATAATTTGGTTAATTTGCTTCCATCGGACTTTGCCAATAATGGGCCTGCATTGAAAGCCGTTGATTATTACTGGGTTTAAGAGGAATTGTGCAACGTACAGCATCAGGAAAACGCTCATGGTATCGCTCTAATCGTAGGTATTTTACTGTCACAAGATGTCCTGTATTTAAATAAAATGATTTTACTTATTATTAAATGAAACGTAAAAGGATAATAAATATTTGATTATTATTTACCATCAAACCAACAGCCATGAAGTGCTCTATATGCTTTTCCAGCGTCTTCTTGAGACATACACTTCATGTAAACACATCCCTCTCGACTATTACGATCCACTCTAATATGAAGAATTTTTACACCTTCTCCACATTTTTCAAGAATGGCATCCTGGACTTTAACTTCCCAATCATCCTCAATTTCTCTACATCCATAAAATAAATTGATTTACAGTTTATTTTGAATAAAATAAAATTAAAGGTACTATTAAAAAATACTTATTAATAAAGTACATACACGTCAGGATCAAACATATGACGAATTTTCAAACACGGTGTTGGCGAACAAGTTAGACTGTTCACTGATCCTTCCATAGTCTCAAAAGCTTGTCCTTGCCAAACTTTAGTTTTTTTACTCGTTGGTGATGCTGATGATGACGTATTTACATTAGGCAACCAACGCCACACTTGAAATTCTTCACCTGCTACTTGTTGCACTTCTCGTCTTATCCTCGATTCATTTTCATCCAAAAATTTTACTGCTCTATCCCATACTCCTAGCATTTTTTTACGATCTTTCGGTGGTATTAAATTGTCACGTACATGATTAATCGCCAAATAAGGATCTTGACTACCACCAGGACTTGTAGATGTAGCACTTTGGTGATGTAATTCAACCATACTGATTATTTCACTGACTAATTGAAATACTTCTCTTTCAGCAGATTTTTTATGTTTCACGTACCATTGAAAAAGCTTATGGCCACCAAAAATTACTAAAAGTCCTAAAAATTGATGGAAATATTTTTATCGTTACTTAATGATAAATAATAGATTAATTATAAAATATTATTTTTGCTATAGCTTACCAGCAGCTAAAATTAATATTGTGGATAGCACAGCAAATAATTTTTGCTTAATTAAACATTTTAATGGTAGATCAGGATTTAACATTACCATTCCTACTTTTTCTGCTAAACGATATTCAAATACTTTTTCCTAAAAAAAAGTAAAACATTAAATAATTACTTATTAAAATAAAAAAATAGTCTGAAGGCAAAAAGGTAATTACCATAGAATCTAAAACTGAGTTAGAAATATCATTACTGTCTTCAATGGCTATAAGAGAAATGCCCCAGCTAGGATTTTGAAAAATAAGAAGTTGGGCATTATGTAGATCACTCATTATTTCAATCTCTTTCTGTAAAAAAAAATTGGTTCAAATAGATAATTTTTATTAATTATTTTACGACTAATTTGTTAGTTATTTTATAGAAGAATAATAATCACAGACTAAACAGAAAAAACCTACCACTTTGTCATTTTTTAACATTTGTTTAACATCAGAATCAGTTAAATAAGGAGCTTCGTTATTATTATCGCAAGATACAGAAACAGCTTTTTTCATCAAAATAGGTCGAAGTTTTTTAAGTAATTGCATCGTAGTCTCCACATCTTCATTGAGTAAGCAGTTTACACTGGGTTTATTATGTCCTGTTTGAGAACATATTGGAATTTCGTTGTCTATAAAAAATTAAACGCGATTTTTAATATATTATTTATTGTAAAACATTGACAATTAATCATCTTAAAGGTAGGATTACTAGTTAAAGTGATGATACCAACAGTGATAACAACAATAAATATTATAGTAGAAATAGATTACTCATCACATGCACAAATTTTATAGAAGACGAATAAATGAATAACCATTTCAATAAATCGATTCCAAAAATAAAAACTATTCATTATAAAAAAAATTTAATAAATAATCACTCAAGGGAGAAGGAAATAAAATACTGAAACTAACAAAATCACCATTATAATATTTATTATTTATTATAAAGAAAATTACATATTTAAGTAATAATCTAGCAACCATATATAATTAATATAATAATGTTGAATGCAAAGTAATGTATAAAATAATTTTTCACCAGGAAAAAATGCAAGTAATTAGAAAATGCACTGAAAGTATCTTAAGAGTAAGTAATCGAGTATAAAATATGGTTGCTTCGATTTAGTTTGTTCCTATACTTTATTTATAATTAATTCAAAATTCCAAGAGACAAGACAAAAGATAAACGAAAAAAAGACGCACACAAAAAATAAATATGTTTCTATCGCTAATTATTTTTCTAAGTTGACGAATTTCGATAAGCTAACGATAAGCAAGTTACTAAAAATTTTGTTTCGTAAATTATGAACAAAATACTAAACTGATTATCAGTAGCTATAGCTGCATAACAATTTATAACATTCAGAATCTATAATTTCATTTTTGCTACAATATATGATATACCCACACCTTTAGATATTTGGCGATATTTTGTAAATATAAACGTTCCATGATTTCTCTTATTAAGTGTGTATTTAAGTGATTATTAATCTTGATACCTACCCATGGGAAGAGCTGGAGCAGAATCAGATTTTCCAATAAGGCCCAAGTAAACAATTGCCAAAATGCCGAAGAAGAGAGCAAGTACTATCACTAGAGCCATTGAAACCATATTTTGGCTGTTTCTGGATTCTTCCTTATTAGATACTGATGATTTATAACTTCTGGTCACAATGTCTCTCGGTCTATCATTTGAGGAGGAAAAATATCTGTATTAAAAATAAAAAAAACATTATTTGTTTGAAAGATAATTTTATATCATTAGAAAATTTATCATTGATATTTAAAAACCTTGAAGTCGGAGAGGTATACGTGGTTTTTAGTGGAGAAGAGTAATGTCCATTTGTATCATTCTCTTTGATTTCTGACCGAACTGATCTTAATATCGCACCTAAAAAACAAAAAAGAATTGAATATGGAAAATTTGTTGATAAAAATACACATCTTATTAATTTTTAAAGTTGTAGAAATTAATAAATACTTACTGGTAGATGGAGGTCTAGGAGGTAAATTAAGACTAGCTTGAGAACTAAGTTTTCTAGTAAATTCAGATAAATATGGTTTTTCATATTGAGAAAGAATGACATCAATGTCATCTTTTTTTTTATAAAGATCATCTTTAATCAGAGCTATTGGAGATATGTCTGTTTTAAATGGAGGTACATAATATTTTTCTTCTCTCAAAGCTCTTGATATTGGTTCTGAAATTCTTGCAGGTTTTTCAACATCTACTGTACTACGTTGCTTTTCTTTCGAATTATAAGGTTTTGCATTCGAAATTTCAGTAGAATATTTTTTTGCTGAGGAATAAATTTTATCCGGCTCATCAGTTATGTCTGAATCAGATCCAGTCTCAAGGCCGTCATTAGGAGCTGATACTTTATGAAATTTATTTAATTTTTTCGTAACAGTTTTAGTTATTGATGATCGATTAGTTGAATTCACGGGTTGGGCTGATTGCTCAAAATCAGCATTAACTTCTTTAGGCTCCGATGTTCTTGATTGAGTACGACGTTTCGAAGGACTTCGTGAAATACCTGTTGCAACTGGCGGAGCCGGTGCTGGTGGTGGCATAGGATTGGCCATAGTCTGGCGCCTGTTGGGTGTTTTCTTTTTCCGGCTTGGTATTGGCGCCGCATCATCATCGGTATCATCACTACTAAATCTGAAATATAAATCAAATGTCCTTTGAAAATACATCAATATTAGTTTTTTTGTACTACAACTAGAGATTACAATATTGCAATAAATTTTACCGATTAAACACTATATTATTCATTATTAATTTTGACTTCTTATTTGATATAGTCTGAGACTACTAATCTAAATTAATGCCTAGAAAAAATTACCTAGCAGCTAAAGAATGACGAGATCCAGAACCTCCTCGAGTTTCAATAAGATTTTTAAGCTTCTTCACTAAAATGTTTCGAGTAGTTTGCGTGACTGGGCCAACGGGATAACCATATTCCGCGAGCTTGAAACGAAGCTCTGAGTCGGTGAGTGTATCCACCGACATTATTGCGTATCAGAAATGTAGGTAAATATTGAGGTTAACTGTTTAATCAGAGATTTATTCAATTTCTATGTGTTCCAAACAAATTCAAGTGATTATCATGTATATAAACAAAAAATAAAACACACACTACAATTGTCTTTTCACTTTTCTAAAAAGAGCTTCGCCGTTTTTTTCACACTCTCCCTTCAACCCGCGTACGACGTTATTACAACCTTTCGTGCTCCGAGAAAACGCGATATGTCGTACGCGCTATTCTTCCTCGATTCGACGCAGAAGGCGATTGATCGTATCTGCGCACATAATCCCGCCTAAAAAGAACCAATCCGAGAACATCATTTTAATTTAGAACATACCTTCTTTTTAGACATCGTTTTCAAGTAGCGATACTTTTTGTTGACATCGCAATTATAAATTACAGAGAAATTTATGTAATATTTATATCATACTCTGCTTTTTATCTATAAATGTTTATTAAACAGTATTTGTATAAGAAGAATTTGATAGAGAGTAATTAATTAAATAGTTTGAACATTTCAATTGGTTGTGTCGGAATAACTTTGATCGAAGCGCCAATTCATCTAACCAAACAATTGGCAATATTATTGTCAGCGCCTCTGTTATGAAAATTGTGAAAATTTATGGTGCAAGTGACACATAATTTGTTTATAAAAAATATTACCGTTAATGCAATATCAATAAATATACATGAACTAAATTATCATGAAGAAAAGTATGTAAAGTACAGTTGAATTGTTTGTGAATACTAAAAATTACGATTATGGATGAAGAAACATTAAATAGGTACATTCTGGTATTATGTTTATAAAATGTTATTTACTAGATAAAAAATTGATCAATACTTTATAACATTCAATTGTTTTACTTTTACTTATAATTGTTACTTTATTTTGTAGATTAGCAGCAGAAGCCTTGATTGAAGAAGCCAAATTAGGAGCAAGAAGAGCAGAAATCATGGGTCCAAGTGGTTGGGTCAAACCTAAAGAAACTGTCAACAAGAGATTCTTAAGTTCAACAATTCGTAATGCTGTTATTTTTAACAGACATCGACAGAAAAGAAAAGAACGACCAAGTGAAAGTCACTCACATGAAGACTCTAAAAATTATAATAAGGAGAAAACAAGGTCCCGTAAAAGCAACAAATAATTCAAACAACTATAGTACATATAATTAAAATTTCCAATCATTCTATGGGAATTTCAAGTGAAAGTAAAAAATATTCAAAAAAATTTACCAAAGTAGATCTTCAAATAATTATATGTTTATAGTCTCAGAGATTAAAAGATAACTTAAAAGAATATTTTTATCCTAGCTATAGAAATAATGTCTTAAAGTGTTATTTAATTAATAATTAATATTTTTATTTATTTAAAATTATGATTGCCTTTATTTTCAAAAATATTTAAAACTTAGCACAAAGTATTTGTAAGAAATTCAAACATTGAAATTTATTATATATTTTTTTTTCATTAACAATCACTGGTATATACAAGTTATACGAAATAATTCTAATTCAAAAAGAGTTTTTAATTTCATTACATATTTTCTTTTAATTGAATTATTCATATTCTATAAATAATTCCAACAAGCACCAATTTTATAAAATATGGACTTATAACACTCTTAATTAATATTAATAAAGAAAATAATATAATTGAAAAAATTTATTGTATATAAAATAATGTATACTACTAAAGTATTTTGCATTGATAGGTTGCTCATGTAAATCGAGTTACAAATCTTTTTATCAATTCCACGAATACTATCTAAAAGTAAAGATAAATTTGAAAATATTATCCAAATAGTACCGTTATAAAATTTTTTCATTCTCATTTATCACATTTTCCGAAATTGACTAAATCAATTATATAATATAACAGTATTTATGCGACCCGCAACAAGTTTGCTCGATTCAATTGTGCATTGTTAAACGTAAAATTTTCTTAATTAAATAATCTAAATCGATCCATTCTTTTGTCCACTCAATTGTTTAGCAGCATTCATTAGATCTTTCATATCAGCAAGAGCTTTTTCAATTCGCTTTGCAAATCTTGCAGAATCCTATCAAAAAAATCGAAATAATTTTAAAACCCATTTTAAATTCATTAAAAAATACAAGTATTATTACTCACAGTCTCAGGAGAACTTGTTTTACTAGAAATATGGAAAAATATAAGATCTTCTCCAGCAATAATATAAGAAACTCCATATCCATCGTCAGCAACAGGCCCAAATCCACCACCGGCTGAGATACAATTTGGAAATTTCTTTAAATCTAATTTAGATGTTTGTCCATGAGGAGTTTGAGATGTCGACAATTTCCACGGTTCACTCAAAACTTCTTTCAAAAAAGGTGAATCGACTTCCAAATATTTAGATACAACATATAAGCAGAACAGATGCCTGTCTATTCCTTTTCCACACATTGCTTCTTGATATCCTACTTGATGTTGCAGTGCTGCCGTTTTTAATAAATTATATTTTTCTTCAATACTTGAAGATTTATTTTCCATTGCTTTAACCCAGTTATATGATTCAATTGTACAAGGACGGACTGTTTCGGTTCGTCCTTCTCGGAAGAGTCTTGTCATGGAAGCTTCATAAGTAAGACAAAATTTACCAGCATCTCTATAGTAAGCAAGTTGCAATGCCATTTGAATATAAGCATCGGGTGACATTTTACATTTTTTCATGAATCCTTTGCCATAATGATCATGAACGTAAATACGAAGATCAACATCGTTCAGTAGCTTGTGTGCTACCTATAAAAATAATCATTTTACATAGTATTTTTCAATCATAACCGTAAAATAAATTTTATACCTCATAAGCTTGCTCTATAACATCAATACATTCTGGAGTAAGATCCCACTGTAAACGTGAAGGAGTCAATGAAAATTCTGGAGTTCCAGCTGTATGTCCATCTTCTTTATATCTACATTTATCCAAAGTAAAATTTTTTACTCATTCGATTAATTAATCATACAAATCTTTGTTAAGTAAAAAGCACAATTAAATTAAAGTAAGCAGTTTGTGTTAAGCATAAAAAATGGTCTTAAAGTATTAAGAATAATTTACCCATTGTCTACTATATCACTGCCAATAACATATTCCCACATAGCACCCATCACAGGAGCATCGGCCCTAATATAAAAATAATTGAAAAAGAAAAGCGGAAAATGAGTAAATTAATGTATGAAAATCAATTCGATTAAAACAGTTCACATTTGATAGATATTTACAATATTTACAAAATTTTAGTTTGAGAAAAGAAATGAGTAAGTTTTTTAATGATAGAAAAAGTAATAATATCCTTTTTAAAGCTCCAATGCAGATATATTAGATAATATTTTATTTTTTAGTTTATAAATATCTGTTGATATCTTAAATCGCAATATTTTAAATCGCTTACATGTTACATGTAACATCTGTGGCTACCACACTTTCCCATAAGTGTGACATTACTGCTGCATCAGCCCTGTTCTCAATTTCGCATTTATTAAAAAATAAAAATAAATCAAGACTATTACTAATTCCAATCACTTGGAAACAAAACTTGATCGAATTTCCCAAATTCAATAATCAGAAACTATCGTCGATTATCAATAAATAAATATTGAAAATTGTTTTAATCGATACACTGAACTTTAAATAAGAGGCTGTAAATAAGACCTTAATTGATAATAATACATACCATGAATGTTCAGCATTAAAACCAATACGTCCATTTGTTCCAATGCAAAGGTTAAAAGATTTATCAAACCATCTATCATAACCTTTTCCATGCAACAATATTCTTCCATATTGATCTAATTTTTCTGGATGTGCCTGCATGAATAAAAACAAATATAAAATAAATATTCTATTTATTTAATAATAATGTTTATTATTTATACTCACAGGGTCGTATTCGTAAGGTAGGTCATCAAGAACAACAACAAAAGCAGACTTTTCAATTAAATCCAAAGAAGTTTTATTAATTCCTTTAGCAAAGTGATCTATTCTTGCTTTCGCCCATGTTGTTCTATCTGTAGCCGTTAAGGCTGCAAGTTTTTGTTCACCAGGTAACGGAGCTGCCTCGTGTGTCAGGATATAATTAATCTGCTGCTCAATCTCGCATGGTAGAAGAATCCTATTTTTATAGTAGATTAAAAGCTTGTAATATCGACCTTTGTGATAAACAACAATATGTTTGGAGTCATTAAAATGTACTATTTTGTCAGTTTCAATTCCAGGTGTCCTCGTTGTGTTGAAGAGTCTCTCATATTGCCAAGAACACAGGGGAACAATACCTTGCAACATTATCGGTTCTAGCTCCTGACGTTCGATACTTCGTCTATACTGCAAACACCAATGGATAGTGTTGGCAGCTCGAGCTGCTTGTATTTTAGTTGGATGCATAAGAATTGCGTCAATACCATAAAAGTTTGAGTTGACCATTATTGGAGATCTACCACGTAGATATACGTACTCTTCCCACCAATCAGACACGTAATTACTCGACCACCAGGACTTGAGAATTAGATAACGTTGAAGTTTTACTGCGATGCCTTTTTCGAATTCATTTGCTAGTTTTTCCATACGTTTGAAGTTTTCATCGTCAAGTAGTGGCCTTACACTTCGCAAATACTGTAAAAGAATAATTGTTTATTAAATAATGGTGAAAAAATAAAATACTTCACAGGTCTACAAATATTCTTTGTTTAATATTTGATGTAATAGTAATTTTACATATTCAAATAATGATAATTAAATGTCTCTAAGTTTTTAATTTACTTTTGATTATATTACAATGTAAATTTCATGACTTCCAGAGAAATACCTCATCTTGATTCAGCATTTTTCAACATTTATAAGTGCTTTAGCTGCCTCACTATTACATAAATTGCAAATTGTAGACTTGTGCTGTTTGATTAATTTACGAATGAGTATTGAATGAATATGTGAATTGTCATTTTGTTATTTATGTTGTTGATTTTTTAAAATATATTTCCTTGCTCCATAATAGTTCGATGGATTAAAATACGATACGTGAGTACTTACTCACTACCAAAAAATTATTAATAGGCTAATAAGACCCTAACCCTTCTAGTAGTATCTTTGACTGATGGCAATGGCAGTCGTGGCAGTGAACCTTGGAAGCTATACAACATAGGTTTATTCCATCCTGACAATAGTTTCACCAAAATCAACCATATTCGAGTAGTAAAAGATATTTTACGCTGTCGAGTATCTAACATCCATCCTTTGTACATCAGTAGTAATTTCAAACAATATCTCAGGGTGTAAATTACTACCAGCCACAAAACTAATCCAACAACAACTGAAGCAGCTAGATGAGCTGGTATTGAAGATCTAAAAAATGAATTGATGATAATAAATTATACTTTTTAAAAAAGTAATTATGATCATAAAATTATAATTGAATAAATGAATAATTTTTCGTTCATAGACTTTCTGTTTGTGTACATAATATTTTAGTCAACAAGTTCCAGGTTCAACCTTTAAAGGTCAGATGATAAATACTTGATCAAAATAAACATTTTTGAAAAAATAAATTGAATTTTTTTGTAATCCATCAGATATGACAGAAGAAAATTTATCCTTATAAAAATACTAAAAAATTCTTGTTTAATAAATGATATGAGTAATGATAAAAAATGACTAATGGACAGTAATTCATACCCTGTAAGATAAGGAGCAATCCTACCAACGAGATCATAAGGAACTTTAAATCCAGTAAAATGTATAGTTGTCACAATAGCTATAGTAAGCCATAAACTCTTCAACGATGCTGGATAAACTCCTGTCTTTAGATTATTCTGCAATCAAAAGATATTTAAATCATTTTTATGACTGATTAAATGATGAATAGATTAAATAATGAAGTTTATTAATACTTAATTAAGATAGAGATAATTAATTGAAGTAATGAAGATAAATACACACCTGGAATCTAAAGAATCTTTTTTTCCATGATCTTAGACCAGATTCCCAAACTAGATGAAGGACTTCCCTATCAAAATTAACATCCCATCCTTCATGAGTAATTGAAAAACTGAATGCAACGGCTGAATGAGCTTCCGCCATACTTGTTTCTCAAGAATCTGTGAAGTGAAAGTTATTATTTATTTTTATTTATAAGAGAAATGCGATAAAAGTATACAAAGAATACCATAAATAGTACAGTCAGTGATTGAATATTTTAAGAAAAATAAAAATATTTCTTAACTGATTATCATATCTTTGGAATTTGTATTCGACTTTTACTCTTTGAAAAAAATACATTTTAATTATTATAATAGTTACAAAAAATTAATTAATAAATAATTTGAATTTAGTTTTGACGGCAAGATATGCATTTAGAGTATAGTCTAGTATTATTAAGTGATTAATTAAAGTTTCATTCATTAATGTAAATATCAAGATTTTAGCACGTTTGATAATAGTGTCGTCATAATTGTTATGATAGTAGTACATGTAGAGGATGTGGCGTAGTGGACTTTGGACTTTAAGCAGTTGATGGGCCAATAATGCCATCGCGGTTCATATTATTAATGCTTCGGCCTTCATTCAATCGTGTCTGCAACTTGCAGTTATTTAAAAACTACTAACCATCATGACTTTTCAACAATTAATTAGTAGCCATGACAATGATAGAAAGGAATATTTATTTTTCATTGAAAAAAATATTCTACTTCATGATTATTCATATTTTCACAATTGATTTTCTTAACTTTTTTAAAGAAATTGATTAACATAATAAATTTTTCGCAATTCGCCATTGTAAGATAATTAAAGTGTAGAGTGCGTTTGTTCACCTTCTGACGTACTATTTACTCAAGGTAAAGAAATAGCCTTTTATGTTTTTTAATTAGCCACAAAAGAATCGAATTAATGTTCGTTAATAAATAATCTTTGTATGCATATTTTTATTCTTTTTAAATATCTCCTTTTGTTCCATAAAAATTATACTTTATTAATTAATCATTAATTTTTTAAGATAAATAAAAACAAATTATATAAACAGATATTTATAATTTGACTCGATGAATAGTATTTTTATCATTATAATGATGAAGAAAATTATATTTTGTACAAATTTTAAATTATAAAAGTTAAAAATAGCTATTTTTAACTGCAACAATATATATTTATTTTAAATAATTCAATATAGTTTAATGCGATTTGCTAATTAAAGTTGGCAAAAAATTATGACTTAACTAAAATTAGCTGTCTACATTTTGAATGATCAATGTCAGTGTAAAGTTCAATTTTTCCAATATTTATAAGTGTAAAAAATTGAAAAATTTAAATGAAATTATAAAATTATAGATTTTTTTTAGTTTTCTCAAATATATATATCGAATGTTCAAATCAGTATTTATTATAAAAACTTGATTAAAGAATTGATAACACTACTTTGCAGGCTTTATTTACTTTTCAACACCTATCATTGACTGAGTAGAATTTCAAGGTCATTTGGAATGCGATTATTTCAATACAACTTGACGCATCGCTAACAAATTTAACTATAATTTTCATGAGCAGTTTTATAGATAAAATTATGCAATTTCATGATTATTCTATAAGTATTTATATAAAAATGAAATTTAATGCGTATTCATGAAAATGAGGTCGAGATTAATTCTCAATTCTAGTAAGAATTTATTAATTATCACAATAAATGCTTATGTAATTGATTTTTTGTTTATATAGACCTTGTTATTATTGATAAAAAAAGACCGGTATAATGAATCAACTACGTAAACAAACTTGCAACGCAATTGTTGATTTGTCAAGTAAAAGCGGAAATACGAACTGATTTTTACACGTGGGAAAAATGCCACCTGTTACAGATATGATAAAAGATTATAGTATAAAGCCAACGTAATTATATTTTTATACTTAAAAATGATTCATTGATTGCACATTGATCTTACAATCAAAAAGTAATTATAGTTCATAATAAAGACAGCCATAAAAATAAACATGAGTTAATAGAAACATTAGAGTTGAAGGAGGAAAACAATTAAATGAAAGTGGAAATTTTTTACGATTCAATTTTAAGTTCTGCTGCCAAGAAATAAACTTGATGTAAATTTTTAACACTTTTTTGTCATTTTTTATCAACACTAAATCTCACATTCCTCTTCACGTCTTTTCTGTCGGCTACTTTTATACTTTAAAGCATGAAGTTTCATTTTTTTTTTAAGTAAAGGTAAAGATTGGTAACTTTTGAAACCCGTTGAAATTATGTTTTTGCTCTCATTACGCAACAAATTATAAAAAAAATTTTACTTTCACACTATTTTCAATTATTATTTTATTCATAGTGTATCTTTTAATTATTGTTTGTCAATGAATCAACTTATTTTACTAAGAAAAATGACACTGAAAATTGCAGCATGCTACCTGGAAGCTGTTGTTAGATTGAGATTTAATCCAGCTGGTAAAGTTTTTTTTACTAGAACAGTGCTCCGATCAAAAAATTTTAGTAAACACAAACGATGAAGTGATGTTAAGATGATAAACTTTCATAGAGTACAGATACCAGTTGCACTGTACGCTGTATTAAGACGTACTTGTTATTTAAAATTATAACATTTACTTATAGAACAGATATACTATCTGGTTGAAGAGTTGACCCAAACTGAAGGCTCCAACTTCAGCTTCAAGTAGCAGAGCGATACGAAAAGAAGTATACAAGAGAACTAACGGATTATGAAGAAAGTTGTCCCGTAGCTTTATTTTTTTCGCATTTAACTGAATAATATGTTTCAAACACACATTGTTATTGTACAATGATAATACTAGAATTAAACATAAGCAATAATGAATAATTACGTATGAAACATGAGTTATAATGCGTTTTAAGTACACGTGAATTGTGAAAGGAAAATTTATATTTATCTAGTGCTACATACGCTACATACGTACATTTGTAACACATACATACTTGATTTAGTAGATCGATAAAAGTCGTCATTGTTCGGATAGGATCGTTTGACCAATCGAAGACTTCAAAATAATTTATAAGCATTGGCGCGGAAATTTAAAAATTGATTTTACAAAAATTACTTACACCGCCATCTGTTACGGAACTTGATGAATCTTATGCTCAATAGATAAATGCCATGAAGCGGTATTTAGTGCTCCAAAAACAGTGAATAAAGCTTTATAAGTATCAATAAATTTTTTGTTTAAATTAACAATTACGAAATTTAATTTCATCTTAGCTGTTTAATAACTTAATTACTAATTTTTTTACATTTTTTAAGTGTTCTGAATTATTATTTGTTTATTTTATCTAGTCCAATTTATTTTAAGTAAGTATTTTGTGTTTACAAATTATTTTTGTTTATTTTTGTAAGAAAATTTAATTATTTTTCTATTTATGTTTATTATATTAGTTACAATGAATTCACTTATTATAATTACCTTGAGAAAATCATACTATAAGATATTTGAATGAATTTTCATGATAAATATTTGTCTGTAAACAACCGTTGGATTAAAGTGAGGTTATATTATCGAAACAATAGATTATATTAACTATGCCAAAGGTAAAATGAAACTTTTTTAAATTATCAATATATTTTTAATTCAAAGCCAAATATTGCAGATGGATTCAGATTATGATGAAGAGCGAGGGGGATGGGGAGATGATATCGGCCGAGGAGATGACGGTGGAAATGAAGAAGTCTTGGACAATCCCCAAGAAGTTCTTCAACAATGTTTGGATAAATTTAAAACACCAGATTATATTATGGAACCAGGAATTTTCACTCAGCTTAAAAGGTTTTTTATATTTCCCTCAAAACATTCATAATTAAATTTTAAAAACAATTTCAAAGAATCGGATCTCATTTTAGATATTTTCAAGCCGGTGGAAATCCTGAGCAAGTTATTGAATTGCTTTCAAAAAACTATACAGCATGTGCTCAAATGGCTAATCTTCTTGCTGAATGGTTAATTCTTGCTGGAGTTAAAGTTACCGATGTTCAAGCAATGGTAGAAAATAATCTCAAAGATATGATCCTAAAAACATTTGACCCTAAAAAAGCTGATAAAATTTTTACTGAAGAAGGAGAAACTCCAGCTTGGTTAACAGAAATGATACAACATCCTACATGGCGATCATTGATTTATAGACTAGCTGAAGAGTATCCTGATTGTTTGATGTTGAATTTCACTATAAAATTAATCTCTGATGCTGGTTTCCAAGGAGAAATAACATCTATTTCAACAGCTGCACAACAGATTGAAGTCTTTTCACGTGTACTAAAGACTGCTATCGCAGGATTTTTACAAAACACTGAAAATTGGCAAACAAGTATCCAAGAATGTGCAAAAATGGTTTGTCATGGTCAACATACCTACGTTTATAGCCAAGTCTTACTACAGATTCTTGCGCAAGAACCACGAAGTGGTTTTATGATGAAAAGATTATCGCAGGAAATTACTAAGTGTGCTCAACAGAATCGTCATGATGTTACTCCAATAACGATGGCTTTAAATGGAGCTGCAAGCAGTCCTGCTGCATGTTTGGCTTTAGCATCAATGTTATCAAGGAATACATTAAATCCTGCAGATATTTCTGTTTTATATAGACACTATTCTTCCACAGAACCTCCTCCAATAGAGCTTGTTCGAAATCCTCAATTCTTGGAGCTTCTTGTTGACGTCCTTTTTAAACCTGGAGTAAAATTAAACCCTGAACATAAATCTAAATATATTTATCTGCTTGCTTATGCAGCAAGTGTTTGCGAAACTTCTCCCAAGAAAGGTAACGTGAGAAAATTGAATAAAGATGAACTAAAAACAACCATTCAAGCTATCGAAAAGGTCCACAATATTTGCAATATCAATAAAGGATCTACAGAACTTATTGCTGAATTAAATACTCTTTATCAATCAATAAGATTCCCTGTTGTAAGTGTTGGAATCATCCGATGGGTAGAATGTACAGTTACTGAACCTTCTTATTTTAAACTATGTACTGAACATTGTCCAGTTCATTTAGCACTTCTTGATGAAGTTGTAGCTTGTCACTACCTTTTACATCCTAAGGTTTTACAACTACTGATTCAACTATTTGAAAGTAAACAAGACGAATTGGAAATTCTAGTTCAAGTAATTATTGACAGATGTAATTATAATATTTTATCTTAATTTTCGTGTCATTGATTAAAAATTTTAAACTTTTAGCTGGAAATGAAAAAAATGTTAATTGATCGAATGGTTAATCTTCTGAGTCGTGGCTGTGTAGTACCTGTTGTATGTTACATAAAACAATGCTGGCAACGAGATGATACAGATATATCATTGATTCGATACTTTGTAACTGAAGTTCTGGAAGCTATTGCTCCTCCATACTCTCATGAATTCGTTCAATTATTTTTACCTATGGTAGAAAATGAAGAGATAACTGGAACGATGCGTGGAGATAGTGACAATGATCTTGTTTCTGAATTTATTGGTAATTATTAATTATTTATTAGAATGAATAATTTAATTCTAATTTTAAGCTTTTTTTGTTAATTTTAATATTTTCTTTAATTTATTTTACATATTTTCCAGTCCACTGTAAAGCTCACTGTCCAGTTGTGAGATGACGATTCAAAGATTAAATTAGAAGATATAATTAATAATGAATTGTGATGTCTACCAACATTTAACTTTACATCTTCAATATGGAAGGAATTAACTTCTCTACAAATCTGCATTGATGTAAATTATGTGGCCTCTGCAAAAAAATTCATGAGAAACATCACATTATTATAGATATTAGATAAATTCGAATCTTAATTAATATGATACATATGAAAAGGTCCTCCATTGAGTGATATAAATTAATTTAAAAAATTGTTTATAAAAAAATGAATTATACATAAATAAAATATAGATGTTCAAGAGATATTTTGCAATCAAATGTTAATCGACATTTTATGAAAAAGAAAAAAACAATTATTTATAAAAAATCAGTCCATACACTTATTAATAATTAGTGAAAAAAACTTCAGTTAGTTGTTAAGAGGATTAATCAATCATTTTAAAAACACGGTAACCAAACTTTTATCTAGCGACTTACAAATCGATGAATTTATGATTTTTCAGCTGTAAAACAGTGTGAAACATGTAATTAAATGATGATACTGATAATTGTCATTAAAAAAATATTTAATAATGATTATTTAATACTTACTCGCTGGTTTTCCATCTTTCCATTGAGTAAATTTGACATTGGTTTCATCACGTTTCATTGCTGCAGTTCGATGTTCAGGTTTTAATGCCTGACGAACTAATTTAGCAGCAATTTGTGAATAATTAATGTAGCTTAAAAAAAAAGAAAGTTTATACATTAATTCATTAATTTCAATAAAAATTTCAAAAGAAAATATTGATCATGAATGGTTACATAATGGTAAATAAATTTGTTCATTGATTTATTAAATCATGGACTATAAATAAGAACTCGTTAATTAAAATTTTCAGATTAAATTTTATAATCAAAAACTCACTTTAATCCAGCTTGTCTCCACGCTGCCATTTCTTATTATTTTAGAGATTTTTTTAATGAACAACTCAATTACAAATTTGGATTCTGATATGGTTATGTTGAAAAACCACAGCGAATGTGCGGAACTATCTATTGTTGGTAACCAAAATCTAGTCATAAACATGTAGTGTCACCTTTATCCTAGTTTTGGAAGTTAGTTAATTTTCTAAAGAGAGAATCCGTTGAATTACAAAATATTTAAACGAATAGATTTTACTCTCCAAACAAAAATATAAATAACTTTAATTGTCATCCTGATAAATTTGCTCACTAGTTTACTTTTCTAAATTTGAAAGCAACAGTATTTCATGGCAAATTTGCAAGTACATCAAGGTTAACACTTTTTTAATGAGTTTGAAAACATCAAATATTAACTTATTACCTCAAAAGTCAATATTATTCTATACAACGATTTTGTCAATGATAATGAAGATTTTTTGTGTACTATTTATGTAAAATTTAATTAATCTTAAAATTACAAACAAACAGAATTAAACTGATAAAAATTTTAAACAAACTGACGTTCAAATAGATTGATATGAATGAATATACATAAAAATTTTGGGTGATAAACTGCATTTATAATCATCGAAACTCATAAATTAATTAATGTTTATTTTAATCATATATAGGTCATTTTATTTACTTATTCCAAACATCGTCCAGCTTAAACATGGACTAAATACTTTTGTATCCAAGCTAGAGCAAACATCATGTTTGGCATCATGAAATTAGCTTATTCAATTCATAGGTGATGATTACAATGAACTTATTTGTAGTTTACTATGAATCCATATATGTAGGCCATGGTTCCTCCTAAGTTTCAGGTAAATTGTAAGGTTATACAAATTACGTAATGAATAATAAGTACTTAATAGTGTTAAATATTCATCACACACCCTCGAATCAATAGTTAGAATTAAGTATAATTTTATCAATTTATTATCATAATAAATCAGTTGCTTTTTTTTATCAACTTTAGCTAATTAATATCTTCTTTATTATCATTCTTGTGCATCATTCAAATTATATCATTTATTTTTTTTACTAAGAAATGTTTTTTAACTTCTCTCTTATCTTAAATATATTTTGTTAAATTTATTTTTCAGTCTGGATATAAAGTTATCATTTTTTGCCATCTTTTATACTTCTCCAATGCAATGAGCAATTATTGATTGATTAACATTGCAGCAGAACACATGTGAGTATTTTTTTTATACATTTGTCTTTTTTTTTATTACTTGTGTATCAGCAAGAAATTATGTAATTGTCTTAAAACCAAAATTTACTCGTGTACAATTTTTTTTGTTTTCAATAATGATTTGCAATATGATGACAAAGTCAGCTCACAAATTAACACGCATAATAACTAGAAAGAAAGATAGAAGAAAACGTACCATCTCATTACAAGTATTTATTAGTACACTAGGGATATAATTAAATATACATACATCAATGTTTTATTTACGAAATCAAAGAATTTGTCGATTCACAGTGCGTTTTGCCTTATACTTCGTGCGATTATTACACAATTACATTGTCATAATGTCTTACTGCTATAGTTGTTTTTTCCCGAATATTTCTATGGTGTCTGACATACTATTAGAATTTCAATAAATTCTGTTCAATTATTTCTTAACACTCTTTTTTGCTTGAATGTAAGAATGTAAGTCAATTACCCGATGTATTTCTCAAACAAAACAAATGACTCATAAGTATTATACGAGGAAATAAATGCTGAACATTTAACGTCCTAACGGTCTGTTGTACTTGTTACTTTAACATGATAATTTAATATTCACTGGTCCTTTATATTAAACGTTCAAACACATCAATACCTCACTTTATGTTACATAAAAAAGATGAAAACAGTTAAATAAAGAATATAACATAGGGTATTTTAAGATGAAAGTTTTTCTTACTTTTTTCCTCGAATTAACAAATTATCATTATTATGAATAATATTATTACTGTAAGATAAAATATAAAAATTAATTATTTTGAATGTTTCACTAGATTATTGATATTATTGGGGTGCTGATTATAAGGATACTTTTGGTGACTTAAACAATTATATTATTATGTGTAATTCCTGAAAGAAATATTGACTCCAACTTCTAATGCTCTCATTCACACGTTAAGTGAACTTTTTATGTAGATAAATAATTTATTTCATAATTTTTCCATTGAAAATGACTCAGAAAGTGTCTTGTTCAAAATGATTATACTAACATTTGTGTTTTTTTATTTCATAGCATCACTGTTTAACTGATTGTATCAATATGGAAGCAATTGTACGGAGATTTATTGTAAATGGAAATTTCAAATGATCAGCATGTATGTAAGTTATTAGCAAGATGGAAATTTTTCAGAATTTAATTGAAACAAAAAATTCTCATGTATACTGATACAGCGGATGTCAGAATCATCAATTAGGATATCGTAGGCGATCGTTGTAAATTGTATAAACGAAAAAACGTAGCATCCAAGTTCCGGTAAATTTACATCGGCAATTCTCAATTGCGTAATATTGCATTTAGTTTCCGGTTATTCTTTAACTGATGTAATCCTTTACATTCAAGTTCATAAAAACGAAATCTCGTTTTTATGCAACTAAGATAAGTAGTATATAAATGACGAAGGAAAACAATTAATTCGTTATAAATAATATACATATATTCGGTTAATCATGATAAATAATAGATATTTATTGCTTTAGCATGTATGAAATGTGACATACACTTGTTATCTTCTCTCTTTGACACCCATATACTGTCATCAGGACTACAATAAATCATTATGATACAAAGGAAAAAGATAAAATCGTAGTTCTCTACCTCATATGTTGAAATCAAGTAAATTATTTTATTTCATTTAAAAAATTGGTTTATCAAACAAAAAACCATTCCTATTCCATAAATAATCATTTAAATTGAATTCTTTTTTGGAGTTGGATAAAAAAAATATTTATGATAAGATAAAAATCATATATATACTTTGAACTTCATTTTATGACAGTTTTAAACTTCTGTTTTACTTTTCAATATTTTTTTTTTATGTATTATAATTTTTTTTATTTACAAAAAATTTTGAAACTTTCATTACATTTTCATTTTCTTTTTTGTAAAGTTATGAACTGACCCCGATCAAGATACATATAAATCAGTTCACGGTCTCTTCTTGATGAGGGTTGACTGGTGCTTTTGTTTTTTTTTCTCTAATCTTAAAGTGTTGTCTCAACGTCAGGTAACAATATGCAAAAGCTTTTAATAATTTATTGAATACAATAATTCTTTTGCTAAATTGGAACAGTCAACTTTTTCTGTTATTTCTTTTTTATTCAATAATTCATCTTTATCTTTTTGACCATAAAAACAGGTTCGACAGGGTGTAAATGACAACAAAACTATAGCCACAACTGGTTGCGTTAATTTACTTGGCCGGTGTCTCTCATAATATGTTTTTATGCCGTTACAACAACTTATTATCTAGGAATTTGTGTGGGTTTTTCACTAAAAAGTATCGAGTAAGCATTGGAGGACATCTATTTAGTATTTAGGATATTTTATCACACTCAAAATCTTAAGAAATATGCTTCCTTTTAAGCATTGACACACTGACTCAGTTACCTCCATTACTTTTTTGTTTTTTTTTTCTTTTAACAGAGAAAAATCTTTTTTATCAAAACGTCAAGAATGTTATTCTTTAATCCTTAGATATTTACATGATACAAGGTGCTTTATGATTTATTTGATTGTGACGATACCTAGGCTCAAATTATGGCAGGTTAAACTTGTGAGTGACAATCTTTGCCTTCATCAAATCATGATAACAAAGACGAAAAAACACACAACATACGTTTTGCAGTAAATAATGCCTCTTACTATTTATTGCTTTTAATTAATGCCAACAACAAGTGTATTTTTTTAAAAAGTTGTTAAAAATTCTCTTTCCAGGTATAATGACTCTAGGTAATAGATGGATTTTGGATTATTGCCAACTACCGATGTTTTGTTTCATTCAATGAAATCAGTTCAACGTTGAATAAATATTGAAAGGATGAAAAAGAAAAAAAAAGCACGTGAATACAAGTAATGAAGTAGAAAGTTGAAAATTAACAGGAAGTATAGATAAGTGTAAAGAAGCTTTGTTCATTTAGTGATGCTTTTGACACTCTAATGTCTAGTACATCTTTAAGTACTTAGACGTCTGTTTAATTTTCAGAGTCACGCGGAGTAGTCACATGGACGTGAATGACCGCATACGAATGCACCTTTGAACTCTCCAGATTATTAAGTGAAATTGTTTAGAGACAACAAATTCATCAAGATTTTAAAATGTAATAAACTTGTTCAAACTGCATTTTATATTCGTGCAAATAATAACAGGTAGTTAATTATTATTCTTTATCTTTCAATTCTTTTTCTTTTTCCAGACGTATTTACTGTACAAATTAATTTAAGAGGTAGAGACAGTAATTGAAGTTTCTAGAAAAAAAAACTGAAGCATTGTAGTCATGAAGACAACATTTATGACCATAGTAACATATGAAGATAATTAAAAAAACTAATACGTCATTGCGATAGTCGTTTTTGCACTGTATCGTTTGGTTGAGTTGTGACAATCGCGATTAGCTGCAACGAGTATACTTAACAATTTTATGCTGTATCAAAGTGTCACTTTCACTTTTGTTGAGAGACTTATTATCATATGTAAAGTATGTAAAAAAGTAGATGAAGTGGAAGAACAAATTGGAACAGCTTTGATATATATTTTCAGAAGATTTGCACGTTGAATTGTCGAGGACTTGGATATTTCGACAGAATGTGTGCATATCACAACCGATAGAGTGCCAAGGTTAGTGTTATTATGTATAATTTCATTGTAAAATAAAAAAAATGTTTTGTTTATATAAATCGTAAGAATGATTTTGATTATGTCACAGAGAGGAAAATTTTTTCACTTATTAAATTTTCATAAATGAAATTACTTTAGTATTATTCATTATGTTAACATTGAAACAATTGTTTTTTTTCATTGATACACATTTATTTGTGGTGCATACGATAAATATTTATAAAAGAAGTATTCACGTAAAATTGTTAGTTACAAATGTATTCATTAAATGAACATTTTATATTTAGACTGGACGATTAATCAAGAATTAAGATACCCTTGAGATAATTAATGGAAATTAAGGAAAAGATCATGAAGTATATATTGGATAAAAATTCAAAACCGGAACCAAACGACCCCGAGATGGACAATGACCTCGGATGGATTCGAGGGTTGACCTCGGGATCAAGTTCTCCAGTACCTTTAAAGGAGTAAAGAGACATGTCTCCAGCAAGAGTAAGTGAGAAAGAAAAGAGAGTGGCTGCAAAGTAACTACAGATCAGTTACTAACAGAGTTTAGTTCGCGATTGGCCAGCATCCAGTAAAGGACTGTGGCAGAATTCGTGCTAATTCCTTGTGCAAAGTCTCTCAAGTATACTTATTTGATGAAAATTGATTATCACGAGTATCACAACAGATTAACTGTTGATAGAAGCAATTGAAAATCAGGAAGACATTAAGACCACGTAATTCTAACAAGAAAGTCATCCTGACTGCGATTCTTCTTCGTATTTACGAGTGATTAGTCTGTTTTTCGCCAAGAATCATCATTTTCCCCTCCAGGCAACTAACGAGGAGCTTCTTCATCAAGTACTTCTGTTGACTCAAGAAGAGGGGGTGGTATCAAAGTATTAACGAAGAGAGGGAAAAAGACACGCGGACTCTGAAAACTGAATAAGTCTCTTCGGTAGTATAACTTGCGGTACGGTGCGAGCAACCAATCGAACTCTGCAAACACAACCGATCCAAAGTCCGTTGCTTGTTCAGTTGTCTTCGAACCCTCGATCACTACGGACGGTTTACAGATTTTTTTATATATATATTTATCGGTGAATTGTTGAAAAAACAAAAATTTATTTTTCAATTTTTAAAAGTATTTTTATCGTGAATAAGAAGTTGACAACGACTATTGCATCTCATCACAAGGAACTCTGAAGTGAAGGAAGTTGTAATCTTAAGTTGAAGATATTTGGACGTTAAAACGTAAGTAATGAATTTTTAAGTAATACTACTTTTTTATTTTATTAAAGTATTTTTTCTTGACCGATTTTTCTATTATTTATGACTTTTTGCAATGTCTTTTTACATTATATTAAATGTATTATATTTTCATTCTTCCAAGTAAATTAAATACCCAGTAACTTGATCAACCGGTCGTATATAGAATCGATCCATAAGCAATTGAGTTCAGAAAGATATTGTGTACATAAGATATATATATATATATATATATATATATATATATATATATATATATATATATATATACAAAGGTTTTATTATGAAAAACAAAAAAAAAATTTTAAAAATATTTTTTTATATCTTAATAACAGTAACAATAATTTCTGAAGGCCTTAGTAGATTTCCGGATTCTCCATATGACATTTTGATGATTGCTTTCACTTGAACGTCCTTTCTTCATTTGCAAAATAGTTGAAAAAGATTTAAACGCATCCTGTCGATCGACTTTCTATTGATCTTCCGGCAAAAAAATATATTTTCTTAAAAAAAAAAATTATTTTCAGAATTTATGTTTAAATAGCGTCAATCAATTAAATGTTGTGGCTTTTCTCCACAAGTAGAGCTGTTAAATTATCGAGATTTGATATGACAGGGAGAAGAGATTCTTATTCAATACGAAACACAGTATATCGGTATGATGATATGATGTTGATGTTGACGATGATAATGGTCTCGTGCGCGCAAGGGTAGATCATCCAAGCATGACGAAGCGCAAGTAGTTCGAATGTATCTATACTTCAATCACAAATGATTACCATCATGTGTACCTGTTAGAATCACCATGAATACCATTTGCATAGAAACTTATTGAGTATTCTATCACCATCATTGAAATCTAGAAATAATTTTTTCTTTTCTCTATCATCACTGAACTGGATCCTTGTTGATAATCAACTAAAAAAGATTGTTTATTTAGATATTTCCAAGTGAATAAGATTAATAGGAGGGAGTTGGAAAACAAATTAGAGTGAATGAAAAATATAATTATTGTGATGCAGTAAAAGAAATCGAGAGACTTGGAGATACATTCAATAGATACCGCGTGCAAACGTTCTTTGACATACTTCCCACTTGGAATGCCGCGATCATTGCCATGAATATACCTGGAGTAACTCTCGATGATGATTGCCTCTGATTCTAATCAATTTCAAGGATGAAATTCATTTGTCATTTTATATTATTGCAATAACCGCAATAATTAAATTGATTGTATAAATAACTTGGGTTGATGATAAAAAATCATTTAAAATGATGACGATAATGATTATTAAAGTATATTTTATCCAAATGGCATGATAGATAATAGCAAAAAGGTAATTATTGATGAATTTTAGGGAATAATTGTTTCGTGTGTCAAGGCCGGAATAAATTGCAAAATGGTGAAGGTCCAGAATTAAATATCGCGATTAAATTCCGCGATGTAACAACACATGAATGCATATAAACGAGTCGACAACCAGTTGAAAAATAAGTTGTGAAATGTAGTGATCGCGTCGACGCTCAGTCCACGATCCTTTCGAGACTTTCTAAAGCTAGAGTCCAAGACGTATGAGGCGATATATCAATACGTACGCATACGAGCGTAACGCCAGTCGCGTTTATCGAACATACGAATGACTGAACAAGCTCTGGCCGTGCATGCTAAAGCTTTCATGTCTAGGGTAAATCTTCCACTTGAGTGTTAAGAATACGAACGATATTTATTATCATTCCTGAAAGTTGCACTCGGTCTATTGTGTTCTTAATTACTCTTTACAGCTTATACATGAATAAACTACAATAAACCAGATCTCTTCATTGGTTAAATTATTTTAAATGTTTACATAAAAAGGTTGATAGAATTTTTTTTCCTTATTAATTTTTCTCTCTCTCTCTCCAAGTAGCATTTAATGAGATTTCAGGTATTTTACTGTCTAATACTATTAGAAATTTATAATTAATTACCAAAGTAAAATCAGAAGAATTTTTTTTCTGTTCAAAACAATGAGTCGTAAAGAGTATCAATAAATAGACAATTCAGTTGACATTATGATTGAAATCACATGTAGATAATAAAATGAATTGATGAATTTTTTAGAATATATCTAAAGCAAATCATGTGGAGCAAGTATTTTTCAGGTTTAGTAAGCACTCAAGCATGCAGAAATAATAATTATACCAATTAAAATATACAATATTATCTCCTATAATATTTAATAAACTTAGTTTTACTATCTACAGTGTTCTATATACCTGAATTCGTTTCAAGTATGAACAAAAGAGTGTTTTACAACTTAGTTGAATGATAAATCACGAGACAATGTAGAAATAATTGAATATGCGTCATCATTGTTACTTTGCTCCTGTCCTAATCACTTTTACGTTGGTATTTCTATCTTACTTTTATCTCCATTTAATTTGATAATATTGAATAGAATGTTTAATCGACGAAGCATGCTAAAATGGCAAATCAAACAGCAACAGAGCAAGTGAAAGAAGAACGTTTAGTTCGAGTCATGTACGCACGTACACGTGTATTGAAGCATTGCGTGTAGCATTTTAACATCTAATATACATTTCGATTTTTTTTCTTTTCTTTCCAATCGCTTTGCTTGTATTTCATGTATTCTTTTATGCTTATTTGTGACACCTCCGCTGACTATCTCATGTAAAATGAGGTCGTGGCATCCTCGTTACGGCCCTGAAAACCTCATAGGTTGTATTATCGTCTTTTTTATTTTGTTTTTCTACCCATCTTCATGTTCGAACTGTTTAGTTGTATTTTCTGATAACAATGGTAATTACTCCAGCTTTTTTTTCAATCAATAAACTTTCATTTGCAGGCTAATCATAATGTAAGTGATTTCTCTGGTAAAAGATTATTCTAGATATTGATAGGATGGTTTGGTGATGTAAAAAAATTTTTCCTCAATAAATTAGGATCACATTTTATTCAGTGATTAAAAATAATTGTTTTTATTTATTTACAAAAAAGAGAATTAACTTTCTGCTAAAATTAAACAGTTATGTTTTTATTGAGTAATTATTTATAGAATGTGTTAATAATGATTAATTCAATTATTTAATTGCACTAATAAAAGTATTTATTAATAAAAAAAAAAGTATTATAAAAAAAAAGAGATTACAAACACCTTTTTTTTTATTTTTAAATGAGCTATGGATTATTTAATTAATTAATATATTCATTGTTATAATGATAACTAACTCGTTAAAATAATATACAATTATTTATAAATATTGATATACTCAAGGCAATATTGATACTCATATTTATCCTGCGACCTTTATATATACATATGGATTTATTAGCATAAGAATGCAATGAGTAATGACACTCTTACCGCTATTCTTAATATTCTTGTGTTACTTTGCTTGGACACCTTTCTCGTTGCAATAAAAATGAAAATAATGAAAAAGATTAAGTAATGAGAATTTGTGAAAGAAAAAGAAATACTTGAAGACCATTTGACTTGAGTAAAACAGACTTAGGATCATTATTATTGAATATGAAGAATAATTTTATAAATATTAATACTGCAATAGGAAAATACACATATAAATTGTGCAGTAGGTTAACGACTTGTGTGATGTAAGAGGCGTTAAGAATTGCTTTCACGTTCGATTGACGTCCTTATATACGCAAACAATTGCTCTGGAAATAAATATGGTAATAATTTAATTTGATAATGAGAAATTTATAGTCTTTTGTGATTAATTATTTGAAAAACTTCTCTATTTTTTAAAAATGCAATGTAATTAATAATTATCATGTTGTTTTCTTCACGCGTTATTGAGCATGCAATTCTTAAATAACTAAATATCGAAGGATTAGAGAAAAAAGTAATGACTGAAAAAAATATCTATAAAGATGAAAAAAAAATTTTTTTCTTTTATTAAAGAAAAATATTTTAGAATTTTTGTTTTGGAATTTCAAGGAAATAAATATATCTTCAAGGATAAGTTACATCCTTCGAGGAATTTACACATTAATATGTCCTTCACCTAAGTCAAGAAGAGCATTAATTATTTTCGAATTGGGTAATTCAAGTCAGAAAAAATCATCTCTTTTAGTTTAATTGTTTTCAGCATTCCAATTTTTTATGGATATCTATTGACTTATTTCTCTTTTGTAACTCTTTCAAAGCTATGTTTATATTTATGTATTTAAATGATAGTATTTAATAATTGTTTAAAATTATTTTTATATAGTATTCCTTAGCTACTACACGACTATAGACATTCAGTTTGAAACGTCGAACCTTGAACTTATCGCAAGTTTGTCGACTGCATTGGTATATATTGCTGACCAATCAGCTTGAACTCGAATGAGTCGTTCATATAACACTTTTCCACGCTTAATTAACATTTCACTGGATAATCCATTACACTTGATTCAAAAAGAAAATATTTTGTAATTGTTTGTTTTTTTTGTCATCTTCATGGGATCATTTAATTAATCTTTTATTCATTTATGCATCAAATGAATGCTTCATTATTTTAATATAATTTTATTTATTGATTAAATAACAATTATCTATTCATTAACTGAAAACAATAAATATCATGTAATTGTTTGGATATGTATGAGATTGTGAAAAATCATCGCTCTTAGTTATTTATTACTTCTTTTTGTGAGATATATATATATATACTAAATAAGATACGTTTGAACATAAATGATAAAAATATTTATATGCTAAATAGTTTATTGCATAGTAAAGTGAATTAAAATATTATACTGAAATAGGAACACTTCCATTTTATACACTTCTATTCATTTCTACTTTTTCAGTGTACATAATTAATAGCCTGTCTACGATTCTCTTCATGAAACGGCTCATTTATTCATATTAACATAATTAAAAGTAACCTTCATCTCTCTCTAACTCTAATATCCCAAGTCAATTAAAAAATTAATATTTTGAATTTTTTAAACATGATTTAGAATTAACGATTTTCATAAACTAGATTTGTAATTTGCCACATTAATCCTTGAACGGTCTTTTATTTTTCAGTTTATTTTTATTGCTACTAAAATTAATATTAGAAGGCTAATGTGGTTGAACAGAGTAAAATGAAACTACTAATAGTTTTTAGTGAACAAGTTGATACTTTTAAAGCTATTAATAATAAAAAAATTCTTATAGATATTTTTATTCCGTTTCTATTGAGTTGATAAGTTTAAAAGTTATCGAAAATTGGTCATTTTCAAGACACGTTTTCTTTTAAAAACTTTTTTACATAAATACTTGACAAAACAACTTTCTTATCACATAATTGCAAATATGTGCATCATTTTTATATAAAGAGTGGGAAAATAAATGATTTACAGCTTGTTAAAAATATAAATGTAATAGATTGTAAATATTGATAGAGATAATCATAAATCAGCTAAAGAAAGAAGGAAAGAGAGAAAGAAAATTTGTACTTTTTTATGTGATTTCAATTAATATTCACTGATATGTAGATTAGAGAATAAATTCGAATGATATTAATTGTTATGACTTATAATACGTACAACTGTTAATCGATGAAATTAATGAGCTACCGATAAAAAACTATAACTGATTGTTTCATTCCACTAGACATTCTGACTTAATAATCTACACATTTACTACCTACACATAACATTCCATTGGTTTGTTCCTTATGCAATCACACGTAAACTATCCATGAATACTGAATATGAACTATTATATCTTTTTTTATTCATTTAAATTTAATTTTCTTATATGTATAATTTAACTGATATAACAACATTTACCATAAAGAAATTTACATTAGTAATAATAAAAATAATTACTGTAATAGTTATAATTATTTCAGAAAACTGTCATTGGTATTCTTGGTTATTTTCTAAAATATTCTCAATTTACTTTATCCATGTCTATGTGAACGTCAAGTCATATCTTTCAGTACCTGGTACGTCAACAAAAATACAATTTTCAAAAAGTAACTCTGGTAATTGAACAGTAATATTACGACTCTGATTGATTCAAGATTCTTTATTAAATCTGATAATTTTATATCATTTATAAATTATTATTTTTTATTATAATTATCTTTGAAATGATTATTTCCTCTGGTAATTGGAAAGCCTTTTATTATACCTACTAGGTGCACATTAATGAGGAAGAAATCTTGTAAGATTTTTTTTTCAACGTGTTTAAATATTTATCACGTACTTGTTGATTGTTTTCTGTTTACCACACAACCATGTCTGGAATCAATTAAGAAACGAAAATAGAATCGAATAGTGTAGTGAAAAGTAACGATGAGTTTCAATGTATTTTTACACTTCGTAGAAATGATTGTAAATAGTTGATAATTATGTCAGTTAGATGTTTTTTTTACTTCTTTTAAATGTTAATTAAATGAATGTCATTATTATTATGTACTTTAAAAAGACTTTGATCTGATCCTTCAAGTTATTTTCATTTTAATTTATATAAATAACTAGTAGTATGTATTTATTCATTGTAAGGATAGCAACTAAGTGAACTAATTAGTCAATTCAATAAGATAATGCAACTTATGAATTACAGGTAGCCTATACGGAGAATGGTGGCATCGCAGAACGACGGGGATAGAAGTGGAGGTGGTGATAATACCTTGGGAAATGGTGAGCACGAGACAGCAGTTTACACAGTATCAGTAAGTGGAGTTGGATACAGAAATGAAGGATACAAAGAAGATGGAGCTGATGGTATTCCCCCAGAACCAACAAAACCACCAGCTTTACCTGCGCCAGAAGATGACACACAATCTAGAAAATTTAAATTATCACGTAGCGAGAAGTGGAGAATACTTAAAAATATTGGAACAGTATCGATAGCCTTCATGGTCCAATTCACAGCCTTTCAAGGCACAGCTAATCTCCAGTCATCAATAAATGCTCATGACGGTCTCGGAACTGTATCATTATCAGCTATTTATGCAGCACTAGTATTGTCTTGTATTTTTGTTCCTACATTTCTTATCAAGAGGTTAACAGTCAAGTGGACATTGTGCTTATCCATGTTATGCTACGCTCCGTATATCGGATCCCAGTTTTATCCTAGATTTTATACTTTGGTACCTGCTGGAGTACTTCTGGGTCTTGGTGCAGCGCCTATGTGGGCTGCTAAAGCCACTTATCTTACACAAGTTGGTGGAGTTTACGCCAAACTCACTGATCAACCAGCAGATGCTATTGTTGTTCGGTTCTTTGGATTTTTCTTCCTTGCTTGGCAAACAGCTGAACTTTGGGGCAATCTTATTTCTTCTCTGGGTAAGTTGATAATATTTTTTTTTTTTCATTAGTTTTATAATTATTCTTATCAGTATTTTCACTGATAATTAATCAGTTAAAAGGATAAAAATATGGGAAAAAATTTATCAATACTTTTATAGATTTCCCCTTAGAAAAAATGATTAAAATTCTTTTGAAGTAAACAAGTCAGTAAATGAACTCTTCGAAAAACAGACCGATTATAATTTTTTTCCATACACCTCTTAGAAAATACAATTTTCAATTCAACCAATTTATATTGAATGAAAACAATCAAATTAATATTCATTAAAAATGTTTTCATTCAATGATTGTAGCAGGTATAGTGTATATTCAAGAATAGTAATTATCTAGTTGGAATTTATTAAATATATATTAAGGTTCCACATATTCGAACATGTGTGTATATATCTATATCTAGACACTGTTTGCTACGCATCGGTGTCAATAACAATAGCCTTTTTTTCATTCATCATTCTCCATTCATTCCATGTGGCATTAATAAATCATTGAGAGTTTACCAAATATATTTCTGGAAAAATAACAGCAAAGATATCATCATTCTGAGCATATCTTTTTGTTTATAAATACATTTTTTTTTATTCATTACACAATAAAAACATTTATATCAAATTTTATTATAAATAATTAGTGAATATTACTTAAAAAAATTTAACCACTTTTCACTCTTCATTCTTGACTTGTTTAATTTTGTGAATAAAAGTATTTTAAGCTGTTAATTGAAAAAAATATTACGCAGTATTCTTTGAACGATTATTAATAAATAGCGGAATAAAACAATTAGTCTGTGTATTAGCGTAACGGATAAAAAATAAGACAAGGAGTGAGGGTCAACGTTTAGTCAGCCCTAGTTGGTTATCATTAGATCTTTATGATTTCATTATTGATACAAATCACAAACTCAAACTCTTATGTTTTCATGTAATTATTTATCTACAATTTACTGTGTTAAACATATTTTAATACTTTACATGAACATCTACAGGAAATATAAAATTATAAATGTCACAGCGGAAGACAGAAGTCAAACTCACATGTTGTGCCTAGTAAATCCAGCATCCAACTCGTTGGTTGTGTTTAATAAAATGAAAGAATTGCCTCAGGCAATATGTTGAACAAGATTTAACCGGTATAAACCGATCTGTAGTCGTTGCTTTCTTCAGCACGCATAACACTACATCTACGCCTTCTTCACTCTTTCCGTTTTAGAAGAACTTGGAGACTCATTCATATTATCAATAATGACCTTTAACATGGAAACAATGAACTGTACTCTGTAACATATTTCTTTCTCTGAGACAATCAGACTCTTTATTATCAATTTATTTAAACTTTAAGATACAAAATTTTTTGTCGCAATGAAAAGTTTATATTTATTTATCTTGAAAATTGGATAAAAAATATATTTTTGATTTTTAAATAACAATTTACCGTTTATTTTTATTTAAAGTATTGAAATGATTATTAAAGTCTTGTTGAGATGTAAATTTTTATTCATCATAAACGTAATATTTTCAGGAAGGTCAAGAGTGTTTTGAATCTTCGTTGCGGGCAATTTTAATGCCAAAATTCTTGCTAATTAAGAAAAAATCTTGGAGGTTAGCATATATAATATAAATAAAATATAAAATATTCTTGCTAAATTGGAAAGTAAATTCCAGGTGAATGATGGATATTTGTAGATAGATTATGATGTTTATATTTTTTTATGTGAAATACATGGTGAAAGTATCCTTATGGAATTAAATGAAAGCTCTAGAAGAGAATAAATTAACAAATCGTTTATACTAACATAACTTCTATTTCTATCATGGTAAGGCACATAAAAGTATTCAAAAATATTTTGACAGTTGATTAAGCGAATATATCAATAAGCTTCTAACACTTGTATCAATATATTGATATCATTTCTTGTGTCAATTATACGTCATTATGATTCAGTTGTCGATATTGTTCGAACAAATCTAGCAAATGTTTTTTTCCTAAAAAATATTATACCTCAATTGTATATTAAATATTCAAGAACTAGAAATATCTTACTTATTTATATTATTAATAAATTAACCGATTGAAATTTAATTATAATGATGTAATAACTGTTTTATTTTGAATTTCTAGTACTCAGTGAAGGTGAATTTGGTGGTGATGATGGTGGTAATTCAACAACTCTAAAAAAAATCAGCAACTGTGGCGCCAATTTCTGTGTTATTGGTGGTGGTGCTGATGATCCACTGAAAAGGCCACCAGACTCAGAAATTTATGAAATATCAGCTATTTATTTGACTTGTGTTATTGTTGCCGTTATTATTGTTGCTCTTTTCGTCGATCCTTTATCAAGGTGAGTTATTTTTATTATACATGAAATATAAATAAAATTACTAATTATTGATCACCGCTGTTAAATCAACAAACGGCTTATTAAAATTTCAATTAATATTCTCAGTTGGAAACAGTTTTATGGCTTTTAGTATTTTTTTTCATCGACGAAATATATTACAGTCGTTAAAGACTATTTATTTGAAAGTTGAAATATTCTTGGGAAGAAGTTTCTGGATTTTTCTTTATCTTTTACTTGATATGTGAAATAAAAAATAGAAAATTATTAGATAAAAAATATGTTTTTGTACAGAATCACTGCTTTTTTGTATCCACGTTGTAAGATTATGAAACAATGGTTAATAAGTAAGTATCACGGGATTGACGGAATCCCTACCATTGTATCGCGATAAACATTGCTCTGCTCATGATTGCAAAATGGCATACATCCGACTTGCGAAGCATCGATGCATGGCATTTACGTAACACGATTTGTATTTATTAAAACTTAACGTTGACGTATTTCCGGAGTCACTCGTTCAGTCTTTGAGTGTATTTTTTAGATTCCGGAAATCATTCAAATTTTATTTATTCAAATCATCTTTACTTCCTCTTCCTTTTTTTCTTTTAATAACCAATATCAAAACACGTCGATGAGGAAATTTTATTTTAAGAAATAAAAAGCAGCTTTACTTTCTTTTGAAAAATAAATATTTAAATCTTCATAAATATTACTACTTTTAAACTTTTATCATATTCTTTCAAACATTTACATAATAATGAGTTTATCTAATCATTATTATAATTATATTATTAGTAGTCATTATAAACTTACTAATGATTTCATTTATTTTCTTATCAATGAATTGGTTTTTATTATTCAAAAGTTTTTCAACACAATAATTTACTAAACATTTTTTTCCAATCAATTAAAGTTTTTATCATTAATTACTGTTTATTTAATTTTATGAAAATTTATTCCATTTTTATTTTCTCATACAATCAATTTGATGGAATCATCAATTGATATAATTATTAGTTTCTTAATAGAAAATAAATTTAAAAAAACGATTATTGTAGTTTTCAGAAAAGTAGAATTAATCCATTGTAGTCAGCCGTGACTACTGTCGTCAATGGAAGTAGTTACAGATAATTATGTTTCCGGTTTTTCTATTTAATTGGTTTTCTCATAAATTAATTCTTAGAATTTTATCTCTATTATAGATTGAAGATTACAATATTTTCATTCGAATTTTTTTTCCATCGAAAAATAAACTATAATTATCCTCTACTTAAAAATAAATGAATTTTTTTTCCTCTCAGAATCTCATAATATTTCATTCATGAAGTTAATCAAAATCACATTTCGTAGAATAACCAACGAATCTTTTTAACGACTGACCTGCATCACAGCATATTGTCTGATGAAAGAATAGTCTGACTAAAGAAGAAAAAATAAAAATTTGTATCCATTGGCTAAAAATTTCCATTAATTTTACATCATGGTTTATCTTTATTTCATTTTATTTATCAATTTCAAGTTCTTGAGCTACGATGTTAACTTGAAGGATCATTCTAGATAACATAGGATACCGATTCCGGTTCCATTGCGTTATTTCTCTTGCGTTGTGGTTCTATAACCCAATATAACTAAAACCTGTCTTGGGGTATTGGAATGTCTTGCATGCGAGAGTCCTTTCACCTCCAGTCGGATGCGACTGAAAATAGATTCAACCGGAAAGGAAATGAGGTCTCTTACGATCATTGAAGATCATTTTATCAAAGAGAATTACCTGCGTTTAATCACCCAAAATAACTGTTTCATGCTATTAAATAGATTTTTATAAAGATAACGACAGTAATTTACTGTATTTATAGGACATTTTGGCCAAGAAAGGATATTTATTGATAAAATAATATATTACAATAATTTAGATTCACCATTTTTCTTCACAAATGTTTTAAATAGTGTTGAAAACACTGCCTGAAGGCTATCGTCCTGCATCGCGGATAGTTTTAATGACTTTATCATATGTGATATCTTAATATGAGTGTATTACGTAATTCATCATGATTTACGTGAGACAGTAAATACACTGACCGACGTCTCCTATTTCTCGACTACAGGTACAAGGTTAAATGAACAGCGTAACGGTTTAATACAAGTAACAGAATAACTTTATTCCTGGAAAAACCATTTGAATAGTACGAGAATTTATCAATATTCATAGTTTATAAAGGTGTGTATACAAATAAAACGAGAGTTGATTCTTGTATCGTTACTTCATACATACATACAAATCAATTATCCTGTGAGGGACAACCGATATGGAGAAAAAAAGTATTCATTCTATACTAGCTTACCTTGCAAGGCTGTTTGTTTTCTTTCCAACCTCGATACAACGAGAAACTGATCTCCAAGTTTTTCTTCTTTTTTTATATCGTTATCTATCCTTAACATTGTCAATGATGATTCAACTGTGGCTTTCTTAATAACTCCAAACATTAGAGCATTCATCATTACTTGAAGATACATTATTATTATAATGAATGTCATAAATATTCATTCATATAATTGGTCAGTTTGATATGTAGATAATCAATGGTTTTACATTTTTAAACATGTGTAATGTTAAATAATTTTCATATTTTATGGTCACTTCAACTTCCAATAGCAATAATATATTATATCACCTGAGCTCTAAGAAAGTAAAAAAAAAAAATTGATCACAAATTTTTTTAATGCAATGCGAAAATTAGGTTGGAAACTTTCATTTATCAATAATAAAGTATAAGTATTATTGACTGCACATAAATCATATCATCAGTATGAATAAAAACGGAAGACAAAAAAAACAAATAAAATAATGTTAAGAATAATATTGAGGTACTACTGAGTCATTAATTTATTAATGATAGTAATTTATATGTCGTAAAAATGATAATAAATCAGAGAAGAGCAGAAGAAATCATTGAGAATTAAAATTCAATAAAAGAAACTTGTGTTACATATGAATGTCGTAAAGGTTACAGCAGAGTGTCTGGAGATTCGCATAATCTTATTTGATTGTGATGATATCAAGTAATAAAGTAGTAAGTTGATACCTTTTCTGCTACCAACTCCCACACTTCATAAGGACTAGGTCCAGGTTAGGTAAAGAAGAGAATTCAGAAACTGATATGCACAAACATGTTCTTTGGAATGCAGTCCTTGACTGTCCCAAGTTGTTTGCCCACCGGTACAACTTGAGGCTTATATTATGAACGAAGGATAACGTTAGCATGTCTGGTAATCGTTGTTGTACATTTCTTCGAATTTGAAATGGAGAAAGAAGAATAAGTTGATGGAGACTCGAAGTCATGAAGCTACGAGGCCGCGACCTTCCGATAACTCTTCTGTCTTCCTCATCTTTTTCGTTTGCATGAATTAGCAAAGAACATGGTGTTGAAAGAAAAATCATTTCCTAAATGTATTACAGCTTATAAATATTTAGATTTATGTGATCATTTAAATGTTTATTTATCATAAAATTTAATTTATTATTATTAATTAAAATTTTAACTCAATATATATTGGTATATTTATTCTATTGATATGCAAAATCGAAATGATGAATTGGTTGAAGGTATTATAAGCAAAATGATAATACAAACCTTATTATAATCTGTAAGAGAAACGAAAGCGTCTTGGGGTCGTAGAACCCGTTTGTTCCAATCGGATTGGATTTACCAGACTAGTCTTGCAATATTTTTTGCATCTCACACTGCGAGATCGTCTGAAATTTTTTCATTTTTTTTACCACAAGTCAAAAGACATTAGCCTTTAGATTACACACAGAATGAAATTTGGTATCTTCTCAAGTCGTTCTGAAAGTAAACTATTTTTATCCTTTAATAAATTTCTTTACGGGAAAAGAAATAAATATACAGTTTAAAAAATGTGCCATCATAATTTATATGATTGGTTTTTTTTAATTTTTTAGGTACGGAGAGAAGCAACGGCGAGCTGATAGCCAAGAAATAAGTGGTATTCAGCTACTATCTGCTACAGCATATCAGCTTAAAAAACGTAACCAGCAGCTACTTATACCAATAACAGTATGGATTGGAATGGAGCAAGCATTCATTGGTGCAGATTTTACTCAGGTAATTTGAGCTTAAAAATATACAGTCTCTAGAACACAAATTTTCATCAGAACTTTCTACATATAAATTAACATATACTAAGAAAAATGAAAGCTTTAATTTATATCTCAAAGATAACAGATTACAAATAAAGTGATACAAAGTTATGAGGTTAGATAATTAGTGGGTTGAAAAAATAATATAAAGAAAATAACTCCATCAAAGAGTATACATGAATGACACAGCGGTATTTAACCATTCATAATAAAATATTTTTAAGCAGTCATTGTATTATGATTATTGTTTATGCTAATGTCAAAAAATCTGGTCAACTCGATTGAAGATTTAAAAAATCATACGCGAGTAAAATAAGCCAAGATAATAATGATAATAACTAAAAGAAGATATTCAAACTCGTTTCTGCACGTGTTAGTTGATTAACGCCTTGAGCAATTTTAAGTGGCATCATCATCCTTTTCTTGCATCTTTTATTGGAGTAATCTTCAGGCGCCACGTACATATTTACATCTTTCTATCTTACATACTATTTATCTACACACACAACTTATTAATATAGATATTAATTAGATATCCATGTATAATTTATTATTTCACGCATAAATATCTAAAAAAAGAAAAAATATGTTAACAGAAAGTAATGAATATTTTTTTATAGTTTCAATTACATTATGAGAGAAATTTTATATTTATTAATTATTTAATTATATTTAATATTTTAGGCCTACATATCATGTGCATTAGGAGTTCAAAAGGTTGGCTACGTAATGATCTGTTTTGGAGTAGTCAATGCTGGATGCTCATTACTCTTTGGTTCAGTAATGAAGTTTGTGGGTAGACAACCTCTAATGGCACTTGGAGCTATTGTTCATGCTGCCCTCATAGGTGTTCTTCTTGTATGGAAGCCACATCCAGAAAACGCTTATGTTTTCTTCACAGTCTCTGGCCTTTGGGGAGTTGGAGATGCTGTTTGGCAGACTCAAGTCAACGGTAAATTATAAATCAATCATTATATTATATTTCATCTATCCTGCTGAGACGATTAATTTTGTTACTTGTCAAAATCTCGTTGATTGAACGAACTAATACTTATTGAAAATTATTTTATCATCAAAACAAATGAAAAAATTTTTGAAACATCAAATAAATTTTTTAATTGAATAAGAATGCACAAATATAACGACTATCATTTTTCACAGGTCTTTATGGTACACTCTTCAGGCGTAATAAAGAAGCAGCTTTTTCAAATTATCGTTTATGGGAAAGTGCAGGATTTGTAGTTGCTTATGCATACAGTACACATTTATGTGCAAGGATGAAGCTCTATGTAATGTTAACAGTATTAATTATTGGTACTGTAGGATACATAATTGTGGAAATCCTTCATAGGCGTAAACAAAAAAGGCTCAAGGCATTGGCAGAAGATCCTAAAGCAGCTCAGGCAGCTGCTGAAGCTAATCAGCCAGAAGAAACAGATGACGAGAAGGATGATATTGATGACGATATAATTATCACTCATTTGTAATAATATAATGTTATTCATTATAGAGTTTTTAATTAATTGCTTCATAAAAAATCTTTCAAGCTCGCTCGTCGACTTGCATTTATTAAAAAAGGAAACTCAGAAGACAAGTATTTTCCATAAATTCCAAATATTAATCACGTCAGAGAGGTCCTTGGCAGGACGACGATCGATTGAAAAAGCTTGAAAGCCTTATTGGGTTTGTCCTTGTACAGAGAAAAGAATGAAAGAATGGATAAGAAAAATCAAGAATTGAAGAACTGATAAAGAAGTAATTTTTGGTATAATTTTTAATTTATTTATAATTACTTCAACGCCTAAAATAGAATGTGAGGAATAAATTTATGCTACATGGAATAATGAGTAGTGAAGTCATCAAAATTATTCAATAGAAGTTTTTAAGTAAAAGGGAAAAAAGGCTCAGGATATGAGATTATTAAGAAATATTAATTTAAAAGTATGATTTAGACCACAAGTGTAATTGCAAGAAACGATCAAAGTTTAAAAATATTACTTCACAGTGAATGCGAAACAGTATTTCTTAAACGGTCGTCTCGTGAGAGACAAGAAGAATATATAGTGATAGAGAAGATGTGTCTTTCATTTTTCCCCTTCTGTTGTATCTCTCACGTTTCGATCGCTCAAGAATTCTCCGTAATGTAGATAGTAATAGATAAAAATATAATGATATTTTTCCTTGTCTTTCTGTGAGTAACCTTGCAAACTCCTGTCAAGTGTAAACGTATCGATAAAAAGATATCAATGTTTATAAACAGGAAAGTACAGGTAAACGAGAGAAAGAGAAGAAAATGGATATAAAAATTGTCAGTCAGTAACTCAATTAATTTATTCGACCTTGATCAAGTGAGAATGCTTTGATGAGCGAAGAAATGTTTCTTCTACCCTGATTCTAGAGGCGCCAATCTATGATCTACGATACTGATCTCGTTTGGCCTCAGTGCAATACAAGAATGTTGATCAGACATTCTCCAGAGCCTTTGATGTTTTTTTTCACTATTCCTCTCTCTTCTATGAACTTTACTGCCTGTCTTTTTCTCCCCTTAAGCAAGAACAAGTAAAAACCTGGACAGGAAACCAGTAGAAGAACCTGTACACGCAAGACACGCCTCACTATACTATGTCTATTTATACCTACGTGCGTGCTTAATACTAATGAAACTTCCCGTAAGAGTAAACGATTTTTTCGAAAATTTTATAAATTACTATTATACCTGATCTAATTTTATGCCGGTGTGTTGCAATAAAAAAGATCTTGATGGAATAAGTTGGTGAAAAACCGCTTTGTGATAATTAATTAAAATTAATCAAAGATGACATTAAGTTTAAATTAAAAAAAAAGTGATTAAAAATGGTTATTTACTACTTTTTTCATCACTGTAAATGTACATTCTATTATATCTTTTTTTATTTATAAACTATGCTAATCACACAAAGAAAGGAATATAATAAATCATTATAACGATTTTATATAACGAATGACGATAGCACCAAAAAAAATTTAGTCATCAATGATCTTCACACGTAAATTTGACAAGGTAAATAAGGAAGAACATTTCGACCTTCTAAAACTGGTTGATTCAAAACCAGAAAAAAATTTTTATAGTTCTGAAGCGTCAATTTTGTGAATAAAGATTGACTTATTGAGAGAAAAAATTTTTCAATAATACATAAATATTATTATTTATAATGTAAGACAAGATAATTATTATTGTTTATATTTCTTATTATTTTAAGTATCATTTGAAATTAGTGATCTCACTTGGGATTACTTGGACAAAGAGAACAAGAAGAATATGTACTTAATTATAAAAGTAATTAAAAAAAATCAACTTCAATAAGAGTTTAAGCACGTACGTACGACGAAATAGAAATTTATATTTGATCAACAACACTATCATTAATGTTTTTAATTACTATCAAAACAATAGACGAATAAGTGTATCCCATACTTGAAGAACAATTAGAATGATAATCTATGTTTATAGGAGTTGAGATTAGAAATATTATATAATACAAAATAGGTAGTTCTTAAAAAAAAACTTTAGTGTATGTATGCACATGAATTTTATACATATCTTAATTATAATAACTAATGTTCATTAGAAAAAAAAAGATGTCACAATAAGTAAAATGGGACCAATGCTTCATTGTTATCTTTACTTGTTACTTAAAAATAATTGATTACTGATCATCAACTATTAATCATCATTGTTAATGTTATATGATTATTGCAAGCCTTATTTGCAATATATTCCGTATTTTTTTATTATTGTTATTGTTATTAAGCGTTAGTACACGATTAACTTATATTTAAGCGAACGCAGCCGATGCGTTAACCGATTTGCCAAGCATATTCTGTTCTCCTTTAAAGTCTCTATAAAATGATAACTAATTGTCCTTGGATATACCGAAGAATAACTATCATTACTCGATTTTGTTGCACAACGCTCAATTTTCGTAAATGTAAAGCAATTTTTTCATATTTGTACAGTATAATTAATTTAATTAATAGTTATAGTTATTATATTGAAATAAAATGTATATTTAAGATATATAAGAATATATATATACACATGAGATTTACTTTCATTTCTCCAAGACATTACTTCATTTATTATAATTATTGTCATTGTGTTAATTACATAAATTTTTTCTTATCTTATTAACAATTTTCTAAAAATTATTTTATTTATTTTTTATCAGAATTAAAATTAAAGATAAAAGAACCAGCTTTAACGATTTATTTTTTTTGTTTTAATTTTATTAATGAAAGCTAATTAAGTTTCCAAAATTAGTGTTTTTAATAGTTTTATTTAATTTATTAATTAAAATTTTTTTAACTACATTATACAAATAATTATAAATAAACATATGTACAAAAACTATGTTTACAAAAAATAATAACTGTTATTTTTTAGATTTTAGTTCGTTTCTTTATAGGTTTCTCTTCTTTTTGCAATTCATCATTATTGTTTACTGTAGTTTTTGTAATCATTCCGGTATTTTTATCCTATAAAATGTAAATGCAACGATTTAGTTTATCAAGATCAAATCAATTAAATTGATTCATATTTTTTATCTCAGTATATACCACTTAGTTATTAAAAAAACCTTACCGTTAATAAATAATACATTTTACATTGAGCTCCTTGAATATATGTACTATCATCATTTACAGTATAGTCATCAGTATAAAATATTTCAATTTTATCTATTTTCGATGATGTTATAATAAAATTTTGGATACTATGATAAAATTCATATTCGTGCTTATTTTCCAAAACTAAATGGGCTATAATAAAAAAAAACATAGTCATATGAATAATGATTGTTAATAATAATTGAGTAATAATAATTGTCATATATAATAATGAAATTTTACCTTCAATAACAAAATTCTTTTTTAGTCGACTCAAGTTATCTCTAAGTACCAAAATATTTTTTATAACTTGGTCAAATTGCTCTTCTAATTCACAATCTCTTCTATTTATTTCTTTAGTCGTAGGAAACTGTGTCTTCATGATAGATGGAACAGATGAAAAAGCTGGAAGTTTTTTAGCAAGTCTTGAATACAATTCTTCACTTAAATATGGCATAAAAGGTGCTACGGTCCTCAAAAATGTTTCGAGACATGTAATTAAACAATATCTATGACTTTTGATAATGTCTTCTTCACTACTTTCCAAGCCAATTTTTGTAGCTTCTAGGAAAAAATCACAAAACTCATAATGAAAGAATTGTCTCATCGCTGAAACTGCTCGATGAAAATTTCTCTGTTCAAGAGAATCATTTACAATTTCAACCATTAATTCTAATCGACTTAATATCCACCGATCAACGGTGGATAAATTTTCAGGAAGCTTCACATATACGTCATCAGTTACCATTAAGACATATTTACTAGCTTGCCATATTTTATTACAGAAATGTTTGAATGTTTTGCATTCTTCAATAGCAAAATTAATCCTATCTTCTTTGATATTATGAGAGCATAGAGTAAACCGTAGAGAATCGGTTCCACACTCAGGAATACCTTGAGGAAAGGATTTCGCATTGACAGAAATAGTTTTTTTGAACTCTGCTTCATCAAGTAATCCAGATTCCAAGTTTTCTTTTGCTTTCTCTTTCAAACCAGAAAGACTAATGCCATTAATTATAAACTCCGGCAAAATTACATTACCCAAACTTTTTGACATCTTTCTTTTATGTGAGTCACAGAGTATTCCATGAAGAAGAATTTCTTTGAAAGGTAAAACACCAGATAATTCAGTACAAAGCATTGCCATTTTTGCAACCCAATAAAATAAAATATCTTGCCCAGTTTCCATTAAAGATAACGGATAGAATTGAAGATGTTTTTTATCAGGCCAACCCATCGCCGAAAGTGGAAGTAATGCTGCAGAAAACCAAGTATCTAAAACATCATTATCCTGTCGGACATCAGCACTTCCAAATTTTGTTTTTGATATCTGTCGTGCTTCCTCAATACTTTTAGCTACAATCCAATGAATTTCAGAATTAATTTCACAAGAATATGCTGGAACCTGATGACCCCACCATAATTGCCGCGATACACACCAATCTCTGATATTATTAAGTTTATCATACCATAATTTTTCATGCCTCTCAGGATCTAGTTTGAGTTCTTTATTTTTCACAGAATCCACAACTTTCTCAGCCATTTGTTTAGTTTTTATGTACCATTGCTCCTTCATTATATACTCAATTATATCTCCGGATCTTGAGCAAATGGGCACAAGCATCGCATGATCTTTAATATTTTTCAAAATTCCTTTATTTTTTAATTCATTGAGTATTTTATATCTAGCAACAAATCTAGGATATCCTTCATATTGTTTTGCATTTTTATTCATTATTCCATCTTCTCCAATTACTTCAATTTCTTCTAAATTGTGTCTTCTTGCTATTTCTAAATCCTGTATACTATGACCTGGAGTTATTTTTACTGCACCTGTACCAAAGTCTTGTTTGACAAATGAATCAGCGATAACAGGAATGAAAACTTCTCTCAAAGGATGCCAAACTTGTTGACCAATAAATTGTGAATGTCTTGAATCTTCTGGATGTACAGCAATAGCAACATCACCCAATAAGGTTTCAACTCTTGTTGTTGAAACTACGATTTCATCTTTCGAATCTTTCACTTTAAATACGATATCGATAATTTCACCAAATGAAATTTTTCTGTCATACCCAGGAACTTGAAGTTCAGTTTTTTTTGTTAGTGGAAGATAATCAACTTCAATCTCTGATATTGTACTTCTTAAAGCTGGAGACCAATTGACTAGACTATTGTTTCTGTATAATAAATTGCGTTCATTTAATATCACAAATGCTTCACTAACTGCATTATTCTGATCCTGTATTAAAAAAATTAAAGTTTATTGGAGATGATGATAAAATGAAATTTATTCACCATAGTTAAACTTACTTTGCTCATAGTAAAATATTGCTTAGACCAGTCTAAAGTTGAGCCTAAATTTCTCAATTGGTTCTCTATTATATGTCCTTTCTCATTTTTCCAATCTTCAACACATTTCAAAAAATTTTCTTTGCCTAATTCTAATCTAGTAACACCATTTTTAGCTTTTAGATGTTTCTCAACCATAACTTGGGTTGCTATACCAGCATGATCCAATCCAGGAACCCATAAAACTGAAACACCTTTCATTCTATTCCTATAATTCTAATTAATTAGTAACAAATATATTAACCAAAATTCATTATTATATTGATTGAAAAGAAAATTACCATCGTGCTAGGACATCTTGAATTGTTATTGTTAATGCATGACCTAAGTGAAGAGCTCCAGTAACATTGGGTGGAGGAAGAATCATAGTCATTAATGATTTGTTATTAAGAGGATTAAAAAAATTATTTTGTTTCCAGACATTATTCCAAAATGTTTCTGCATTTTTCGTCTCATACTTTTGAGGAAAATCTATGAAAAATGTATTCATCTTCAATGTATTTCAAATAAAGATTTTTTACATATAAAAAAAATATATATATAAAGCAATTATTTATTAGTCAATAAAAAATAATTCATTATTAATCGATTAATATGTTTTAATACAAACATTATCATACCGGCTATCCTTTCAACATTCAATCTAGAGCAAAAATTTCTACAAGAAATACTATTTTGTCGAAAATGATATAATTTGATCATTTTCAATTCTGGTTGATATTTATATGCATATAAACAACTGTTATTATTGGTTTTGCAAAGTAGTTAACGAGTATTTTTTACTGTGTTTATATTTTATGTCTTTGCACCTTGTGTTTATGTTTTCATGGTTTTAGGTTAGAATTATTTTTATTGAATAGGTTATGTCGCATTGTTTTGTGTATGTGGATAGAATTGGAGTAACTCTGGCAAGTGATTTGAAATGAAAATTGTACAATTACATAAAAATTATACAAATTTTCATTAAAATTCATTTGTAAATATGACTCATTGCCAATTTTTTATAAAACGTAAAAAAAGATACTGTAAAATGATAGTAAAAAAGGGTAATATGTATTGTGGAGAGCATCAGGAAGTATCATTAGAACTTTTGGAGCCAAATAATTGTGAAAAGTCTATATCTCAACCTAGAAGGATACAGTGTCCGCTGGATAAGTCTCAGTAATTAAATAAATTTCAATAATAAACTTTTATTTTCACGTGATTGTTTATAACGAATTTTGTTGATTTGTATATTATATTTTTTAGTACTTGCTATGAATCAAGACTGAAACAACACCTTAAAGTGTGCAACGTGAAACAATTGATTGACAGAAAGCCTGAGTATATTATTGATGGAATTAATAAAGGAAGTACAATTAATATTCCAAAACACATTCCACTTTGTAATCTTGAACAAAATATAATTGACAATGTAATAAGTAAAGTAGAAAAAGCATATGGTATGTAAATATATTTTCTTTTATAATTACACAAAAGAATATATTATTATAAAACAAAAATCTAATAAAATTTGTACTAGACATGTTACCTCAAGTTGAGGAACTAATCTATGAACATGAAATTCTCAAAGATGAAATTAACAATCCAACTTACGGTAATCATATAAAAAAGCATTTAATTCAAAATGCATCTTTATTATCTCACCTCAAATATGCTGGATTAGTGAAAGATGATACGTGTTTTATAGAGTTTGGTGCTGGTAAAGGTAATATAGTTCAATAATAAAAGTTTAGCATAAGACGTCAGTATCATGAAACAAATATTTTATAGACGATTTATATTTTTTTAGGAAAACTAACATACTGGCTAGCTCAAATAATAAAAGATATAGAAAAACCAACAATTTTATTAGTTGATCGTTCTAGTCATAGGTATAAAAAAGATAATAAACTAAAAAACGAAAAATGCCCAATAAATATCATCAGAATTCGAGCTGATATAGCTGATCTTGCCTTACATAAAATCGAAGATGTAAAAAATAGTACCCATAAAGTTGGCATTGCCAAACACTTATGTGGTGCTGCTACAGGTAATGTAGCTCTTATTTAGATTAATCATCCAATTCATTACTGCTCCGATTTCACAAAATAAATAATCGACGTTTATTTTAGATTTAATGATTAACTGTTTATGTAAACTGAGCAAAGAAGATTCAACAGGTACTATTGGACTAATAATAGCTTTTTGTTGTCATCATCGATGCGAGTATAATTCTTATGTAGGTAAAAGCTATCTAGAAGCATGTGGCTTTGAACCAGAAGATTTTCCAATTTTAAGTAGCATCGCTAGTTGGGCTACATGTGGATCTAAGAATGATCAAAAATTGAATACTTCAACAAAAATAAAGTTTGTATATTTTATCGTTCTTTAAACCGATTTTTTTGAAACATTTTTAAATAATTTAATTGCACATTTCGTTTACTAATTTATTGTGTAAATTTTTAGCGATACTTCTCAACTGGAAAAAAGGGAATCAATAGGTCGAAAGGTCAAATTGATCCTAAATTGGGGACGAGTCAAGTATTTGACGGAAATAGGATTTAATTGTAATTTATATTTTTATACAAAACTAGAGGTTTCTCCAGAAAATATGTGTGTTGTAGCGATACGAAAATAAATTAATTCATAATTTATAATATTTTTTTTAAAATCACTGTATATTTCTAATATACAATATATAAAAAAAAGTCTAATATAAAAGTAGATTATAATGGTTACAGTAAGTTATGATTGTTAAAATTTCTTGCATCTCATAATTTTCACTCTAAGAATACCAAAAACTTAATAGTGATTTACCAGGAGTTTGTGCTCTCTCATTAGCATCAGGTACATATGTAGAACTTCTGTGTTGATTCATTGCATCAATTTTATTTTCCAATGAAACAACTTTCGTTTTTAGATCCTTAACTTCGTTTATAAGTGTTAATACTAAGTTTTGTAAAGCTTTAATTTCAGATTGTTCGTTTGGTTTCGCAGTAGCCGTGCATTTTGGAGCAGGTGTTTTCGTTTTATCAGTTTGCGGTTTTTCTTGAACCGTTAAGTTATTTATACTCTTCAACAAGAATGGAATGTAAGAACCACATGAACCTAAAAAAAAAAATATTATATTTTATTTTATCTATACAAACCAGATAATTTATTTACCATCAAAAGTTTTAGGAGTTGATGGAGTCGAAACTTGAGAAATGGTATTCGATATCTTGTGTGCTTGTAACTCTTCCTTAGTAACTAATAAAAAATACAAGACATAAATCATTTATTTCATTTCAATAATTATTATAGTATAAACTGAATAAAAAACTCACAGATATAATTGTACAAGCTCTCAGGTTGTTTCTCAACATCTTTGATGATTTTTTCTATACGATTAGCAATTCCAACCATTTGTGATTCATTCATAGCTTGAAATAAGTTTAAACTAGGATCCCAAAAGTAATTTAATTTTCTTTGATGAAGACTGTCTCGTAGTCTTTTTAACATCTATAATTTAACAAAATATTTTTAAAAAATCCAATGAATTCCATAGTTAAGTAGTACATAATCATAAAAAACTCACAAATATTGTTAAATATGTTTGACTTGAGTTTTGAACATCAGTACTATTCAAAGCTGAACCCAATGCCTGATAAAATAACGTTTCAATATAATAACTTTCTAAAATTGGCCACTCCTGAGTGTCTCTCAGTTTCTAAAATTAATCAAAACTTGATAAAAATATGAATTCAACGATATAATTGATGTATTTTAAAAAAGATTATCAACTTTAATTGTTCTTATCACAGATTTGATTTTTCCAAAATCTTTCAGAAGTTTTTGTTCATGCCTATAAAAACAATATCGCCAATTTCGATGTGGTTGAGGTACATTTGTTAGAGGCTTTGGAACAAGATACCAGGGTACCTGTAAATCTTTGTATTTATTTGCTAATGACAAAGGAGGATCATTTTTAAATTCCAATACTGGTACTAAGTCTACATCAAAATTTTTTGATTCATATATGACACATAATGTAAAAGCTGGCCCATTTTTTCTAATTTTTATCTAAAATAATGACATTATATAATTACATTATGTGAAAAGATATCATAAATTATATGTAATATCGATGGCCTGCTAATAATTATTATTGATAGTATTAAAGTACATACTTCAAAAGGAAAGTTTAATTTTGATGGAAGAATTAAATATCCATTATTTGTTGGACTTTTTTCCAATGTATTTAAACTTTTTTGTGACATACTTTCAAACCAACGTCGTACTTGTTCATTATTTAAATAATTTTCAGCATCAAGCCAATTTTTTAATATTCTAATGAAGAAAAAAAAAATATTTTATCAGAAATGAACAGAAAAATACACTATCATTTATTTCAATTTTTTTCTTTTTAAATAATTAATCAATTATTTTATACTTATTATCTGTCCATTGAGATGATAAATCTTCCTTTCTAAATTTGATTCTCGCAAATCCAGGGCGACCTTTCTTTTAGTTTAATCACACATCAAAAAGAAAATTAATGACTCCAAATTAATATTAATGGTAATAATGTTAGAATTGTAATAAATGCAAAAGAAAAACTTTCGAAATTTTATTATCGCAATGTTTTATTATATAAATATAATTGAAACTTACTTCAATAATAGCTTTATCGATGTTAGGTAATTTTATAATTATATTTATATCAAACTCCTCAGGTTTCCCAACACGAGTTTGTTTATAAAAACTACCGACATACATTAAAGTCCTATAAAGATATTTGAAGAGATCATCTTTTTGTAACGTTTGGATTACATTTTCTGTAACCTAATAAAAAAATTTTTAAATTGAAAAACTTGTAAGTCAATTAATGAATTTATAAACAACTGAGTTGTGACTTTAAATCGTTTCATAAATAAATTGAAAAATTGCAAATTGCTAAAAAATTCTTCGATCATGTTATTAATTATTATCATTTGTTTTGTATTTAATAAACAATGAACTAAACTGATAAAATTATTTTTTTCTCATTAACAAACATTGTTATTGTCTCATCTGTAACTTAAAAAACATTGTTTTAATTTATGCATAATACAAAATAATTATTGTACCTCACGTAATAAACGATTATAAATATCTGTTTCTTCCTTTTGCAATGAAATCAATGGGCTTATTGTATTAAATGCTGTATCTTTAAACCTTCTGTTTTGTTCCTCTGCATTCATCTGCACATGTTATTTACACTAAATTAATTGAATTGTAGAAAAAAATTATTTTTATCTAATTATTTATTTTCAATATGAGTTAACCTTTGCAGAAATCATTTAAATACTTTGAAAAGAGTAAAAAAAATAAATTTACTTTATTTTTAATTGATGGTATCGAAAAATTTTTATAATCACTTTTTCATGAAAATTTTTGTCGATATTTTTAGATTTCCGGTTGCAATCAAAACTAAATGAATGTCAAGTTTTTTGACCGACCTTACTCTTGAACGAACATTGTTGAACTGTATGTATCACGTGATTTGACAATATATACTTGGTATCAGCAATTTCCAAGCCATATTATATCGCAGTTTTATGATAGAAACGTTAAAAAACTTTACTTCATAGCAAAAGTTTTTCCAGGAAGTTTAATTCTCCGTATAGAGAATAATAATATACATATTGTACGAATAGAAAATAATTATTTATAAAATTTTTTAAATCCAATTTTATTATTGTTTATATTATTAGGAAAGAATTATTATTATTATTATTGATCATTTTTTAAAAACATATTTTGGATAATTAGGAAAGGGATAGCCTGATTATTAAAAACATTTTCTAATTAAATATACCGCGCGTTCGATATACAAAGTATATTTATTATTAATGTTGATTATGTTAAAAATTAACATTCACAATTTTTTTTAAATACAGAATTCAATATTAACATATTGTATTATTTATAAAAAATGGGCTGTTACATTTTTTTTTTTAATTTTTTAATATAATTTTATGTTTTTTAAAAGTTTGGAGATTCTTGATTTTTTATCTTTCAACACCTTTTTAGTACGGTCAACTTTTTAACTTCATTATTAATTTCAATTTCTATTTTTAATGCTCATTTTACAATTAATTATTGAATTATTTTTTTAAAATTCATTATTTATGATTCTGTTATATGTTACTATTATTCAATAGTATTATTTTGTTATTTTATTCGTCAATTTATCAATACTTTTATTTGGATACATTTCGATTAATAATTTAATTTCTCACACTTAATTTGATAGTTATTTTTCATGTTACTATTATTGATGATTATTATTAACAACGAACCGTTATGTGCGTTGATTATCATTAGTCAATCATTATAACGTTGTAAGTTATTTTAACTTGAATATTTTTAATGATTGTTTTTTTTTTCTTCACCAATCATTGATAGTAAAATAATATTATTTTACTTAGGTCGGGCATATGGGGTAGAACGGTAGCGCGAAGCCGATCCGGTTGTAGCTGACGTCTTGTACGATTTCCAAGCGCGGCCCGATGAATCCTCTGCGAATTTAACGGATGAACCTTCTCTTTTCTCTTTAATTATAATTATTAAGTTCATTATTTAATTAAATTTATTGTATAGTTAATTAATATTTTATTTATTGGTTTATCTTTTATATATATAGAAATATATGTTTTCAAATATAACTGCTCTATAATATATATTTAATGTGCACTATCAAATTATTTCAAACGATTGAGATCGGAGTAAAGTTGAATGTTACTTTTAATGTAGTACTTATTAACTATTTTTTGATGAAAAGATTTAAGGGTAGCAAATTATTTTACTTACCCGGATAATCTGATGTTTCGTAATAATCAGAAGAACGAGATGTAGGATCATCATCATATTCATAAGACGAGTATGCTGACGACGTATAAACGTCTTCACTGTATTGTAAAATATAAAAATTCAAATTTCTACATGTATCAAATAGTTTTTTTTTATAAAAACAAGTTGAATAAAACAAATCATGCTTGCAGAAAAATTTCCAAACATCTTACGAAGCTGTTGGAGAGTAATGCCTATCAGCATATCTGCTACTACTACTTGAAGATCCATGATAATCATAACTATGATGAGTACGACTTGATGATGGTAATGGTTCTTCATATCTATAAACAAATAAGCATATTGTTTGATATTTTTTATAAAGTTCGTCTCACTGCTTAAATAATAAATCACTAATTCACTAACCCATAACCCCGATTCATGGCAATCCTCGCTCGATCTAAAATCGAGAAAACTTTTGATTTATTTGAAGTTGAGCGTGTAGATGAACTCCGAGATACGGGCGGTGGTGGCATGACTATAAAATCCGTGAAAATTAAATAGTAAATAAAGGTTTTAGTTATAATGAAAGAAATGTGGTAAACAATTACCATGTGCTGATGAAGGAGGTCTGACGGTTCTAGGTGACGGTATAGGTCTAGATCTTAAGATACTCGATGATCTTAATGAAGGTTTAGGATCATCAGGATTGGCACTTTCAACCATACTCAGTTCCATTTCTCTCATTTGTTCTTGACGGATAATATCATTACTATCGGGAATTAAATATTTTCGGAGTTCAGCAAGAGCATAGGCAATTCGAGCATGAGCCTCAGCTGGTGGAGCCAACACATTGATCTCCACGTGCAGGTCATCATTCAGGTGAGCATATTTGGGGTCTGAAGACTGACGAAGTTCCTCCTCCTGTTTGGTAAATGATTTAAGTCATATATAATTCAGTTGTACTCCGGTCCATTCGCTCTCTTCGATCTTGTCCTCAAAAAGGGTCACGTGGAATTTAATGCTACCTTATGCAACACTATTTTAGATATTAATTTACCACGAGGACACATTAATTTTAATCGAATTATCCTCCTGATACTTTTATTTATAAATAAAAAAGATGAAAACAAGCAAAAAAAATCTAAATAATCCTGAGGGATCGTAAAGGAAAATTTATTTCTCTGTTGTTTCTATCTCTTTTTATCTTTTTTCTTCATTTTCTATTGCTATGTTCCTCGTCTTTTTATTTTAAGTCAGTCTTTCGGGATATTTCAGTACATTTTTTACAATCGGTAAGTCCTAAAAGCTTGGGTTTCAGTACAATATACCTGGGGTTTCTTAAATCGATCTGCTCAATTGGATAATTTATTGCAGAACCATGTGGTAAAAGATCATCAAGTATTTTTAAAAGCAAAATAAAAATACCCCAATGCGGATATAAATATATTCCTAGAAAGTTAAATTGAAAGAATATATACTTCTTGCCTTCTTAATAAATTGGAGAGTTTTAAAAATTAAAAAATAATTCAGAATGAACTTTAGAACAAAGGGAAGATAACTCAACTATTCATCCTCGAAATATAATTTACACGTGTTCCTTTCATTTACCTTTTGTCTATCTTTCATCGATCCTCTACCCAACACAGCCATCTTACACATAGTTTCTTCTTGTAAGCGTTTCATTGAGTTTCCTTTAGGACCAAGTAACTTTCCCACGAAGTTAAACTATAGATCCATATACAAGAATTTTTATTCTCTAATAAATTTTGTAATACTCATATCAATTGTTAATTACACTTTACAATTACCTTAGGGTGTTCCCTAACTGGAACTAAGACTTTGACACGTAGCCTGATTGGTTTCTCATGGTAAATATCAACGTATTTTTGATCTTTTATTGGTTTTGATTCATCCATAGGATTTCGGAGTCCTGAAAGAATATTGAACATTTAGCAGCTAGTCTAAAAAATGACAACTCATTTTCTATTTATATTTTAATTGAATTGTCTACTATGATAAAAAATTTAAAAACGGAGTCATGAATAGTTGATTTAACATTGAAAATTCCAATATAATACTGTTAAAACTTGTGACATTGAATAACATATCTAAAATAATTGGTTTTTTGATTTATTAAATTGAAAAAATAAAGGGGATCGTTGAATGTTCTTGCAGATATCACTGTGAGGACACTTGACAGGCTAATTTGTGGAGGACATCGTTTTGATCATCTAGACTCAATTTATGATTTAATTGCAAACTATTGCCGGGCACAGTGCCATCTTTAGCAAATGAGTAAATGTCAGTCAAATAATATTTTAGAAACAAATCATCTTTCAGAGTTTTTACACTCATATTATATTCAACAGTGAAATGAAATTCTTAAATATGTTTTATTTAGAGCTTGAAAATAACTTGATAGTAGTATTATAGCTAAAATTGTCAGTAAAGCAGACAAAAAATATTAAACACCTCCATCGAGAATTCTGTCAAGAGAATCTTGTGATGAACCTTCGATTGAAGAAGTTCTATCTTTTTCTGTAACTGATTCCTTTCTATATTTGTCAGCTTTACTAACAGCATGATCTTGTTCATCTCTGTCTTGTTTTTCCAACGGTATTCTTTGCTGAGAATCATTTGCTCCATTACTGTTCTCGCCATCACCAGCATCGTCTCCATCATATTTTCCATTACTTTCTCTATCCGTCATCACTGGTGATTATTTTATCAGAGTATAGTCAATAATAGAACTTTAATTATACAATACACAATTATTTAGTTATTAATAATTAACAATGACTAATTTCAAAAGAATGTAAAACACCAAGTGTAAGGGTAAATAGCAACAATGGCGATGCGCAAATTTTCTGCGCACGTTACGCTCTCTGGCGAAGGCGGAAGAAATATTTTAACTCAAAATTTTTATCAAATATTTGCAGAATAAATAATCAGTGTAACACTTACACATATTATGAAAACGTTAGATGAAACAAAAGTACTCAATTAAAAAATTATCATGATAAATGATTATTTTTATTAAATCATTTGCCAACTCTGTTACGTATGACCAGCCACGCGTTCTAGTTTACCCATTGCAGTTTACATGCTATTGTCTCAAATCATTCAACGTGTCTATCAACTCGAGGATTGGAACAATAACGAGCAGTAAGCTGTAATTGTTGAACAGGTTTACTCACCAATAAAGGATATTAAGACTCTAGAAATGGGCTTTTGATAGACATTAATAATACATTGTTGCAATGAATTATGCAATACTGATAATAGGACCTTTTTGTATTCCTCTGTATGGTCGATACAAATTGGCTGTTAATTAAGATTAATAGTGAAATTTAATAGCATCCAAAGAGACTCATACGTAACACAAATTGACTTATTATTCTAGACTCCATTCGTAGGATATCATATACAGACACGTAAAGAGCATCATTCATTTCTAACTTGAGAAAATACTTTACTAAAGGTAATTTTGTATATTTCGTAATTAAAATGTGTTGACATTAGTGTCCATATATTTACTAAGCAAACATATGATTACAAATAATTCAAATCAATTTGAAATCAGCTAACATTTTATAGCAGAATGCATATATAATAAAATATCATGTATAGTGGCAGAGTTTTATTTTATGCATTTATTAATGTCTTTATCACGAAAGTTCTTCGGAAAAACATATAAATATTCATAATTATCTACCTAAGAGAGTATAGTAGATATTTATAAGATTTTAATCTTTATGGCATTGGATACAGTAACGAGAAAAAGAACATTTATAAAAACTACAGACACATCCCTCTTCTGGTAAATATTTTGTTTTTTTATTATTATATAATAATATATAAAGTATTTGTTATTTATTTCAAACTTGTCAATATTTTTCTTGATATGTAAATTACTTTATTTAAAAGAAAATTTTCATCAGTTAAAATATTATTTTACAGGTATTGAGACAAATTGTTGTTCAAACCCCAAATAATCAAGAACAAAGGTTAATATTTCATGAAAATTAAATTTTTTTTATAGTATTTATTTACTAAAATTTCGTTTCTCATAAAATAATGATTTCTCATAAACTCATAATACACTAATAAAAATTAATCCATAGTAAAATACAAATATTTATGTTTTAAGATTTAAAGTTGAGTGTAATACATACAAACTTCGTACTTTCATTCTAATTTTGTATACACCCGAGGGAGTTGTTTTGTGATGCCTTGTTCTTTGTCATTCATATTTGAGCAACTCCCAACTGTTTATTCACATTCGCCAGTATTTCGTAAGCATGAAGGACCTGATAAAGAACTCCGATCGATGGAATTGATTGGTGTGTGAGTAGTAGAAATTATTATCGCAGTGGAATTCAACTACATTTGTGGCCTTTTCCCACAAAAATCTTTCTCTCATATTTTTTATCTTTTTTTTCTAGGATACTTTTATCTCTTTCTTACTCATGAGCTTGCAAAGCCTTAAGCAACTTCAGACACGGGCTTTCGGTTTCAGTCGTGCTAGAACAGCCGTAGAGGTGAGTTCACAAGACTGTGGAGCACATCCCTCTGACTTTGTGTCACAGACTAGGTGATAAATTAAATAATAATACCTGTCACAGAATAATTTCAATCACATTTAATCAAGTAATGAGTGAGTTAATAAATTCAGTTTATAAATCATATCAGTTAATTTGAAATCATATATATAAAAATTTTTCATGATCAAAATTGTACATAAGAAAAATGTGTAATGGTTTTTTGTAATATTTATTATCAATGTCATATAACGTACAAGGTGAGTGATAACAGCAATATTTGATACTTCATTCTTTTATTTTATTAGCTCTGTTTTCTCACATGTTGCTCGGTAATTAATGTGAAGAAAAAACTTAAAGTTACTTCCAGCGGGAAAATGTATCAAATGGATGTAAAACAAAGTTCTAAGACAAGTAATCCTTCTTTATATCCCTACAGGCTTTATTCGTTCGGAATGACATAAACTTTTCTGTGTTCTTCGTTCTTATCTCCTTTTTTTTTTTACTTTGCTCCTACTTAGCAAATTTGAGTTACCTCGTGTCTCAAATCATTTTTCAATACATTCTATCAGAATAAATAATCAGCTAAAAAGGCAGTAATTTCAAAATGTTTTGCTTAGTGTTTTACTGATCAGCGTACACACATTTTGGGATATATGCGAAAAATATTTCCAAGCTCTCTTCAATTTTGTACATGTTTTTTTTTGCAACTAATTAGTCCAATTACTAAACATTTTTATAAGAGAATTTAATTATTAAAATGCAGTCCACTGTCCTAGATTGATATTCTATGCAAGTTTTTTTTTTTAAATGAAAACGACTTGGTAAATATTGATTGCAAATAATCAATTTTTGTTTTAAATTATTCGAAGATTAAAAAGAACTATCAAGTCATTATCATTGACAAAAATAATTATGAGTCCAGAAACTAATGGTGATTTAAATTTTCATCTACTTGAGAAAACAAGAAAACTTTCATAGATTGAATGAATAAATGACATACATATTAACCTGTTGGTTAAGAATTTTTTTCAATTTTTCAATACTTTTTATGAAATTAATAGTATAGGTGTTTGAATATTTTCTAAACATTGATGTTACATCAATTTTTTCAAGCTAAAATAACTTTTCTTCATTTTTTTCAAATTTAATGGAAATTTTCTGTTCTTTTTCGTTATTTCTGCTTCACAGTAATTTTTTAATTAATTGAATAGTTCTTTCTCACTAGAGAGACTGAGTACTGATGTAATTAAAATTATTTTTAATAAATTTCCAAACTTTTTTAATTAAGATCATTTAAAAATCATAAATATTTAAATCCAATAATATGTTTATGATAAAATGTTTGTATATCAGTTGGCTTTTTAATAATTCACTTGAACCACTCCAATAAAACTCTAATCTTTACAGAAGCACGTAAATATTTTCCTTCCATAACATTCAACTTTTACCCTCATAAATTGTATAGAAATGACAAAATCATTTCAGAGGGAATGGTTTTAAAATGAGAAAATAACAAAAGTAGATTCAAAAAAGAAACTAAATAGGGGTAATAAAGTAAAGTACAAAAGGTATTGTGGGAGAAATAGAGGTAAAAAGGGTTCTCGAAGGTGTTAGATGCAAGTACTGATCTATTGTCGTTACTCAAAAGCAGCTTTTGTATCATGCGTGATCCTTTCAGATTCCAGTGCTAGCACCGGCACCGGGAGAAATGTTGGGAGCGGTGGAATTCGTGGTAACATCGGTGGAGGAAATTGCGATGGGGTGGAACGAAGAATGGTCGACATTACGCGAGATAAGCCAATCAAAGTTGCTGTCAGGGTACAAGTCCCTGTCCGGGATCACCCAAAGGTTAGATTAACAAAATTGACATTGAATCATTTTTTCCAATAGCTTCTTAAATCTGTTCATTTTCATTGTTACATCAAATTACGTGTCAAATAAGTTTAACAAAAGATGATAAGCAAGTGTTTTCTTTTGATATCCAACAGATTTCAAGTTATCGCAAGATTTTTCAATCTTAATAAAAAAATCTTCTTTTTATTTTATTTTAAATTAAATATAAAAGGCTTTTATTGTGGTTTTGTTGTAGTTTAATTTTGTCGGAAAACTATTAGGACCAAAAGGTAACTCTTTGAAGCGGCTTCAAGAAGAGTGTGGCTGTAAGATGGCTGTTTTAGGTCGTGGTTCAATGAAAGATCGTCAAAAGGTAAAAATAACGTTTACATAAATACTTTTAACATAGAAGAAGAAACAAAAAAAATATATAATATGGTTTTGAATGAAACAAGAAGCTATGTCAAGTGTTTTACATAGTTACATATGAAAAGATTATGTGCCCGTCGTTTTTATTTATTTCTTATTTTTTCAAGCATCGTACCACTTTCTTGCTTACCATCATCATAATAAATGTAGCTGAACACACTAGTAGGCTTGCTCATTGCGCCCAGATTCGCTCAGCGATGCGACTTTAATGACTTCGTTAATTAAAAGCCGTGCATCGCTCTCATCGCGAGATTCAGAAGCTTATGTGGTAGCCAAAGCTAAAATTTTATATGTACTTTTTAAATGCACTTACGAACACATTTCTGTTTGACAACACCAGTCTACCGCTTTCATCTTCTGTATAACTCAATATTCTCTTAAAGTCTCTAAATATTTAAACATGTAATTAAGTACTGCTAATCGATTAATCCATTCCTGGCTTGGTAAACCAAAGGAGGAGGAGCTGCGAGCAAGTGGTGACCCAAAATTCTCCCACCTTAACGACGATCTTCACGTTGAAATCAGCGCCTATGCAACTCCTGCTGAAGCACATGCCCGCATTGCTTACGCTCTCGTCGAAGTTCGGCGCTTTCTAGTCCCGGTTTGTCTTTTCTAATCTCTTGAACGTCATTTTCAAACTCATACAACCTCTGTCTCTTTTAGGATTACAATGATGATATTAGGCAAGAACAAATGTGGGAAATGCAGATGATGAATTGTAATGAAAACAATAATACAGATATACCATCAAGTCCTGAGACATCATCAGAACCAACTGGATCTCCAATTTCTAGTAAAACCAGCCACTCTGCTGATGTTCAAGACGTTTCTGGAAAATCAGTGGCTTCGTTATGCACCTCATCAACACTCGGTAGTAATGTAATATACTTAAAAAGCATTGCTTTTTTACTCCAATTTAATTTATATGGAAATAATCATTTAGGGTGTCGTAAACGTCCTGGAAATCGACCAACCGTATCCCCAATTAAACGAACAGTCATGTCACTACTAACGCGAGCACGAGCGGTACAGAATAAAGAACAGCCAGTAAGCCTCAGTCACAATGGTCCAGGAATTCATCAAGCCTCCGTTGCTTTGTTGACTTCAACTACAAATCCATCACCTCATCCAGTAGCTCAAGTGCCAAGAATTCAATTGATTGGATCTTCTGTTCCTCAACATACAACAGTTCGACGACAAATTATTCCAACATCGCACACACAGCATCAAATGTTAACTCCAGCAATCCATGGATTGATTCATACCCAGTAATATTTTTTTCTTTAAGTAATATGGTTTTATGTTAATTCATTACTCAGAAATATTTATTTATAATTTTAATCGATACATACGTAATGAATTTTTTTGGAAAAAATCAATAATTTTTTGTATCATGGAATATACTTCTATGCATAAAATAAATATCTCCCAGTTAAAAATCTCTTGATGCTAATGCAAAGAGAAACTATGAGTGTTCCTTTTATACCAAGTACTTCTGCTTTCAGAAGAGTCGCTAGCGGGCCGGCAATTCTTCCACTTTTACGAGAGGATCTCGTTGCTGGGGTTAATCTTGTTTAATCTTTGTGACGGCTACAAGGTACAAAGGTTTTCCAAGTGATAAAAAAATTTACAGATTTGAAATCTCTGTGAAATTGCATACATTTTTTAGCGAATATCAACGACTTTTTAGAGTTGAACAGTTTCACATTCTCTTTTTGGATTTACTGAAAAATCCGAAGAAACTCTAGTCATTTTCCTAAACATTGTGATCAATATTTCCAATTTACTAGCATTTAAAGCTTCAATGTAAAGTTTCTTTAATGTATATTGAAATATTATGTGATTATTAAATATTAGAGAACAAATTATCAAAAAAATCTATGCACTGAATTATAAATTTAAACATGTAATATTATTAAAAAATATTCATTCTTCAAACATTTTCCTTTGTTTTTTTTCTGTTATTCATCCATTTCAATCCATTCATCAAAAATCAATATATCCTGTGAAAACAAATTTTATTGAAAAATTAATTAGAATATTAAGCAAAATTATGTTGATGGTTTGTTTATCAATATTAATATTATTATCAAGGATATAAAATGTCATAATGGCCTGGACGATATAATAAATGAACTGATGGTGTTGCTCCTTCAGGAAAATCATGTGCTACTACTTCCGTTCCAGCTCCTCTATCCATGTACCGAACTCGAACTCCAGTTCCTAAAGCTGTACTCATGGCAATAATGTGGATGTGATCAGATTCTTTATACATTGGTTCAACTTCCTATAACATTAATAAATAAATTATTTATATTACTACTTATTTAATTAACATAAAAATACTAATTTAAAAAACCTCAACAACAATTCTTTTTTGTTGCCAATAAGTATCATTAAATATTAATGGCATTGATGTATCCATTATTAAATAATATTTATTTCGTTAAGAAATTGCTTTTGAATATAAAAAACCTTATTAATTTACCTGATGACAAAACTCAGTAACTGTTCGACCTCCTTCAATAAAATTTTGATAAAAATCAGCTTCTTTTTGAAGTTGGCCAGATGTGATCAATCTAAGATATACAACAATGTAGTCAGAGTACCCTTGTTCATTGAAAAATTTATATAACTCTGTGTAACTAGCTTCGGAACCACCTTCAACTTTATCAATAACTTCCATAAACTGAAAAATGATTACCCAATCAGTTGTTAATAATTTTTTATCTATTACTAAGCATTTTACATAACTAGTTTTGCACCGTTTTTTTACCATTTGAATAATAAATTTTGTGACATCCTTACTAAATATGTATATTGATAAAAAAAGGTTCATAAGTTAAAAAAAATTATGAATCGATTATTAAAAGATTTAATAAAATATACTTACAGTATCATGAAAATCTTCCACAGTAAATTGAGGGAATCCTAAAGCAACTAAATTATCCTTACTTTTTGCTGCTAAATCTCTAAATTTTTCATATTCTTCCTTGTTCTCTAACAGTCTTTCAAGATAAGCAAAACTAAAAGCACGGAAGAAACAATTGCCATCAGGTCTCGTTCTTCTAATAAATGAATATTTTTGACCTAAGGATTTAGCTTTTGACAAATACACTTCATCTTCATCATATTCTCGTTCTAAACTTTTCAGTGATTCTTTTTCACCAATTAGAGGTATTGATTCCGATATCTAGAATATGTACGAGATTAAATGAATAAGTTAGTCATATAAAAAAAAGAGAGATATAAAAAAATATTGTTAAATTTTTATATAGTTATAGAAAAAGTATTAATGTGTGTCAATTTATTTATAAATTATTGACAGTAACCTCTTTCTCAATACTTCGTTGTTGTTGAAGAATGAGTTCATCTTGATTAACTGTAACAGAAAACAAATATATATAAATATAAGAATAAATCAATAGAAGAGTTATTACAGTTTTTACAGAAATTTATATCAAAATTAAAAAAAATAATTATTATTTTGTCTTACCAGAATTCTCTGAAGTATTTAGAGCTGCGTCTCCCATGTTTCGATGAACTCACATAAATATCAATGTCACAGTCAAACAAATAACAAAGTTGCACTGATCATCACTGAGTGTAATAAAGAGAAATGATATTGTTCAAATATTTTTCATGTTCATTTGAAGACCAAAAGCGTCAGAAAATACCTTTTGTCTTTTATTTTTCGATAAAAAAAATTTATTTTCGAGCTTAAAATTTTTTATACGTCGGTAAATTACCGTGGATGAGTTTCAATTCTAGGTTTTATTCTCCAGCCATACCAGTTCATTTCAGTGTGTGTTGTTATAATATCAAATATTCAGAAGTAGTGTGTATATTAAATTCTATTGTATACGATATTATTAGACTATAAATGTGCAATGATAAATTATAAACATTATATATTCTATTATAAACAGAAATAATAATTAACTAAAGTGAATTTAATGATAGTGTGTTTAATTTGATAAAAAACAATCAAAAAGTTGAGGTTATAACTTTTTATTATTGATTGGTCGGTGTTGAGTGATTTATTATTTATATTTTTGGTGGTAAAATTGATTTCAAATTTTATAATGGCTTCAGCGTCAAGTACAAGTGCACGTAGTTTATTTATTGAGTCAAAAATGCGATTAGCAGATAAAGTTCAGGTAAACGTTAACAATATTGCTTCATTAGCGCGACAAATTCAACGTGGATCAAAAAGTAGTGAGGTATGTTATAAGACAAAATTTATTCTGTTACTACATATTCAGTAACTATTTAACTGTCACTTGAACTAAAACTTATTGAAACTAAAATCAAATTCGACTTTTTTGAAAGGATATTTTTGCCTTTATCAAGTAAAGAACTTTTTATTGTAGATGTTAATGCAAGCAGCTAAGACATTTGCCCAACAAGAACAAGGTCTTGAAAATGCGGAAAATAATTTGGAAAAATTAGCTCTAATTACATCGCATCTCGAATGCCAATTAACTTCAATTGATAGAAGCTTAGCGAAATTAGAAGATGTAACTGAGCAAGTTCGTGCAATGCAACGATAATTCAATTACTATACCAAAAAGAAAAAGGACGAGAATAACTTAATAATGTAAGTATTTTATAATAAAAAATTTTACAATATTTTTTATTAACCAGTTCCCATAGTGAAGAAATTATTCGTTCATATTTTTTGTTTCACTTATATCGAGTGTACACCTCTGATAAATGCTTCTACGGACTCAATTGGAGTATCAGGAAGTATTCCATGGCCTAAGTTAGCAATATAACGCGATTTTCCAAATTTCTCAGCTATTTTGCGTGCATTTTCATAAACTTTATCTTCAGATGCGTACATTGCACAAGGATCCATGTTACCTTGAAGTGTTATTTGACCAAAACGTGATTTTGCTTCTAAAGGATCTACTGTCCAATCAATTCCTATTACATTATAGCTTTTATCTTTGGCAAGTTTTTCTATTGAATTCATTGTTGCTCCTTTTGGAAATGCAATCTATAAAATATTAAATAAAAACTATTATTAAGTTCAATGATTTCACTTGATAACTAGTATTGATCGATTTATTTACCATTGGAACCTGAGGTATTTTTATTTCATCCAATTTGGACTTTACTCGCTGGCTGATTTGTTTTAGATAGGGAAATGAATACGTTTCGAAAAGTTCATCATTTAGATAATCAGCATGGCTTTCAAATACTTGTAAAGCCTGAAATCCATTATATTAATATATCAAATAATTAAAATTATCATAATCGTTTCAACTGAAACTTCTTATTATAATTACATAGAAAACATTTTATACCTGAGCACCAGCTTTCGCTTGCATGACTAAATAGTCAACTATGATGTCCGTTAAAAGTTGTAATAGTTTGTGAGAATCATCTGGATATTTATAGAGCCAAGATCTGGCTTGAGCCATTGTAGAACTTCCACCCCCTTGAATCATGTAACCCATAAGGGTCCACTAAAGTCATATGAATAATACTAAGAGGTAAATTTATTAGTTATCAATGAATTGAAATATTCTTAATTTATTTCATTTAACAATATTTCAAAATTTTGTTTGATTCTTACTGGAGCACCTGTGAAGCCAATTAGTGGAACTTTACCCTCTAATTGATGTCTGGTTAAAGTTATTGCTTCCCCAACATATTTAAGATCATTTTCTACATCAGGTTTCTTTAATCTTGTCATGTCTGATGGATTAGCTATCGGTTCTGGCAACACGGGACCCTATTAATTATTGTTATACACATTAATTGTCGATTTATTTGACTGTTAAAATTTTTCTAATAATTGTTTCATTTGCTAACATACCACTCCAGGTCTCATTTCAACAATTAACCCCATTGCTTGAGGAATCACAAGAATATCTGAGAAAATAATGCTTGCATCCAAATCAAATCTTCTTATTGGCTGTAGAGTTACTTCACAGGCTAATTCTGGAGTCTGACAGATTGCGAAAAAATTGTGTTTTGTTCTGAATTCCCGAAATTCTGGTAAATATCTTCCAGCTTGTCTCATAATCCATACTGGAATTTTGTCAACCTCTTCACCTTTAGCAGCTCTTAAAAATCTGTCATTTTTCAGAGGAGGAAAATTGTGTTGTGTCATTTTAATCTAAAAAACTGAGTAAAAATAATTAGCTATCATATAAATTGATTACAAATTATGTATTAAAATTGATAGAAAAACAAGCGACATTTAATGAAATTAATTTAATCAAGTATATTTAATAAGTATGATGTTAAAGTAGTTTTGGAGTAAAAACTTGAGACGTTCAGTGTAGATATTTCTTTCAATAATTAAAAATAATAGCAAGACAAGAAAATATAACTTGATTAACCAGCATGAGCTGTCATCATAATTTTAAAAATATTAATCAAATATTCGATAGACAAACTATAATTTATTTCTTTAAAGGTTATATCTATAACAATATCATTACTTACTGGTATAAAATAGAATGTTGATTATAAATACTTCTCAGAAGAAATGCTATTATTTATTTCTACAATTGTTCTGATAATTATAATGAATGATTATTCATTTTTTCACAATTATTCAAGTAAAATTAGCTCTACTTTAATGCTGATAACCTCACTTTTTCGTATCGGAAGTGATATTTACAAAAAACGATGAAAAAATTATTCCAGTCACATAAGCGCCATCTTTTTATCGGTAATGCAGAATTTATTGTTAAAAACCGCGAAAATTTTAACGGTTTAGAAAAGAAATCGAACGTTTGTAGGTCATTTTGAAATAAAATGAAACAAAAGCAGAGACAGACAAAAAGAGATGAAAAAAAACTTTTTCAAACGAAAAAAAAAGTGCATTCTAAATCTTTTCGTGATTTGCTACAGCTGTCTACTACTCTACTGACCTCGATTAAATCATTTCAAGAGAGATCTGCTGATACGGATTATTATTTTACATCAAAACCGTTCATAATGCTGCTTGTAGCTATTTCTTAATCTCTCATATGAAACATTGATAATAGAGTGTCAATACTGATCAATGTAGTGATGATTGAACGTACTGCAATGTCATTTATATTATTGTTCATATGAGAAAGTGTAATAAAAAAGATATCCGGATCAGACTGAAGTTCATAAGGTGAAGGATGTTGTATTGGTACGCCAGGATAGTGACAAAAGTGATAACCCTTTATCGTTGTCAAGACATTGAACGATATATGATGTTTGGACTCCGATTTCCTCGAAACATCTAAACTTTTTTTTACTCCACTCTATTGCCAATAAATCAATTCTTATTTCAAACTATAAATATATAAAAACCAATCATTTATCCAAGTAATAAATGAATAGTTATTGATATAAAAATATTTGCAATAATCACTATCTTAATTTTAGAAATTACTTGTGATTTATTTTATGCAAAATCATTATTTCATTTGTAATGTGTCTACTGATAATTTAATAAATTAATTAATTTAAATAAATGAAGGAAAAATAGTATCTAGTGTATAGAGATGTCTGTTGTTCTTAAATAAAGTACAAGATAAGTTGGTCAACAGTAAATGTATACTTGAATATAGGCTGATAACACGTGAATTGACAATGTGAATTAGTGTTTCAGTAATTGAAAATATTGATTCAATGAAGCTTGTTGATCATTACATCTCTTGTAATATTTTTTTGTTGCCAATATTGATAGTTGTTAGTGCAAAACACCTATTTATAAGAATATATGAAATATTCATCATAATAAAACTATTATATCAGTAGTACATATTATGTACGTCGTGAAGCATACATTCGATCGTCAGAGTACTGCGCTACGCCGTTTCTTGGTAGTAAAGTGAGAGCCTGACGTATTAGTTATTTTAGTTAGTTTGCAGTTCACATCAAGACTTCACACGGGCTGGTTGTAACGATTTTTCGTACCGTTATTATACTAGTGAACATTTTTTTACAATTAAAATTCTTTATTAAAGAATTAATTTCTCATCAAGAAATTCAAACATTATTTTGATAATTTCATTTTTGTGCTGTTTTGATTATTTTTTTCTAAACAATTCAATCAAATAAGTGAGTTATTATTTTATTTATACTTAATTCTTTTTAAAGAATTAAATAATTTAATTTTTTTTTCATTTAATTTGGAAAGTATTTGTTTAAATTTTTGCAGAAGAAAAATAATTGGCATGAATTTGATGTAAACAATTCTTTAGATATTACATTTTATAAACCAAAACAAATAATTTTCTGATGAATAAATTGATTTATTTAGCATTTATTACTGATAAATTATTTTGAAATATGTCATGTGTATACAAATATGTTGTTTATCAATTATTCTTTTTTATTTTATTGGAAAATTTAATAGAGTAAAATCAATTGTAACGGTGAATTCCAAGGTTGTGGATACAAATAATACGATAATTTATCTCTTACTGTACTAATATTGCGATTATTGCAATCGAGTTTAAACACACTTTATTTATTTTATGTCAAGGATTCAAAATTCGTTCTATAGTAATAATTTAAATAATTATTTTAGCAATAAATATGATGAGTTTTAACTTTCACGGTAGAAAGCGCCGGTTGGTGACCCCGAAGGATTTATCCTCATTTCTTTTAACGTTTCATCCATCTCATTTTACCTGCGCTTCCAACAAGAACACTATCGAGTTCAACGAATATAAAAATGAATGCATAATGCATGTTATACTGTTTTTTTTTCTTCATTGCGACTGGTGACTTTTAGAATTGAACGAAAATCAAGACGTTGGAAAAAAAAGTATGCAATCTTTAGAATCTTGAAATTTTAAAATTCACAAAAAATTATTATTTGTTCACAACCGGTTTGTGGAGAAATATTTGAACTGAATCAATGTTTTTTTTTTCTTAGATAAAAAAAGTCTTTTTCTATTTTTATTACCATTGTTATGAATTATATTGTCGACTAATGATTAAATGGTCTGCATGCAATAAAATTTCTTGGAATTTGTCTCATTAAAAACTGTATCTTGTTTATTAAATTAATTAAATAAGTAATTGATATCACAGTTCATTCATATTTTAATTAAGAAAAATAAATCAAATATGATATTTTTGATGAGACAAGGAAAATTAATGGATTTATGGTTTCTCATTGATAAGTTTCAATAAAAGAAAGAGCTATTAAATTGAAACATTGATGACACAATTATTGTCATTAAACTATGATTATTAGTCAATACAGTAAGAGTATAACATTTTAAAACGAGGATAGATCATATAATACTATTATTGGCAGATATTTTAAATATAAAATATCTATTAAAATTTAATCACAATGGCTAATCTATTTTTAGCATTCGCCAATTTTTTTCGCCTCCTTTTCTTTCCTCGTTAAATTTTTATTCTTATTATCAGAATCAGGTTTTTATCAGTATAAAAATAGCCATAAACCTATTAAGGTATACAAGTCAATCTAAGATATAATTCAAAGTCGTATGATTTTTTTTCTCGATTGGAATTGGCAAGATGCAGCTAATTAACATACAATGTAAGGTAATTTGAAATAGACAATTCTTAGAATAAATGAAATACAGAAAGAAAATCATGGAATAATGAAATAAGATTAGAATAAAAAAATATGCAAAGATACGTGTCGATTTTTTTAAATAAATGTGTGACTTTCCTGTGACTTCTAGTTTGAATTTATTTTTCTTAGTACAAAAGAAACAGAATTTTATTTTTGAATAATTTTTATCTTCGTTACGCAAGGATTATAATGACAGGTGCTTATGGTTGCAATGTAGATAATCACCAAGTTGGAATATTCACTATGCAATTCACGTACACAAGACCTGTCATTAAATAAATCGATGAATTGGGATTAATGAATGGAAGAAATTCTAATTGAAATTTTTCAATCTATACTATTTTCTTTTTTTTCCCTCCATTAATTCAATTGGTGATTGAATTTTTTTTTTCTAACAAGTGTCAATTTTATAAAATAATATTTATGACTCATTTCGCAGAGGAACTTCGAATGAGTCATGTAAAGTTGATGGTATCAACTGTAAAAGTAAAGCACGCGCATGCATCCCGAATGATAAACGTTAGCGAACTTGGACATTTGACGTCATTATATTATATATAAACATATATATGTATATATATGATTAATTATTACTTTTTTATTTTATTACGATCATTTCTACAGATATCATAATAATCTTAACTACTTTATGATGAAGGAATCACTAAAGTGATGTGATTGCAGTTTATGTCAATATGATTTGTCAACACATTAGATTATTTTTGAAAAAAATTAATAGACGTTTCTAGAATAATTGATAGCTTGCAAAAGTAACAGTTTATGCTTAATGTGCAATTTAAATCCAATCTGATACATAAAATCATACAAACGACAATTAAAATATCAATGAAACAAAGTATTATTTAAAATACAATTCTCTCTGCAATTTTCTTGTTTTACAGAAATTTAAATTAAAATTAAATTAAAAAAAAGATCATTTCTACAGATCTATTATCAATCCGTTGAATCTTTTAAATTACATTTAAGTGAAAGGAATAATTATGCAAAAATGATGTAATATCACTTAGATTTCAAACAAAAAAAAAGTGAAATCAAAATGATTCTTTGCAATAAATTACATGATGTCCATTCTACTGACTAAATTTTTATTTTAATTACTTTTTCAGATAATAAAACACAAAGTTGACAGTATTAAAATGTTCTTCAATGAAGAGTGAGTTTTTAAATTATAAAACGAAGATATAATAAATAATAAAGTTAACATAAAGCCGCTAAAATGACGAGCGGCTTACATCAAGCATCGCACGCCCTACCATCACGGTCTTCATTGAGCTGTTGTCAAGGATTAGATAATTGTGGGAGTATCAATGATGTAAATCAAGTATCTGCTATATCAGGAAATAATAATTACATTGAAAAATCTAAACACGCCTTTCCGAAGCGACCTGAAGTCGATTTAGCATTCAACAATATTCGATATAGCGTTAAATCATGGAATTATAAAAAATTTCTTCCAGGTATGACCATTTTTTTATTATTTATCTTTATTATTATAAATCTATGTCAATGGACTATTCATATAATGTATTTATCATCAAAAGAATTACTTTGCAAAAAAGATGTGATAAAAAACAAAATAATAAGTTTATAACAAAAAACGAAATTAATTGAATGGATAATGAATGTAATATTAAACTATTAGAGGTATTGATAAAAACGAATCGGAATTAGGTATGAAAACTTTTAATGACAACGTATAGAGTTATTTTGTAAGTCATTTATAACTTGAAGTTATTCTTTATACGTCTTTGGGCTTCTATTTTTTTTTATTTTTTTCTTAACTCTGGTCACTTATGAAAATACATTGATAGACCATTACGCGTCCGTTTGTAGATAATTAAGAGCATTATTCATGCAGTAAGAAAGGAAGCAACACCGACGTCATTGGTGTTACTTAGTATTGTCTTTTCATCATGAATATATAGATTGACGTGTCATTACAGCCTTTATTCTCAAAAGACAATTAAAAAAAAATCAACAAGCTTTTTATTGAATTGATGAGCTTTTTTTGAATAAAAAATATAAAAATAATATCTTTATTCGAATGATTTTTTGATATTTTCGACCTTCTCCTTGTAAATAGTATTTTTTTTTTTACTGTTATATTCATTTTTCATTCCGAAGAATAAATTTTATATGAAAAAAACTTCAGATCATTAACTCCAGTTCTTTAGAAGTAAGAATAAATAAAAATAAAACAAGTCTTGATAGTGAAGTATAAATTTAATGTTTTGAAATAGTAACAGGTATGTTGCTTTAATAAGAATACAACATTGAAGACTTTGTAAAAAAATTAATCAAATGAATATATCAATGTATTAATAAAGTAATTAAACATTCTTTTTACTTCATCTTCATTGAAGAACTTTATTATTATCAATTTTATAATTTCAAATTTCAATGCAAAGAGCTGATCTATTTCATAATCTAAATACATATATGAATTCATGAGTATTTATAAAAAGAAAAAATATAAAAAGAAATAGATAACAAAATTCTCATGTCAGTTATAATTATTGTAATTGAAAAATCATGTAGAATTTTCTGTTTAGAATGAATTGTTTTTTGAAGTTTGAGTTAATAGAAATTATAGATCAAGGTAATTCTAATTTTATGTTGACATGTGATAGTTAGTTGTTGTATATCCTTAAAATAGCATAAAATGGAAAAAATAACTTAATAAGAAAACAATCAATCTTTCAGAGTGACAAATAGCATCATTAAAATTGATTTATAAAAAAATTTTGCATTTTTCAATAATTAAGAGAATCATCTTTTTTGTCAAACTATTTTATTTCTTTTTTAGTGACACGATAATACTAATGATTAAAGTATAAATAACTGAAATATTACGTAAATAAAGCTAATAGTGAGAAAAATTTTTATTTTAAACATCAAGATAAAAAAGTTGTCTTTATTTGCTTATTATATATTACTAGTGGTCAGTACATACTTGATTCGAGAGATTTAAAAGCAATTCTGAAAATGTAGTTGAACAAAAAAAAAGAATATTTTAAGCTTTCAAACTTTTAAATGATAATGTATACGATAAAGATCTGAAGTTTAGAGAGTCCTCGAATAAGACTGTTATTACTTTGCAATTTCATTTTTAACGGTACAGACCGGAAAACCCGGTCACGTTCCATTTCATACCGGATATCACGTGTGATGATACCGATGGGTCAACAATTGTTTTTTTTTTGTTGATTCAACTTTTAGTTAAAGTAATAATCAATAATTCACCATCTTCAATCTATAAGTAATTCTAGCAAGGAACAAATAGTTTTTCAAAAGTATTTTTAACTTTATTTTATCTAATTATACTACTTTAATTAATTAGCCTATCTATTACAAAATCCTCTCTATTTGATCCAAATCCTAATTGATTTATTATTATCCTTTACAGAAGTCAAAGAAATTCTTCATGGTGTCAGTGGAGAATTTCGAGCTGGTGAGCTCACAGCAATTATGGGTCCATCAGGAGCCGGTAAATCAACTCTGTTAAATGTCCTCGCAGGATTTACGTAAGTACTGAATTTTTATTCAACCGAAACATTATTTTTATACATATTGATTTTGTCGGATGTTTATTTGCTTAATTATTATTAATTAATTACAACATATTTTTAAATGAGTTTACTTCATATACAATTAAAATGAGAAAATTATCATTTTTAGTTTATATTTAGCAGCTAGAAAAATAATAATAATGAATTAATCATTATTTTAAGAAAAATTCAAAAGAATCTTTTTAAACTTGTCACCATTTATTTGTCTTTCTTTTAATAAATAGTCGAATTTGTTCTACTGGAGATAATTTTTTTTTAGTGTCCAAGGAATGACAGGCCAAGTCCTTGTAAATGGCAAAGAAAGAATGCCATACAGTGAAAGATGGAAGAGAACGTCAACTTACATTCATCAAGATTCTTTGCCAAGAGCTAAATTAACTGTTGGTGAAGCTATGACTCTAGCAGCAAATCTGAAGCTCGGATATACGATAAGTTCAACATTCAAGCATACTCAGGTGAGATTTAATGATGATAGTATGATGATAATTTTCAGTATATTAATGAAAACAACAATAAAATACTTTTTCTAATGAACATTATATCTAGTTAATAATTCAAAAATATTAAAAAAAGCAAATGATGAAAAATGAAAATTATCTGATCAAGGTCTTAGAACTATTGGAGATGTTGGGACTGAGTCATTGTTACGACACTCTTTGTGGTCGTTTATCAGGTGGACAAAAGAAAAGATTGGACGTTGCATTCGAGCTCTTGAGCAATCCTTCAGTATTATTCCTTGATGAACCCACTACAGGTAACAAAAAATTCACTTGAAAATAAGTTTTTTCTATAATTCTCTCTTCTCTTCCTTCCATTAATGTTAAATACTAGAGATCATAATAGTGAATAGATAATCAATCATTTCAGGTCTTGATTCTGCGTCATGTAGCTCGTGTATTGCATTACTGCAGCGTTTAGCAAGAACAGAAAAACGTACTGTGGTTTGTACAATTCACCAACCATCAGCTTTATTGTTCGAAATGTTTGACTCATTGTATGCTGTCGCAAATGGTCAGTGTATATATCGTGGACCTATAGCATCATTCTTGCCACATTTGACCTCTGTTGGTGTCAGTTGTCCAGCTTACCACAATCCCGCAGACTTTTTGATTGAGGTTGCAATAGGAGACTACGGAATAACTGTTGATAAATTAGCTATTGCGGCCGAAAAAATGTGGGATGACCGCAAAGTATCATCAACTCGTAAAACACCATCAGACTCAGTAAGCGTTAAGGAACCACCGCCACCAGCAGGATTTCTCGCTCAATGTTATCTACTATACAAGAGACAATTAATGTGTCTAAAGAGAGATTACTCTCTCATGATGACCCGTCTTTTCTGTCATTTGATGATTGGTATAATATTTGGTTATCTCTACATGGGCAGTGGATATCGCGCCAATGGAGTTCTTGCCAATTATGTTTATCTCTATGGCTCATTATTACTTATTGTTTATACTGGAAAAATGGCTGTCACCCTTGCGTTTCCGACAGAAATGCAAATTCTTACGAGAGAACATTTTAATCGATGGTATCGACTGGCACCTTACTACATCAGTTTATTATTGGTCGAAATTCCATTCCAAGCAGCATGTGCCAGTACATATTTAGTGGTCAGTTACTGGTTAACTGGTCAACCTATTGAAACCCATAGAATTCTTCTGTTTATGGTTGTCAGCATTGCTGCAAGTTTGACAGCACAGGCTTGGGGATTCTTTATTGGTGCTACAACACCGGTGAAGGTAATTATTAATATTTAATTAAATGCTAATAATTTTTAATTTATTCAAATTATTAACCATTCAATGATTGTTTAGATTGCAGTATTTGCGGGTCCCGTTATTGCCGTTCTCTTTTCAATCTTTGGCTTTTGCATTCGCTACATGGATACTCCAGTTCATTTCCGTTGGATATTTCATATTTCTTATTTTAGAGCTGGATTCCACAGCTTAATATATGCAATGTATGGTTTCAATCGAATTGATCTCAAGTGTGATGATATTTATTGCCACTATAAGAAACCCACAAAATTCTTGAATGAAATGGAAATTAGTGATACCAATGTTATGAATAATTTAGTTTTAATCGTTGGTATTGGCGTTTTGATGCACTTGCTTACAGCGAGTGCACTATGGTGTAAATTAAACAGACGATGAAGAATAAGATGGGATGAGAAAATATTTTTATAAGAAAACATAAAATCAAGATAATATATGGTTCCTCAGTATTTTTCTAATAAGGATTTAATGGTATATATAATTGATTGGTTATTCATTTTAGTTAATGTTCAATAACATCTAAAATTTATAATATCTTTATCTTGCCGTAGATACGTTGATATTTTTCATTTATTTTTAAGAGAGAAAAGTTTTATTAATAAAGATAAAAACTTTTATAGATTTTAAATAAATTCGTTTAAAACTCTATTTGAATGAGTTGATTGTTTAAAATAAAAACAAATATAAAATAAAATTTATAACATCTTTTCTATTGTAATTTAACAGGGTTAATATACGTTTATCAATAATTGAATTAATTACTGAACTAGTCGAGATTACTTATAAACTAAAACAAAATACCTAACTATCTCATAAAAACCATATTTTAGACAAAATAAAAACGAATAAATTAATTTTTTTCACCCATTCATTCAAAGGGCTAAAGCTGATGAATGAAAAGTAAAATAAGCGTATGAATTGTAATGATAGTAATATACAATAAAAAAATGTCTTCATAAATAAGCAGTTTCTGTGAACATTAATTATAGTATATAATTTATTAATAATAATTAGTAGTTTGTCGGTATTGCAGCATTGAGATCTATACATTCTTTGATATCGCACTAGGCCTTTTACTTCATGAAGAGAGAAGAAAAATTTAACAGACAAGTGGGGGACTATAATGTGTGGGATACGAATATCTTTCTTATTCCGTACACTTGTTTCAAACAGCCAATCAGTTGGCGTTTGATTGCCTTCTCGTTCACACCTTGCAAACAATTCTTGTCATTTTCGTACTATTATTTCATAGTCATTGAGATAAAAAAAAATTATTAATCCTAGTTCAAAATATTCTTAATTTAATTTTGCAATTTTACAAGTAATATTCAATTAACTTGATTGATAATGCATGCAAAATATTCGCGATGAGTGAACTATTCATTGTTTCTTATGAAAAACCAGAAAAAATGAAATTGCTATGCTGTTGAATGGAAAAGGAAAAACGAAATGTCGAAGAAAGAAGAGATGACACCATCGGGACGTTCATTGAACTTGACCTTCGATGGACTATCATACAGTGTACGTGCAGGGATTTTAAAAAAAGGTATGTAGTTTACTTTTTATCAATTATTAACCTTTAATCAATAAAAACTTATAACCACACTAAATAAAGATATAAAATAAATATATGAGATTAATCGTATCTTAATCATAAAGTGCTATCTAAAATTGACAAAGAAAAATAACTTCAAAAATATCTTCTTTGCATCAAATATCAATATTTGGTTTAACCAAATGTATAAAGTCACTTATTCGAATATAGTTTCAAATAAATTTGCATTCATTATAATTTTTTTCTTCATTAAAAATGTTGAAATAAATTTCTTTTTATGTATCATGATTATCACTCCGTTTTGTAAACAAAAAAAAAATGCAAACAGATAAACTAGTTATTTACTTGAAGGTATAATAATTATAACGATAAAATTTTTTACATTTTTTACTGATTAAAATTAGGTCCTGAAATATATTCAAAAATATATTCATTTACCAGATGTTACTTATCAGAGTATCATGAGTAAATTTTTTATCTAGATTTACTTCAGAAATTCAATAAAGTTTTTTATCCAGTTGTTAAAAGACTTATCATCTGTGATTATATATTATATCTTTAAACCATCATTAAACCTATAAAATTGAAGAAATTAAACATTCAGATACTTTTGATAATTTTTTTATTACTCTTATTAAATAATTCATCAACCTCTTCAAAGTTTTATATATTTATTCAATTGAAAAAATTTTAATAATGCAGAAAATCGTCAACTCTTAACAAATATAAGTGGTGATTTCCGAGTTGGAGAATTAACAGCAATAATGGGTCCATCAGGAGCAGGAAAATCTACGTTCTTGGATATTCTCGCTGGATTTACGTAAAAATACTGATTTTTAATAAACTAAGTTTTTTATTTTAAAACTAGACAGTATAATCATTATTTAGCAGTTGAGCTAAAACCTATTACACACCTGCTATAGTTTCATAATAAAAAGCACGTGAGCTCAATATTTTTTTTTTATTGAACTTAGCAGCTTTTTTTCAAAGATATTTATAAGTTATAAATTGCAATTTATATGATTGGCTTAGAATAATCTTTTAATACTCAAGAAATATTTATCAATAAATTAAATTTACATTTATTTTCATGAATAAATAAAATCATAAACATAAAATAAACTTCTATCTGTTTTCTGATTACTATATCGTACTACTATATTTGCATTAGTAATGATTATTTTTTTGTTCTCAGAATACCAACTACTGGTACAGTTTTAGTAAATGGAAGTCCCCGTGATTTGTCTGAATTTCGAAGAAACTCTGCATACATCATGCAAAATGATAATCTAGAACCACTTCTTACTGTTGAAGAAAGCTTGCGCATTGCAGCAGAACTTAAACTACAGTCGAATCATAATGAAAAAATTCAAAGAGTAATTGCTTTATTACTTATATAAAGAATATTAAAAAAATGTATAACAGAAAAAATATTATTTTTATATTCTAGGTTGATCAAATAATTTCGGCCTTGGGCTTGGACACTTGTAGACACACTAGAACTTGCAGCTTAAGTGGAGGCCAAAGAAAAAGACTTGCAATAGCTCTTGAACTTGTAAATAATCCTCCAGTTATGTTTTTTGATGAACCAACAAGGTAAATTAAGTTCATAAGATTTTTTTTCTATGTTAACAACTAATAATAATTGTTAATATTTTTTCTAGTGGTCTTGATATTGTAACATCTAAACAATGTATCAGTTTACTGAAAGCATTAGCAAGAGAGGGTCCGAGAACTGTAGTTGTAACAATTCATCAGCCTAGTGCAACACTATTTGATATGATGGATCACCTGTATGTAATTGTAGACGGTTATTGTGTATATACAGGAGGTACTAAACCTTTACTGTCATATCTTGCAAAGTTCGGATTACACTGCCCAACTTATCACAATCCAGCTGACTTTTGTACGTTTTTTATTTTTGGTTATTTATATTGATCATGATGCTCTGAATTGACAGTACAAATAAAGTTAATAAAATATTTTATAGCTACTTTTATGTTTTATAGTGATGGAAATATGCAATGGTGATTATGGTAAATGGAACGAGAAACTCGTGGAGTCCATAAACAATGGAAAGTGTAATAGTTGGAGATCGATTTCTTATGAAAAAGATTCATGGGGATTTACTCCTATATTTAGAAGAGGATTAAGTCTAGAATTTCCAGAAAGTCATGTTAATTATACACTTAATTCTAAACAATATGCCACAGGATTTTTTAAACAGCTATATGTACTTGTCAAAAGGAATGCTATAAAACTATCTAGAGACAGAGTAACATACTTATTTACTTTTTGTTCATGTTAAATAGAATAAATAAACTATTTTTTATTTAAATAAATTTTGTTTCAGATTTTAACATTTATACGATTAGGAATGCACTGTATTATTGCTATTATTGTAGGAATAATTTATTTTGATATTGGTGAAGATGCAGCTTATGCTTTGAATAATTTCAATCTGTTATTTTTTAGTCTCATGTTTCTCATGTTTTCTGCATTCAGCGCTACAATAATTACTTGTAAGTTTACTGGGAAAAGCTATTACTTTCTTTTTCCTGTGAATTTCTCTAACAAAATGTCTATTTCTTTTTATTTTTCAGTTCCATTAGTTTTACCCATCATTTCTCGTGAACATTTCAATAGATGGTACAAATTACGTTCATTTTATATTGCAAATAAACTAGCTGATCTTCCAATTCAAGTAGTTGCAGTATCCATTTATACTTTAATTGTTTACTTAATGACGGGACAAATTCTTGAAGGAAAAAGATTTATATTATTATCAATAGCTTGTGTTGTTGTTAGCCTTGTTGCCCAGATCATTGGAGTCATCGTAGGAACCGGATTGAATATGCAGGTATGCCTATAAAAATTAATTATATTTTTATTAATAACTAATTATTAATTATTATTCATGTTTTTACAGAATGGAGTAATTTTCGGCTCCCTGTTTATAATGCCATTTGTGATCTTCAGTGGATTTTTTGTACACATTAATGATGCTCCACCATATCTTCAATGGCTTTTTCATGCTTCTTTTTTGAAATATGGCTTTGAATGTGCCATGACATCAATGTATGGGTAAGTAATTACTTTGGAAAATTATTCTCTTTTATTTGTAGTAAATTTTTGTTTACAAAAATTCTATGTTGCAGATTTAGTAGACCAAAGATGCTTTGTTCTGATGATTATTGCCACTTTATTTCACCTCAGAAACTTATGAAAGAGTTTGGAATGATTCATGTTGAATATTGGTTTTCAATGATTATTCTTCTTTTTTTATATCTTGTGCTTGATTTATTCGCATACGTTATTCTTAGATTAAAATTAAAAAAACTTATCTGATCTATAAGCTAGATTAATTTATCAGACATTAAAAGTTTTTCCTTTAAGTTCCTCTATTATTCCAGTAGCTTTTCACGACAATATCTTAAATGATTTTTTATAGAGTAATAAACCTCGCCATTTAGTTATGTAAGAAATGATAAGTATTTCTTGTAATAAATTCTAGTCAGATTTTGAAAATACAATGAATACTTTCAAATTATTTATTTATAAAAATTCATAAGTTAATTAGATGGTGAAATATGTAAGCATCATTTTTTTTATTATGATTTAATAAAATGAAGATATATAGTTTATAAAAAATTATTTTCAATCTCTCGAATTAAAAAAAATATAAAATAGTTATTTCTCTGCTAATTTTATTCCATATCATTCATGGCGATTGACGACACACTTTCTATCAAGTTTCCTTTCTCGAGTAAAAACCAGTTTCACAAATTGTGCTACAGTATATAGAAGAAGTATTCACATTGTAGAATTATTTAATAATTTGAAGATAATATTATCTATCATAAACGTGCTGTGATTTGAAAAATAGCAGCTTTACTCAGTAACTATAAAATTCATGTTAATTAAATAGCTGATTTGATATATTTCGGTATGTATATATTTTTTATAAATTATTTATAGTGACTGCACTATTTTGAACGCTTTGATGTTGATTGTTTTAATGAAGTATAATTCCTTTATCTGTTTGAATCGTTGATTCTCCCTCTCATGATATTCTCTTCGACCATAATCATATCTGCTATGTGTGCTATCAAGACTAGTAGTCTATCTTTTATGCAGTCAAGTCTCAGCAAAGCTTGAGCTATCATGACAGAAGGTAATAATCTACTGCAGTTGATTAAAATTATTCAAAAGAATAGCTGTTTTGTTGAAATAAATTAATTTGATATATTTTTATCAGTGGTAAGCTCGGAAGTACTTTGTGTGTTGACCTTGTTTGAAGATCATGAGTGTAACAAACACATAAATAGGTTTATTATCATCTTGAACACGCAGTGATGAATAAGAAACAAATGTAAAGTCCATCAACAATTAGATTAACTCAGAAAAACCTGATAAAATAATTTTTCCCTCAAACTTTGATAGAAATTATATTTTATTATAATTATAGATGCATATATTTACAATTTCAGAACACTATTGATTTATTGACATTGATCACATTGTATAGATGTGTTTATTAATTTCATTCTGATAAGATAAAATGTACTTTGAACTATTCGAAAATCAAAATTTTTATTTTTATAATTTCTTTAAAATTTTTATAAAAAATGATTTTTATTTTTTTTTTCAGTTTGAAGTGGATGAAGTTTTTATTTTTGTATTTGTTATTAATATGAATGAGACTAACGATGAAAATGGCATCTTAATGCCTCCACTGTCATCACCAAGTTGCACACTTGACCTTGAGAGAGCACACAATAAAAATTTTAATATTTCTTCAAATGAGTTTAACGATAACTTTCATATTAACATTGACTTTAAAGATCTTATTTATTCAGTAAAAACAAGGCAGAAAGGTAAAAATTTTTATGCTCCTATAAAATAAAAACAACCAAGATAAATTGAAATTTTTAACATAAAGTTAATTTGAAACATTTTTTTAGGAGAAGTAAAAAAAGAAATACTTCATGGGATCAATGGTTACTTTAATTCAAAGAGCCTTAATGCTATTATTGGTCCTTCTGGTGCTGGAAAAACTAGTCTTATAAGTATTTTATGCGGGTTTAAAAATTTAAATATACAAGGAACAATTAGAATCAATGGAATCTCAAGCAATTCAGATACTCTACGTAAAATATCTTGTTATGTTCCTCAAGAGTTTGAACTTTTGCCCTGGCTAACGACAAAAGAAACTTTGTACTTTGCCACAAGGTTAAAAATTTCGAAAATGCGACAAAAATACTATCAAGAAATTGTAAGTATAAGCTTTTTTTATCGGTAATCATATCCAATCAATTTGCAGAGATTAATCTTAACAATTTGATCAATCATAGGTCAATAATGTAGCGGATAAACTAGGACTTGCAGATAATCTTGAAACCATGACACAAAATTTGAGTGGAGGAGAAAAAAAACGATTGTCTATTGGAGTGGAAATTGTTACCAATCCTATGGTATTAATTCTAGATGAACCTACCAGTGGACTGGACAGTTTAGCATCAAGCCAAGTGATAGCTTTATTAAAAAACATGTCTCAGAATGGATGCAACGTCATTTGTTCAGTTCATCAACCCAGCAGCCAAATGATGACCATGTTTGATAATTTATTAGTTTTGGCTAATGGCCGAGAACTTTATTGCGGGCCCCAGACGAGTGTTATTAGCACTTTTGAAAGAGCAGGGTTCAATTGCCCTTCATTTTATAATATTGGGGAATATGGTAATTCAGTGAATACAATTAAACTTAATGAACAACTTCAATAATAGTTATTAGATAAATTTTCAACAAAAGCAATTAATATATAACTTTTTTCCTTATTCACGATAGCTTTATTGGTATTTCAGTGATTGAAGTAGCAACAGAACGTAGAATTGGCGACCTTGACTTGCTGCGGAAACTAACTGATGAATTACTATCGTTAAACTCATCAGTAATAAATCATAAATTTCTTCATGAACCGCTGAATACTAAAGAAATTCAAATGAAATGTAAAAATCATTCGGAACGAAGATCAATCACGTGGACTGATGAACTTCGTGTTCTTCTTTGGCGTGCAATCACGTGCATTCGTCGAGATAATGTAAGAGACTTTACCACTCAATGTATTTTTCAATATAAACAAGGAAATGATACATCATTGATTGAACAATCTCAATTATAATCAGAATATTTTTTCAGACCATGACACGATTGAGATTATTAGTACATGTATTGGTAGGAATTCTCCTTGGGATAGTATTTCAAAATTTTGGAGAAGATGCTGAAAAAACTCCTAGTAATATTGCCAGTCTTTTTTTCTTCCTGCTCTTTCTATTTTTTTCTAATGCAATGCCTGCAGTACAAATGTGTATGTAAATTAAATTATTATGTGATGAATTCAGTACATATGTAGTTATTTATCTTACGCAATGTTTGATGATAATGTTACAGTTCCTATTGAAGCAGCAGTATTCATTAGAGAACATTCAAATAACTGGTATAGTCTAGGGACTTATTATATATCCAAAGTTATAACTGATCTCCCACTGCAGGTATGACATTCAAAATTGATTAATTCAATATCACGAATAATGAGTTATTTCAACAGTGATAATTTATTGACATTATTTTTTTTATTTGTTTAGATTCTTTGTCCAACATGTTTTCTCATTATAGCCTACTGTTTAACAGGACAACCATTGGAATTTGATCGTTTTATAAAAGTATGGCTAATGTGTTTCCTTATGTCAATATTAGCCCAATCTTTTGGTATCTTGACAGGTGCCGCATTTAATACTCATGTTGGCTGTTTTCTCGTACCTGCTTTAAATATTCCAATGTTTCTTTTTGCCGGATTCTTTATTAAACTTAATGAAATCTCATCTTATCTTTATCCTTTGAGTGCTATAAGTTTCTTTAGATATGCATTTGAAGGAATTCTTCAAGCAATTTATGATAATGATCGACCATCTCTAACATGTAAAGCAGATTTTTGCTTATTAAAATCACCAAGGTTTATCCTTTCTTATATGGATATGCCTTCAGTAAGTTTTACAACTATTACTTTAAGCTTACTTATATGGATTATATGTCTTCATTGCTTAATTTTCCTTGTACTTAAATGTAAATTTATTAATTTATGTAAAAAATAATTTTTATAGTTTTATATTTTTTATTTTTATAATTTTATAATATTTTAGAAAATCAAGATAAAGTGGAAAAATCTATAAAATAATACTAATCGATTGAATTATCTGACTTATAAAATAATAAAAAAAATATTTTAATGACGAAATTATAAATATTTTTAAAAATGTCAAAAGCAACTAATTGATTATTTTATAAATAAATTTATTGCAATCGAGTGAAATAAAGACGAATAATGGCCCATTTAAAATTAATAATATTACATACGTTTAATTGAAAAATTATACCTATCTAGAAGCTACTAGTTTCCATCGTAATAGAAGATAAGCAAATGTTCTAGAAACTATGAGAATTAAAACAAGAGCTATAACATCATTCCAAAACTGATCAGGAGCCATTGTAATGTCTCTTAAGAAAACCACAGGGTTCTTGTAATGACAATAAATTTCACTACATTTCAAATTTGGACGATTCAAACCATATATAGCATTTATATAGCCTTCTAAACCATATCGTAAGTAACTAATATAGCTACCCCACTTTAAATATACTGGAAGATCACGAAGAGTTACTCCAAAACCTGCAAACATCATCATTGGCACAGAAAGAGTTGGTCCAGCAAATGTTCCATTCTGAAAAAATATATTTGTTTTTTAATATATCTTTTTCTAAGTATTTAAGTAGCAATAAAATTTGTGACGTTAAATTTAAGCCTATAAATTCGCGTATAATTTCTTATCTATTATCAGTTTATTACATTTAATTATACTTACAACTACATTGAAAATGGCTCCTATCATAAGACCAAAACTCTGAGCTACGAAAACCACGAGTAAACTTATCGTAAAAAACATTGAAAACCTTGTTATCTCCATGGGTTGCCAAGACATGAAGTAGATAATTATTGAAAAAACCAGACAACAGATGAATGTAACAGGTATATCAATGATCGTAATTGATAAATAGAACATTTTTAAACTGTACCATCTATTAAAATGTTCTTTCTTTAGAATATTAAGCTCTGATGGAACTGAAATAGAAAATAATTATTTTTAATAATAATCAAATTATTTTAATAGATATTTCATAAATTATTTCTAGAAATATTTAACATGTAGAAGATATGTATATGGAGAAATATTAATCACTAAAATTGCATAAATATAAATATTTACTTACATGTTAAAATGGTCAACATCATAGACGTCATCATGTGATGCATTAATATAGCAAATAGAAGATTATAATTTTCTAAAACACGTGATCCTTCATTTCCAGCTTCGATGAACAAAGATCCAAGCATAATTCCAGTAACGATATTCACCAAAAAACGAAGGTGCGTTAGAGTCTGAGAAAAGTTGATTTTTTGAATATAAGTAACTTTATTGTAGTAATTATCATAAATGATGTTCATTTAATTGATAAAAAATAATTGTTTAAATAAATGAAAATCATTCATTTTAATTGTTAAAATACGAATATCTTTCCATAGAAACTGCTTTTATATGCGTCATAAAATTCCAATAAGTTAGTAAATAAAAAACCGATAAAAAATTACTATACTTACGGCATCTCTTTTAGTTTTAATATATCCTCGAAATAAAAGAACTTTCAATTGATGCAATGGAGATGTTGCTTGCAAAGATTGTTTTCTTTTAAATTTTCCATTGGACTCAATACAGCTGTTATCTAAAATTTTATAAAAGTTATTATAAAAATAATTTTTTTTTATTCAATTCAATATATTTACCCATTTGAAAGTCTTCTATTTCAGGAATCGAACTATCAAACCACTGAGTCGACTTCCCATTCTGTATTACATTAACTAGTACATCTATTTTATCGTCACCATACTCTCCACATGCTAATTCTATGGCATAATCTGCTGGGTTGTGGTAAATGGGACAAGGAAGTTTAACGTTTTCGAGGAAGGGGACGAGTCGGTTAGTAGCTCCTTGATATAAACATTTACCTTTTGCTAAAAATAATACCTAAAAATACATGAGATAGTAATTAGTTCAAAAGACTCATCAAAAAGAATAGTTTTAATCATATTAGAATAAAAACAATTTGTATATTACATGATCAAAAAGTTGAAAAAGTGAAGCACTAGGTTGATGTATTGTACAAACAATTGTTCTATTTTGTTTAGCAAGTACTTTTAGTAGATTAACAACTTGTACACAAGTTGAACTATCTAACCCCCTGCAAAAAAATTCTTCATTATTTATATAATTATATGATGAATGTCGTGTTATTATTTATCACACACAAAAAAAAACTAAAAACTTACGTCGTGGGTTCATCTAAAAACATAACAGTAGGATCATTAACGAGTTCTAGAGCTATTGAAAGTCTTTTTTTTTGGCCGCCACTCAGTCTGTCTGATCTTGTATTCAAATGATCCTGAAGGCCGAGAGTCATTAATATCTCCTTTATCTGTCGATTAAAGTGTTATAGAGAAATTTATTAAATCATTTAATACTTCACTGAAATATACTAATATGCAAAACATTTTTTCCGATTGTTTATTTAGGTATCATAATCAGTATTAATATTAAACTAAATAATGTCCATTTCAGGGAGGAAAAAATTCATAAATATATGTTTACATACAATTAATTTTTTCTTCTGTTTGGAAATATTTGTTCCAAGTTTTAAATCAGCTGCAACCCACATATTTTCTGAAACGGTGAGTAGAGGTTGGAGACGATCATCTTGAGTAATATATGCACTAGTTCTAAAGTAAAAAATTGTATTAAAAAAAAAAAGAAACCAGTTCGTAAATAACATAGTTGAAGATTAATTTTGAAAATACCTTCGGAAGGCATCTAAATCACGAACAACTCGATTAACATAAACAGTTCCTTGTATTCCAGTTAATCTATATCCGGAAAGGATGTCGAGAAGTGTAGATTTTCCTGCCCCGGAAGGTCCCATGATAGCAATCAGCTGTTTAGCCGGTAATCTTCCATTAATTCCATGTAAAATCTCTTTAGTACCTAAATTACATACGGAATTTTTTTAATTTAATTTATCGTACTAAATAAAAGCTTATTGTTTTACCTTTTCGAAATCCTAGAGAAACTTTATAATAAAGATCTTCGAATGAAATATCTGCAGCTTCATGCTCTTTAGTCTTCTTGATTACAAATTGAGATATTGGACTATAATTGTTGAATGTTTGTTCAGATTTTGGAACTGAATCACTGGTTGCTTGAATTTGAGGTACGTTGGAAGCTTCATGCATTAAAACTTCCATGGTTATTTATTTTTAATAAATTCTTTTCTTGATTGTTAAAAAATTAAAAGCTTCCAAGGATGGTCAACGTTCTGCAAATAATATCAGAATTCACATAATAAATAAAAAATTTTTTCTTGTTTCTGGTCATATTGGTAATGTATGATTTGTCAGAATATTCGATAGATTAGATTAGATTAGCCCACGTCTTTGGTGATGATATATCAAACATCTATTGAGATCGAAGGCCGAGAGGTTGCCGCATCGTACTTTAAATCAAAGTCCATTCTTTTGTTACACTTGATTATCAACATTATTGTTTTGATTCATTCCTCGCTCGTGTTTATGTTAGCATAAAAAATGGTGAAAAATCGAAAAGATTGCTCAATGAAAGTAATCATGGTGACGATTCTCTGTTCATCTAGTTAATCGATTGGTTAATTTAGAAAAAAATTGTATCAAATTTATCATTTGATTTTTTTTATTTTCAATAAACAATACTATCTCTGCAACTTTTTTTTAATGATTATTTCTTTTTCTTATGCACCCACGCATATGATTTTTGTTATCATGGCCTTCTGTCATGTAATAATAACACATTCTGCGAATTAATTAATTTGCTGAGCAATAGAAACATATGATAATGTTGTTAATAAGAAAAAAATTAAATTGCAATTCAATGAATGACAACAGTGATAAATGTGTGCTTAACTAATTAATAATTAATCTCATGATCTTGATTTATGAAATTTTTTTGTCATCGATAATCATTTTAATGGCGTTAAATTTCAATATTATTTTATAAAATATAATTCATGTTATAAATTTTTTTTGTTAGATTTGTTTTCTTTTTAATGTGTCATTGTTTATGTTATTAATGTTTATTTTGGTGCATCTAAATAATACTTAGGCCAATAGGCCATAAGTTAAAATGGACCATGGATACATCTGTTGAAAAAATGACAATGAAAGTGATAGTGTCAACTGCGTTTAAATGTCTTGATGAGTACAAAGTTCGTTAGCGTAAATGACTCACAGATAAAATATACTTCAATGATAAAAAAGAAATATTCCCATTTGTGTACCTACATTCTAACAAATTACGATAATTAATTATAAGACACATTTTTTTCTGTTATCATTTTACAAGTTTATGAAAGGTTTAATTTAACAAAAAAAAAAGAACAAAGACTTCAAACATCTTTTGAAGTAAAATCTTCTCTAGAAAAAATAACTATTTTATAATAAATATTTGTCTATAGTTATTTCATAATAAATAAAAACAATTATGCTAATGTTTGTCATCAAATTCTCAAAAAAAATTCTATTTACAGATAACAGTATCAATGCATTTGCAAGACATGAAAACACATTTTTCAATGAAGAAATGATGATGGTGAAAATTATAACAACATATTTGCATTCTCAGAAATTATCATATTATTTGAGGAAAAACTTTATCCAAAAACAGACTTTACTTTATTGCAGCATTAATTAATTATTTAATAGATATAAATTTTATTGCTCATTATTGATTTCAATTTCGTCAACAGATTAGAGATAATAATTTAATTGACACTCGAATTACAGAGAATTGTCCAAATACCTTGTGCATAACATAATCTAACATTGAGAATAATCGTTATTGGAAACTGCACTGTTGCAGGATCTCGATTTACTCTAGTGCAAAACACGTCTTCAACTAAGTGAAAGGCATCAACTAAGAAATGAACAACGATACTTACTACTGGTTCAGGGTCAATGTTTTTCAAAAAAAAAAAAATAATACTTGAACACAAAATCCGCTTTGTTAAAAAAATTAATTTATTTTATTTTCATTAAAGTTCAATCAACATATTTTTATCAAGTTTTTGCGGTTTTACTTGATTTAAATCTCAAGGATATATCAAGATGATACTAAATAACCTTGTGAAGGAAGTAAAAAAACTTTGAATAAAATAGACTTATTTAAATTAAAATACAGATAAATATGGGAAATAAAGTGAAAGAAATGTAGGAACTAATCTTAATTATTCAACGAATATTTAAAAAAAAACATTTAAGACAGAGTCCTGTCAAAATACATGGAATAAATTTGATAAAAAAAAAGATAATTTACCTTAATTATAAATGAAACTAATGACAAAGATGACTCTAAAAACTCGTACGATCATTGTAAAAAATAATAAGTTTAAAATTAAATACACAGTTTAGAAATAGTTATGGTAATAGTCGAAATAGGAGAGAAAACTAGATGTTGTTTGATAGTAAATCCACAACTGACTGACAGATTCTTAGCTCTGTGGTGCTGAAGACACATGTCTCCTTTCTCCTACTTTTATGAACTTAAACTCTTCCATCCTATATAGCCTCATCTGTATTGAAGTTCCCCTACTCATGACCCTCAGTTTCTTGATCACAACTTATTCTTCATTCTCTGGTTTCATTTGATGACGTATTAGTATGTTATTACGTGCTATGGTATAATAACAAAACATCAGTACTGGGACAGAAAGTGTCTAAAATTGTAATGCATAAGTTTTCGTTTATACTTTATTTGAACAATTGTGTGTAATATATTGATACATATTTTTAGCGTCTTTCAGTTGCTGTCATCATTAATTATCCCTATTTATACCTGTATGATATCCTGTATGTGATAAAAAAGCAGAATGACGAAGTATCATGTGTACTTTGGTTCATTAGTATTATTTTGAAAATTCTTGAGACTTAGAATTTTTTATTATGACTAGTACATATATAATTAATGACTGATTTATTCACAAGTTATGAAAATCGTAGTGTCATGGAAAGATCTCATAGTTTTTTCCCAAAAAAAATTTAAAAATCAAAATATATAATTTCTACTGTGATCAATTATAAAATGTCATAGAAAAAATTTCTATACAACTTATCATCATTTATGCATTAGTGGATAAGATGCGGATATACATATTTCACATAACATGACCTTGTTCATCAAAAAATAAAAAAAATTTAATGAATAATAATATAAAGTATGATCTAATGAAGCAATATCCAATTCTATTTTTATTGTTAAATAAAAACACTATGAATTAAAAGAATACATTTTTATTTTATTGAAAATCTTTTAGATACATTTTATGCACTTTTCTTAAAATACGTAGAATAGATTAAAACTAGAATAATTAATTAGAAAATTTACAGAATATTTACAACGAGCTAGAACTACGTCTTTGGTATATAACAAAGCTAATTTTAATAATCTTTTTTTCCATGTCAATGCCGAAATATGAAAAAGGTTAGAATGAAATTAGTAAACATAGAATTAAGAATGACATTCAGCTTTCCGTTGAATAGACATGGTAGCAGTAGCTACAGCCATCCATTCGTTTGTATCAGATTGATACCAAGTTAATCCTAATGAATATTTCGCGTTCAAATTAGCGTGTTGGCAATGGCTAAACCACCAACCACCGTGATAATTAGCTGCACAGTCAGCTGAGCTGATGTCCATGTCTTTATCTTTAGCACTAAAAGCCATATTATTCTGGTAAGAAAAAGCATCTGTAGCATTCCCGGAATATCCACCAACATGCAATTGGTAACCAGTTTCTTCAGATTGAACATTAAAGTAGTCATAATCTGCACGCCATTTAGTTCCGTAAATGTCGGTTAGGTCAATTCTTAATCTAGTACAGTTGTCCCGTGTTAAACGATGAAGAGCTTCATTTCCAACCCAAAATTCATTTAATGGAGATCCAAATCCTGAAGCATATTCAGCCCAAGTACGATCGAAATCAACTATGCCGTCAATTCGACGAGCTACGACAATCCAGCCATCATGACAAGACACTAAAAGTGGAGATCCTTGACCTCCGAGTAAAGTTAAACCGTCTCTTGCATCACAATTACCAGGTAAAGCATCAACCATGAGCCTGTACTGGTCTTCAACGTGTTCTAATTCATGAGTAACGTTTATAGCCTTGTCTAAAGATGTTTTAAAATCTACATTTGAAAGCACCTCTAATTTGTGACTTAATTTAGCTGTTGTTTCCTGCTGGAGATCACTCTTTTCTTGAAGCTTTGAAGCACTCACACTCAAAGCTTGTACCGTTCTTCTTAGATTACTTAATTCTTCTCTTGTCGAAGTCAACTCCGAATTTTTTTTTGCTGCATTGACATCAAGACGAGTGAGTTCTCGTTTAATCTCTGATTGATTTAAATCCAATTTCTCTCTTAGGTTGCCTCGAGTTTCTAAATTTTCCATTATTGATTCTTCTAATTTTTTTTCTAAAGCATTCACTTGATCACTGATATTTTTTATTTGGTCAGAAAATTCGTCTTTCATATTTTGCAATGTTTGTATATTCACTGTATCTGGATTTGATTCATATACAACTCGTTTTTCAATCATAGCACGTTTTCTTGCAACAATTGCTATTTTCCGCTCAAGGCTCAATAATCTCTCTTCCATTCTTCTCCCTAAAAGTGATCGTGATAGACTGTGTCTCATTAATCGATGATGCTCCTTTTTTTCTTCACGTTCTTCACCATTATCAACTTCATTCCTAGCTAGTTGATGATGTTTATGCTCCAGGTGTGGATCCCACTTTAATGATTTCATCTCAATTTGCACCGTGCTCAGCTAAAGCATAAAAAAAATTTAATTAACACCACGCTTTTATACGCTCTGTTGTATCTTTTTTATTTAACATCTAAAAGCATTTTTTTAAAAAAGAAAGTTTATAGTGGACTGATAATTTAAAAGAGATGTTAAGTCAATAGAAAAATGTAATTTAAAGTTGGTTGACTAAAATGATGAAGGTTTCTTAAGAATAAAAGAAATGTCTTAACATTTGAATTATTATCTTCAATGAATTATTGACTCCTTATTAAAGAAAATATAAATTTTTTATTCGAAAATTTTTAATTAAAAATTTAAATAACTGTGATATATTTTGTTGTTAAAAAAAAAAGATGATAAAATCTCGTCGAGTTTATATGCAACAAAATCAATAATAAATCAAATCGATCGCAAAGTATATAAAGAATTTTATGCGAAAAATTTTTATAGTGTCATAAAAAATTTAAGAGCAGCTTCACTACATGGATACATACTTTCATTTTAAAAAAATTCTTCCTGCGTTTATATTAAATGCATGTACAAACCATATATGGTCATCTAAAAGTCAGTGACGCACAGTTGATTTGAACACATAATGTAAAAATGAAAGAAAAATGACCAGGTGATAACCAAGCAAAAGAGAAAGGTAAGAATGAAAAAAAAAGAAGAAAAGAAGAATAAGAAAAGAGCTTGGCGAGCGGCTCGTGTGAGGTAACACGCGCAGCCACCCCTGTATGGCGTGCCTTGGCCCTGAATGTGGTCAGAAATAAAGGGTGGGGGATCACCACCTGCTCACCCGCTCACCATTGGAATGGAACGCAGCGGAGGCGGAAGGTAAGCGGAGGGAGTTAAGTTCAGTAAGGGGGACTTGCGGCAGCTGCTAGCCGCCAAAACGAGAAACTGAAATTAAGGCCGGCTGCCCGCCGATAGCCTGCTGGCCCGCAGGTGCACATGAGCTTCATGTAAATAAGGACGACGGTTATGAGGATTGGAGAAAACAAACTCACATCATCCAGCATATAGATAAACCAAGAATAATATACTAAGATGCTTTATGGTATTTACCTGACTAGCAACATCAGCACAGCTTCGTGTTAATTGACCAGCTCGTTCTTTAACAGCACTGATGTCGTTTCTGATACTGCCCAATGATGCTTCGATCTTCGTCAATCTTCCACCAAGATCTCTGATCCCTCTTCCCACTTGTGCAATATCGCCACGAAGAAGTGAAAGCTCACTCTTCATTCTCGCACGTTGAGCGAATTCCTCACTAGTATTTTGGGCTCGTAAAACTTCAGCCAACTCGGACTTTAATTCGGTCACAGCACTACCCAACCATTTGATTCGCAGTCGTTCATTCTTCGCCTCGTTGCCGCTTCCGCCACGAAGACTAGTAGTGATTTCCTTTCTAGAAGGGACAATTGTCAATTAATTCATGCATTCACTGAACCAAAAAAAATTTCATGCAAAAAAATAAAATACAAACCTTAGTTGCTTTACTTCATTCCTTAAGACTGTCAATTCAGTATTTTTTTCAATAGCCTTCTTTAACGAGCTCTCTAGTGCATTGTAATCTTCTTGTCTATGATCCAGAAGAGCATTCACTTGTTCTCGGAGTAGTTTCACTGTGTTTGTAAGCTCTACTGGAGATTCAAGATCTCCAAAAACACTGGAGATAAAAAAAACTACAAAAAACTGAATAAACTTCATTGTATTTTTAATATAAAATTGTCAATAGATGATGAATAAGTGCCTGTTCAAGGCACGTGTCACTGTTCAACACAATAATTATCAAAAAATATAACAGTTTTATTCAATAATAAAAATTTAAAGTTTATAGAGTCTAAATAAATACTCAGATCATACCACGTATAACGCTGAAGCTTGACTAAAGCACTCAAAGGTAAGTCCAGGTGCTTATATCATCAAATCGGCACAAAGGGACGGGGTGGGCTGAGCCTGTGAGGCAGGTGTTCGCCACACAACATCATGCCATCAGGTATAAGCCACAAGATCCCCCACTTCTCAAGTACTTCAAAATACTGATCAGCTATAGTCCTCTTCAGAGCTATTGTATGAGCTCTTATTACAATGTATAATCCTAAATAAATTTTTTAGGTCAGTAAGATGATCTTATAGGATATTAAAGTTATATCTGCAAAAAATCAAATCATTAGAACAGTACCTTTGAACCAAAAAAAATCGGGTAGATGATGAAAGACACGAGAAGCAGCTGGAAACAGTAATTTTGTTATTGAAGAACGAATTGGATAGCATGACTGTTGGAAATATCTTCAAGGGCTATAGCCACGCGCCAGGCTCGAAGTCATTGTCGCTAAACTCGTGCCCACGACCGGTGAATCGGTCGATGAGATTCCATTCCAGCCGCAAGGGATGAGATAATAAATATCAAACTCGGCAGATGGTGAGCAGCGACTTGACTCGTCTCGAATATCTCAAGAGTCGATTCATTAATTTACAAATTTTGCAACTGTGTTGTAACGCTTACATCTCACATTATAACTTTAGTTACGTAAATGATCATAAAATCAATGACAACAATCGTTGAAAGTCTTTTATCCAAATAATAAGTGTTATTCATTTAAATCTATCTAACAGTTAATTAATAAATTTCTTTTTTGTATCGTAAATATTAAAACGAATTAAATTTTTTACTATTTTATTGAAACAAATTTTGATTAATATATCATTTCTAGACATCAACATTTAACATATTAATAATGAAAATATTACTACATGGTTATATCTATTTAATTATGAACTATAAAAAATGTGAGGTATTATTTATTATAACTACATAATTATTAAAATTTTAATTAAAATTATTATGACTATGTACAGGTTGTATTTAAAATCACAATTATGTAGATTAAATGAATTTGTTTGTACAAAAAAATTAATGTTCATAACATCTTTAAAATGATTAAAACACTGTTAATTTTGAAAAAGACTAAAAATTACAATTATTTAAATTGTTTTTCTGTAAAAAATAATTTTTTTATCATGTTCAATATAAATGGCACTAAATTGCAACGGTTATTGCTAATTGATAATTTTTATTATGCCATTCTACTTCGTTTAATTAATTTAAATAAATTTATATTAAGAAAAAGTTGTGGTTTTCAGTGTTATATTCTTTTTTTTTTTTTTAATATTTATGTTCTTTTTACTTTGTTATTAAATATTTCATATTTACTCAATATGTAAATTAATTATAAATAATAAACATTTTAAGTTTGTGCCGGTCCATAGGTGCCAGTTGGAGGACGATAAGCTTTTGGTAAAGTTTGAATGTTTTCAAACGCGTATTTTCTTACTCCAGTATTTTTCCACGTATTCTCTCGTCTACATCCCTCACTAAAATTTATAAATAATTGTTTTATAGAAAATTTATTTAATTTATAATGAATTTATTTATTCTGACATTTTCTCGAATTAAAGGCAGATTTTTTATCCTTTCAAGTTAAAAATGAAAATTAAGACACTTACCTTCGCATGCAGTCCAATGCCCTGCCAAACTCATTCTCGGACAGGTGATACTCTGTTACAAGAATGTTAACTTGTTCCAATGTAATTGACATTCCAGTCCTGTCTTTTGCACTTTTACAGCTGGTAAACCTGAGTCCCTTCATTCTTCTACAAATCTGTGATGATAGTTGTAAAATATCCGTATTTTTTGGAATTTTAGCATGAACACTAGTTTTTAATGCTGCCATCATATCAGCAAGACTTTGACTGGCAAAAGCTGAACCACCAGATACTGGAAAAAAGTTATTAATATTTTTCCTCTATTCAAAAATAGTAAATAGTAAAAAATAAAAAAATGCTTACATCGAGTAGAATTCGATTCCATAGGTAGATTAAGTTTTTTAAATCTCAGATAATACTCATTTAATCGATCAAAGTTATCGATATTGCTTTTTTCCTGTGGCTTAACAGTTCCAAGGCTCTCAGCAAGTGATGCCATTTCATTAATGCCTACATTAAAGAATACTGGAGTGACGTTAAATGCAATAGTCTGTCGAGAAGATTGCGGAAGTGGAAGAAGAGAATAAGTTCCATCAGGAACTGGGAGCATAACAGTTAAAGCAGCACGAGATCCAACAACTCTTGGCATTGGAAGCTGTGGATTACTCAAACTTTTATCATCAATCTTGGAAGAAAGTCCACATCTTGTCAAGGTAAATGTAACCGTATGCATATCTTCAACAGCAACGGCCATGTCTCCCCACATGTCTATTTCATTTCCATAGTAACTCAAAAGTGCTTCAAAAGAAATAAGAGGTCCAAGAGTCGTTAAAATCAAAAGAAAAAGTGGATCTGGTCTTTGGCACCATAGTTTCGCCATCAAGCCAGTCACAAGAGCAGTTAAAGCTTGACTGAAGCATACATCACGTCTATAACGCACATTACAACTTCTCTGAGCAATCTTTGAGTCTTCTTGAACTCTAAAAACAGAATGTGTAAGTCTTGCAGTTTTCAAAAGTCCATCCATAGCTTGACGAAGTTTTTTCATGCTTGGCCGTAATTCACTGGTCCAATCAACAATGGAGGCAAAATCTAAACCTTCTGTAAACTTGTTTCTTTGTCCAGAATTACTCTTTATAACTCTGGTCATTGAATCAACAGCTTGGCAGACATCCTTGGCTTTAGCAAAACCTGTTGTGGTTGATTCTAAGCCTTCACAACTTTGACGTATAATCACATTACCATTATCTAGAAGTTTACTGGACTCCTCATTTTTGGCTTCTACATTTTTTGGCTGAATTGTTACAACATTGGAAGCAATTCGGTTGCTTGGAAGACATCCTCGAAGAGTGTGAGAACACGCTATACCATTTTTATTACGTAATCTAACAGCTGGGCTACTACATCGTCCACAAAGGAACTTGACTTTTGACACTAGACACATCACACTCGCTTCTATATTTAATTGCGTTAAGTCCCAGGGCTCTGGTTCATCAGTAGGCTTATAATAATTAGCAGAAGGTGAATTACACATTTTTTGAGTATCTAAAAATCTCTTACTTAAATCTAAATCTCCATTCCCTCTTGTATTTTCCTCTTTATCTTCATCATCATCATCTTCATTATTGACAATTCGATTGACTTCTTTGTATCTTGATTCTTCCGAAATGTCTTTACTGTCTTTATTATCTTTAGGATCATCTTCAACCTCAGGAAATATTACAAAATTTTCCTCAGTTAATTCTCGATTATCATTATTTTCATTATTTTTCACAGAATAATTGGTCCTTGTTGTTTCTTTAGCCCACATATCTCTGACACATTCAGGCGTATCTGGGGTAATGAGATCATCAAAATCTGGACTTTTTAAATCAAAGTTCAACTGTTGAGTGATCCGTTTGAAAGGAGACAGCGACTGATTGCAATGTAAACTGAGTGATAAGCTTTCGTCACTAGAATTTTTAGTTTCTTCTTGAATCTTAGCCACTTTATGTTCTTCTAAGAATGTCAAAGCTTCTTCTACAAGACCAGGATCCCAAAGACTAAGTAATATTCTAGTTTTAGAAATCATATCTTCACATATAGGAAGCATTCCGCTAGTTTGTTTTTCCTTTGCTAGTTTCATTAACGATCTCATTGCTTCAACGACGTCTCTTCTAAGTTGTTTTATTGCTTGAATTGCGTCATGTGCCATCGTTATCTTCGATGTTCCTTGATAAAGCTGACTATGACGTGTTGGAGATTCTTTTAAAGCTTGAACTAAACGAATTAAACCACCATTTTTACTTTTGTGCGAATGAGCAGTGAATGCGCCAACAGTTATAAAATCATAAAATCCACATTTATTAAGTGTATCATTATGCACCCACATTCTTTGTAAATGAAGATTAATTGGTGCAAATTCCAAAGTTCGATCATTTCTTCTTGAAGAACGTTTGAAATAGCTTGCATTAAAGGCTGCTAAGTTTTCTTTTGCCTGAGAATACAAGTGTAAAAGATGTAAATGTCTATCAAGAAGCTCTACTTGTTTTGTATGCCAAGGTTCTCGTAATTCACCCATCCCTGCTACTTCTTGAAGTAATTCTTTTTCTTCTTGAATCCAAATGCCTAATAACTGTTGAGGAAATTGAAAGCAAAGCTTACTTTCTGCCATTATCTCATGTACACATATATCACCTCCTAGACCAGAGTGGAATCTGTATGTTTGAAGAAAAGGATTGGCAAAGAGAAGCTTGAGCTGACCTTGGTGAGGTAATTTTATTTTGGTTCCAAGTTTTGGAGGCAAAGATTGGGATCTCCGATGGCAGTAGTTTGAGTTGTTGGTATTATTTGGTGGAATATTTCTCGACGGAGTACTTTCAGTACTATTACCTTTATCATCAGCTTCTAAGCTCCAAACGTTTATCGTCAAGAAACCAACAGTCGTTGATTTTGACGATTTCAAAGGTATCCTAAGTCTTGGAGTATCTTGAACTGCACTAAATATCACTATTGCACTTCCTATTGGAGTTGCCGTTTGGCTCACTCTTTCTCTTACATCATAAGCAGTAATTCTCACTCTCGTATCTACACCTATACCATCACTAACACGAAAACTTACGGTTGTTAAAAATCCTGGATTGCTACTCCTTTCAACGATTTCTGTTTTAGCGTATTTAATCCAAGCTTTAGACCTTGCTGCTTGCACATCTATTTCTAGCACCGGATTTGGTGGTCGCCCGTGACCATCACAGAGAAGATTATCACAAGACAGAGATATTTCACAAATTGGAATTTCTGCAGGATCTGTCACTATCCCACGTTGCAACCGTAACATGTGAATGTCTGTATCATTTTTATGACCAGATGAGGCTTCTATTCTTTCACGTAATGCTAGTAGTTGACTTCTCATACATTCATAGCTGGCAAGTTGAAGAGCTTGAAGCCACGAATCTCGTTCTTCAGATGAATTTGCGCTTAACTGTTGATATAATCCTCCATCGAAAACTGAAATGAAAATTTCATGAGTAAAAATATAAATGTATAAAGTAGATTAAAAAAAGATTATAAACACATATAATCAGATATTTTTTTTTTTTAGATATGGAACTGTTAAAATCAATATGTTTCAAATTGAATTAGAATCATTTATCCGAAAAAAATGAACTAATATTTTAAATTCTCAATTCTTTTATGTTTTATCAATTCAACTATTTTAAACTTTGTAATTGAATGAAATTTATTAAATATTTTTTCATTCAATTGGTTGATCTAATTTTGCTGATTCCAATTCTAAATAATTGATACCCATACCTCTGAAATTGCAATATTACAGTAATATGGGGTGATAATAATGTGTATTATAAATCAAACAAACCTATGCTAAAACCGTACGGAATTTGACTAGTTGGTTGTTCAATACGAAAGTTACATTGCTCCAAAATAATTACACCCATAGGCTCCGACCATTGTTCTTTAGATTTGAAATAGAATAAGAGATTTCCTCGAAGACGACACCATCGCTCCAAGCTTACTATAAACACAAATAACAACTTTACTCATCTTTTAATGTCATGAAGTATATAATTGATGGATGTAGAATTTCCATTTATCTGCACTAATCTCTCATCCATTTTTATTTGAAAAAAAGATGGAATTGACGTCACAATACGTCATGCTTCTTACATTTTTTTTATGAATTTTCATGTCACAAATTGTTAATTAATAACGTAAAAATCATGCAATAATATATTTAATACGTTAACATGCTTTTAAGTGTTACTGAATAATGCAATCTATTAATAATTAAAGCATAATCTTGATTTTAAAAAAATGAATTTTAAGCTTCGTACACCTTCTGTGCATTTTACTGCATAACAAGGTTATTTTAATGATGCAAGTGTTATTTGTTATCTACATGGATTTGTGTAGTTGGTAGTTAATTTAATTTTTGAACTTTTCTTATCAACGAAAAAAAATGTTCATTTGTTATTAATAGCTGAAATGTTGATTGACTTATTTGAAATTAAAATTTAGACAAGATTTTGTTTTTTTAAAAATATTCATTAATTGTGATTGAAAGATCATATTATAATTTATCGTGTTAATTCCGTAGACTGATAACGTGAGTAATTGATTTCTATTGTTTCAATAATTCATTTATATGTCTGCAATAATGATGATTTCATGTTCATTAATATTTTGTCACTAATTAATCAATAGAAGTGGAAAATTCAAGAGTAGACAATTGATAAGTTAAATTAATTAATTAATTTTTCTACTAATTTTTTTTTCTGTTGAAAATAAAAAAATTCTGTGCTCATTTGTGGAAAAATGAAGTGATAGTAAATCAAGAAATATAAAAATTGTTTTGTGTTAGTGGTCGAGTGATTGAGGAAATAGGAGTAAAGGTAAATAGGTAAAATGGTAAAATGCACTCGATGGTACCTTTGCTTGTGCTGGCTGTAACACAACTGAGGTTTCGTAGAGTCTTATGAGTTTTTCCTTTTTGTCTTTTGCGCTCAAGTTTTTTACCTGTACCTGGAAATTGTTCGAGGTACCGAATAGTCATTAAAAAGAAAAAAAAAACAAAAATACCAAAGTAGCCCCATATATGTACAACAGACTTAAAAAATGTACATTATTAATTAATATAAAAACAATTTTTAATTGATTACTAAATCAATTTTTATGAAATTTATTAATAAGTTAGCTTTTTGATTATTTGAATATTAAGAAATGGACATTTAATATTGTATGTGAAATAACAAACATTATTAATAAGATTAAATAATGCTTTTGTCCTGAGAAATCATTAAAATGGATAATTAATACCTTAATTGAATCAATTGTTGAACATGAGACAATTAGTAAATACGTAAAGTTGTAATTTTTCATGCGTTCATCACAATATATTTAATTTTACATGACATAATGCATAAATTAAAAATCATGATGAAGATCATTAAATTAAAACAATACTGCAGAATTTTTAAAACCTAAATTACAATAAAATAAAATTTCAATATTGATACATATTACTTTAATATCTTATTGAACCATGCTTGCAGAAATTTTTCATCAAACGAGATAATGAATCAATTAACAAGCACTATACTAGAGAGACATCAATGTCTACTTTCATATTTTTTCTTAATTACATGACATACTTTATTGATTCTAATTTACTTTAATTATTTATTGTTTAAAATGAGAATAATCAATCATACAGAAGTAAAGAGAAATTGATAAATTAAATTTTATTTTAAACTTAAATAAGTAATGAAGATTTTACAGTTATATCAAGAAACTTCTAATTAAACTTATCAAAAAAATTGATTTTAAAAACCATGCTAATAAAATTATTGGTTCATAAGAGCATAACAATTCTATAATTCATACTAAAAATATTTCTAGTACAATATATTATCGGACAAATTGATAAAAATAACATTAGCTATGAATAAGTAATCAATAATTATTATTCTGTTTCAATTAAACCTCTTATTGATTACTTACCTTCAGTTCTTCGAAAAAATCCTTCCTGTCGTTCTCGAATGCATAAAGTTCCTTCTTTTTCAAATTTTTGTGATGGCTGAGTAGCCAAAGTCATCAATTCTTGTTTATTGAATCTCATTCTTAGATGTTTTTATTTTTTATTTCTCATCTATTAACCATGATCATTCATTTATGCTCTATAAATAGGTGAAATATTTTGTTGAATGATTTTCTTTTATTCAATAAACATTGTCATGATTACTTAACAATATGATAATATAAACAATACTTTTTTTATATCACTTTTGATTAGAAATAAAAAATGTTTATATTGTATAAATATTTACATATATTCATTTGTGAAAATTCTGCCAGTATAAATTTAAATAAATAATAATCTAATAAATAAATAAAACTCAAAGTTTAATTTGATTAAAATTTTACTGATAAAACTCTCAATAAAATTTGATAAAAACTCTTTTAAAACTTAATTCTCCCAAGTCAACATAATTAAAATCTCATCTTTACCAAGTTGCCAATAATTTCGTATCAAACTCTCCAGTAAATTGTCACAAATTGTTCTGGTTTTCTTTCAAACTTTCAGAAAACAATTTACAATTTAATTTTTATTAATTAAATGTATTTTCTTACTTTCATCTCATGTTTGCAATAAAGGAAAAAATTTGATGGATACTATTGCATTTAGCTATTTATTTTTAGCTGTGTACAACAATCAATAAGTAAAGGATAGTATATACGTTTGAGGTTAACTGTCAGTATGAAGAGAATTATTAAAAAATAATAACAATAATAAATAATATAAATGAATTTTTTAACACTTGGTTTTTCACTTGAACCTGACACAAATTCACTTCACTTGTTTTACCACTTGCGCCATTGATCTATTGGCGAAAGCTGTTTTTATGATGCGCCACTTTAACACATGATCATTTGGTTCAACTGTCTAAGCATCTAAACATCTGTTCAATGATTTTACGAATCATTTGTCAAACGTCAAAGTTAAATTTGTCAAACGAGTTTGTTGTTCTACATTATCTCCATAAATAGTAAGAACCCAAATGTAAATGTTTTAATGCCTGTGTGTGTATGTGTGTGTGATTGTGAGTTAAATTTTCTATGAATCCTACACACATTTCACAATTTTTATGTAAGAAAAATTGAACGGATTCTAACCTTAATTTTGATATAAAGTCAGTATGAAAATGGAGGAATTTCTCAGAGAGTCCAAATCTGCTTTAGTAAGTAATCAAAAGCACTGTTGTTTATATTTTCAGTTACTTTAATTACATTCAATTGTCTTAAATAACTCATTATGATGATTATTATTTTAATAATTATACACACATTAACCTGTCACGGAGTGTGATATGTGACATTTAAATATGGCAAAATGCGCGCGCACTTTAAATAGAGCTGTCAGCGCAGCATAATATTCAAGCGGCAAATTTAAATAATTTTTTTTCTTTAATTCTTTTTTCAGAATAAATTAGATGAGTTCACGAAAGTTAAAGTAATCTTAGGAAATGAAACTTGTGATCTAGATTCAGCTGTTTGTTCTTTAACTCACGGATTGTGGCATTATGATAATTTAAAGAACAAGAATATCCAGGATGTAGCTGTTATACCTGTTTTAAATATCAAGAAAAATGAATTGAAATTAAAAACAGAAGTAGTTTATCTTTTCAATGAACACCAAGTTCCATTAGAATTATTAACATTTCGGTGAGTTGAAAGTATAAATTATGAGTTTATTCTTGGACAACATTAATAAATTATTTCTTTCCAGAAATGAAATCGATTTAAGTGACTTGAATAAACGACAGATGTTGGAATTAAGTCTTGTGGATCACCACACGTTGAGCGATTACGACACGTCGTTGGCAGACGCAGTGTTAGAAGTAATCGATCATCGACCTCAGGACCCGAATTGGATGTGGACAGGTCGCGATGTTAATCTGGAAAAGGTCGGCAGCTGTGCCACCCTTATCGCTAGAAATATATTGGAAAAAAATCCAAAACTGCTGGACTTTCATATCTCCAGTTTGTTGAGAGGCAATTATATATCTGTTCAGTGTTGCATGAAAATCCATTAAATCTAGTTGTTTAAACTCTAAAGGATGTTTTCGTGAATTAACAGGACCGATTCTGATAGACACGTGCAATTTTTCCGAGTCAGCGGCACGTGCAACTCCACTTGATATCAAAGTCACTCGAGAGTTAGAGAAGATCATAGATACTTGTTCATCCACCAAGCAAGACAGTAAAGATGAAATTTATTCAAGAATTTTAAGTGCAAAGACTGACATTGGTTGTTTGTCGTCTGAAGATCTCCTTTTAAAGGACTTAAAGTTTGTCAACGGAATACCTATACCTGGCTTACCTATACTCGTAAAGGTTTGCTCGACTTGCGAATTTTTTTATTTAAATTTTCACTAGATTAGATATCCCACTTCTTACACCCATCCAATAGCAATGCGACGATCCGTAAAGCATTCAATTTTACTTTTAGGAATTCTTGAATTTAAATGGCGCCTTGGAAGCTGTGAATGCGTTTACAAGGGAGCGAGAATGCTGCCTCACGATTCTTTTGGGGATGGATTTAAAGGAAAACGTGGCGAAGCGAGACCTGGCTGTATTCTCTTTCTTGCCCAATGATCTGGAAAATAAAGTGAGTGTTTTAAGTATTTTCATTTCTTCTCCACCGTCACTTCATTACTTGTAATTGCAAAATTTCCTTTGACATTACATCACGTATCAATCACCTATTATTTTATAAACAATTAATTTTAGATTACAAAAGCACTAGAGGAAAGTAGTGTTGCAAAGTTGTCACTATTGGAGAGTACATCGAAAGAAAACTGGAGTTTGAAGCTGTATAAACAAGAGAACGTGCGGGCGACACGGAAGCAAATACTGCCAATTATACAAAGCGCATCAGCTGGTATACAATGTTGACCGTGTCCTCTAGTAGTATATACCACTTTCAGTAATATAAACATTAAACTTTGTATTAAGTTAATCAAGACGTTTCTTATTATCTAATTGCTGCTATCTCATCTGTACCTAATCCTTTATTTTGTCCATTTGTTAAAGGAATTAAACTAAGACATATTTTAGTTTTAACATCCAATGAGCCTGTTAATTAAATTAAATGATTAGTTGACAAACTACAAGGATGAGTGATCAAAAGTAAAGATGAGAACCGTCTGACCTAACAGGGAGTAAATCCACTGGGCGTATTCAATTCCCACAATAATCCTGCATCTCTAGTGTCTGCAGCAGTATACACGCACATTACGAGTAAGTGAGTGAGATAAAGGCTTCAGATGTTGCACATCTATACTAGTATACAGATGGATGAGAGTCACTCTCGTCGAGGTTACGCTTCTCACATTCAGATCGTTATGGATCGGTTGTTAAACCACGCGTGGGGGTGTAGTCGGATTGCTACCAGTGGAATGCGGTGAATCATGCGATGAGGGTTTCGTATAGAGAGCGCTTAGTCGCCAACAAAAAAAAGAAAAAATGAAAGGAAAAAAAGCGACGCTTCTTCCTTTCTATTTCCTCTTGTGTGTGCTTACCTCATCGCACATCGTTTGTTCGCATCGCAGAGTCGCAAGCGTGTCAAGGGTTTCACGCTTGTATACTGACAAGAGAAGCATGTTGAAGGATTTGAGGCGCAGGGGAAAAATAAAAAGAATACAAGTGGAATTGTGGGGAGCGTAAAAAAAAAATCTGGAAAAAAGGAGGATGAACAAATCGTTGCGATTAATTCGAGCCCGTAGCACACGGTTGATCCATCAGTCTCGCTCTTTAATTTATGATCTACCTCTTAAATTCGTTCTCTGTCCAATGTACGCGTTGGTTTATCATCCAAGTCTATTCTTCATCGCGTGCCACATCTCCTAACCCATCAATTCTAGTCCAACGGAAATTACCAAAATTTTCCTTTCTCTCTCACTTGGTTTCTCTCCAAGGCCAATGTTCGCATTATAATACTCGATCTATTGCTCTTCTCCCATGTCTTCAGCATCCTTTCACATCCCTTAAACCAACTTGAAGCATCGTGGTTGACACGGGAGTATATATCAGGCCGGGGATTATTGATAAAGAGCTAGGATGGCGCATGGCGGGGCGCATAAAACAATGCGATCTCCGGGGAGAGCGATGATAACCCACCGGCCTCGGGGGTTACCAAAACGGTGGGGATGACGTGGTGGAGGGTGTCCCCAGGTGTTTCCCGGCACTCTCGGGCGGCCAAAGTGGCGCGCACGATCGTATCCATGCGAGATGAAAGAGGGGACCTAGAACAGAAGAGAGGAGTAGGGAGCCAAGGCGATGCTTGATTTTGCGCATTCGCAAGCTCTCTCACGGCATCAACCCTGCTTGTCAGAGATACTGAGACGTCGGTGAATGCTGTACCGAGGAGTCCATTCACTCAGCTTCTCGAGAGTACGCGCAAACATTAACCAACCCTCACCTCTTTTTGAATTCTTAAATTGCGACCGAGCGAGATAAGATTTGTGATAAGCAGCATCATTACGACGTGCTTTCCGTCGTGTGTTGACACCCTCCGGCACGTTTTATTTTATTTTCTCGGGTAGCTTTTGACATTCATATCCTGTAAAACGGGATACGGATGCTGGATGATATTCAATGGGTCTCGTCGTTCTTTCTCAACTGAAAAGGATGAAGGAAAATTACAACTCGTCATTAATAAATCGTAAGTTTCATTACGATGTTACTTTTCATTATTTTACTCATTTAACAAACTTTCTCTTCTTCCCTACTCTAATTTCATTTGTCCAAACTTTATTGATAGAAGTGATTTATTGCTCACTCTATTTCATTTCTATTTCTTTTATCGATTTACGACAAGCATGATACATCGATTTTATTATGATTCCCAAATAACTGATATTGAAGTATACTTAAATGTAATGTTATTTGTTCTATACAATTCACCTGTCGATTTTCAATTTATTCCATTTTAATCTTTGATGCTACTGCACCTGACATTCTGCCGCACTGTCAATAGTCACTGGGAAATCGTTTTGCGAATGATAGAAATTAAAAGAGAGCCGAAAAAAAGGCTTTTTTAAAGTCAATTCAGCATGGACCACAAACTTTCAAGTCTCCGGTGATACTCAATAAACCAAGTACCGAAGATCAATATCCATAATTGTAATGAAAAGTAAACATGGTTCACACGTGTGGATTCTAGTATAATTCAATCGTAGAGTAATCGACTCTTTCTTTTATCTATTGTATGCCTGAGTTATGCAGAGAATAAAAGGGATATAAATGATGATGGTGATGTGGTGAAAGGAATAGTAAGAGAAAAGGATAGAATTCACTGTTACTACCGTATGGTTTGATCGTTCGCCCTTTCAACATCGGACGTTAATCAATTACTCAGTTACTCACCCTCGCGTTGTGTTTCAATGTTTGCCGGAGAAAAGAAATTTCAACGTCGATTGTTGTTTGCCAATTCACTTGCACTGTCATTGTATTTCAACAATTCGTTTATATCACTTTTAATTATTGAATAACATTTAAATTTTATCAAACTGGCCAACAAAAATATTTTTTTATTTATAAAATAAAAATCATTTCTTTTCAATTAGTCAGCTCTATTATGGTTGATGAATAATGAAATATTGATTATTAAATTAACAGTAACAAAAAAATTGTATTTTTCTTTTGACTTGATTAGAAAGCTATTGTAAATTAAAAAACTTCGGTAAGCTTTTTAATTTATTCATTCAATTAAAGCCCAGTTACTGAGGATAATTTTAAAAATTTATAAAATGAAAAAAATAAATAATAAATTGAAAAAAAAGCTATTGAATTAATTATTAAATTACATTAGGAAAGTAGATGATAAAATAAATTCTTGAATTCATTCACTGAAAAAATGAATAACATGAATTTTGAAAGATTTAATATTGACTTATTTAAAATCCCTCCATTCTACTCTAATCCAATTTTTCAATAACTTTTCTCAAATTTCCAACTCTATTTTAATTCATAAATTTAATAGAAAATTATTAAATATTCCTATCAATATTATAATCTCTATAGCATTCTCATTACCAAGCACTCTCTGCTCATATTGCTTTCCATCATCATCAAACGTATTGCTGCTAGCTTATTGCTAATGCTATATACTCCATGTTGGATGTTTAGAAATACATTTAATTATTCTAACTCCATATTCTCTCCCTGCTATGGTAGCTGAATAACATTTAACTGCTAATAATAAGCTTCCTAGATGGAAGTTGAATAGTTTAGATGTCGGAGAAACATTTTTATTCCATCCAGGATCACTTGGACAAGCTATTCAATATTGAACATTTTTTAAAATGCAGATGATGTAGTTGTAGATTTTAGGATAAAGGAGAATTGACAGAACGTGAGTGCCGAACGGATTTGTCTAATCGACATGCTTGGTCGCTGATAAATGCAATTAGTCCCAACATTGTTCTCGTGTTTGGTGGTTATGTCGGCTCGTAATAATCGACATTGTAAGGGAATGGGGGTGTAGGACATGGGATATATATTTATTTGTATATATGTATTAGAGGAGTACATAATATATATATATAGATTTCAAACGGAAACGTATCGGTTGTTGCGCCGCATGGTTGCACGCGTTTGGCGATGTATATTCACAAGTACGAAGGAGCCAACAAAAGGGAAAGGAAGATGGAAAGGGGAGGAACGATAATGGCTCAAGGAATTCGAGGGTGACGCTACGGGAACAAGCTTGTGAAGGTTATTGGGAGGCTGGTTAGTGGCTTAGGGGTAAAAATATTGGCAACATATGTGGTATATATGAGGATAAAAATCCTCAAGTTCTCTTTCTTTTCTACCGTCATTACTCTCTATCCTACTACCTACCTCTTTGGTATATTCCAAAGAAGCAAATGGACCATCGACAGTTGAGAGACTGAAGAGAGAGAG